>NC_139606.1:56560208-57083807 GCF_964270895.1 Podarcis filfolensis
AAATCTCATCAAGGTTTTCAGTACTGCAATACAATACAAAAAAGGAAAACAGATATAACTTAAAACAAAACACACAAATAGCAGGCAGAGGCAACTGACTCGTCTGGATGATATATATAGTGTTACAAGTTTGTGGGTGCTAGACAGCCTACATTCCTGGAACCAGTATGTGTTAGAATTTAATTAAGGCTCAGGGTGTTAAAACGCTGGGTGCAAGATCAATGTGTATTAAGTTGGGTACTAGACACTTATTGTCCTGGAATCACCAGCTAATTAATCCAGGTTAAGGTTCCTGCATGAGGCAATAGCCTGGGGAATGAGCTATTAAGGCTAAAAAGGTAAAGGTAAAGGACCCCTGACAGTTAAGTCCAGTCACAGACGACTCTGGAGTTGCAGCGCTCATCTCACTTTACAGGCCAAGGGAGCCGGCGTTTTACCGCAGACAGTTTTTCCAGGTCATGTGGCCAGCATGACTAAGCTGCTTCTGGCGAACCAGAGCAGCACACGGAAACGCCGTTTACCTTGCCACCAGAGCGGTACCTATTTATCTACTTGCACTTTGGGGTGTGCTTTCAAACTGCTAAGGTTGGCAGGAGCTGGGACCGAGCAACGGGAGCTCACCCCATTGTGGGGATTTGAACCACCGACCTTCTGATCGGCAACCCAAGAGGCTCAGTTGCTTAGACCACAGCACCACCCACGTCCTGTGCCACCCGCATCCTTAAGACTACAAAGGATCAAATGAACTCTGTGTGAGACAGTAAATGGGAGGGGGCCCTCCCTCAACTCAGTTACAAGATAAAGTCAGAACTTAGAGCTTAGAGTTAGGAGTTATGTGACCAGGAGAAGAAAAGTAGCAGGCAGAGCACAATGATTAATGGCTGCTTGAATCTAGGGCTGCACATATGGAAGAAGTAAGATCCTCTTGGATTGTTGATGCTGTTAACCTCTGTTGTAGGCTCAGGTTGTAGATATGTATAAATAAACCATATATCATGAAGACACCAAAGTCTCCGCTGTGCCCCATTTCCAAAAAAACCCACGACCCCTGGGTGAACCCCTTGCACCACTGTGGAGATTGGGGTGGCATGCAGCAATATCATTGAATAGAAATGAGAGGGTGAAAATGTGAAGGAAGAAGTCAAAGTGCAGTAAGTCTTTGCTGTCTTGCAGAACAACCCACCCAGAAAAAACTCCCCCACCCAGCCTTGAAAACAGAATAGGATCTGGACTTGCTGGGAACTATCCTGGAAGAAATATCAATAACTTTTCAAAGAACATACCGTGTGGGTCATTTAAAATATGAGTAAAATTATTCCCCAGCCATTTATATTTAAGTTGCCCCTTACTAGATTTTCATTCTGCTTCAAAAAAAACCCCCCCACCCTGTAAAAGAGTTTATTTTTTATGACTAATAAGGAAGCAGGAATTGGAATTTCTTTCTTTTTTTAAATGATCTCTTGCTTTTTCCAGTTGACCATGATAACTTGAGATATTTTCAGCTTCCAAGCAGCAAAAAATGTACCGGTATTTGCTATGTTTTCAATGCAAACTGTAATTTGGTGCAAGTGCTTAGAATTCTGTTATAAGCTGCAGCCCATCTCACAGATCTGCAGTTCCTGAGTTACCCTGGTGAGAATGAATGACTGTTAAACAAGTTAAGTAGAAATCTGTGATGTAAATATGACCTAACGCTTCCAATCTTTGTTGCAAAATCAACTTATATAAAAGCTAATGGAAAAAGGAAAGCAGCAAACGAAAGTAATTACAGGCCCCTTTTCCAGCACCGTAGCTTTGCACTGGGTTACACACACAATTTTGCATTTCAGGGCTCAGTGTGAAATTAGGAACAAACTCAGCGCTATAGCCAGTTTCCAGGAGATAACATGCAGTTGCCAATCTTGTTAAGCAAATCCTTCATATCTAGAACAGCAGCTATAAATAGCTTTTGACTATTAGTCATACGTTTCCATATAGATTCCCTTTAGAGTTTATATTATTCCAGCTCTATACATTATCTACATTAAAGTTATGGATTTTGTTGTCACCAAAAGATGATATGTAGTAACCACTATTTCAGGAAACCTTCCTGCAAAGTCTGATATGAATCAGGACTAGTAGTAGTTCAGCCTCCAAATCTGGTTTTCAGTGCTGGGAATCGCCTCTTGAACACATGCATTTCAGCAAAATAGTACCCATAATCATGTAAAAACAGCTTTTCAATAGCACCAAGCTAACAATACTCATCCCTTGTATTCCCAGAAGTGGCAAGCCTTTCTTTTTTTATTCATTCAAATAGTATTCACATTTGAATGTATTAAGTAAAATGATTAATAAACATTACAGAGTGCATCACAAGTCAGTCCTAATATCTTGGTTTTAGGTCCAGAATATATGATGGGGAAGTATCTAGAATCTTCCCGTATGTTTGCCAGTGGAATCAAGGCATTTGTCCTGAATTCCAAACTCCAAAACAAGTGACAGGCCTTCATCAAATTTCTAGACAATAAACCTGGGTCCACCAAACCTTCTAGGATGAAACTAAGTGGTTCCTCCCAGCTCTTCCTCCAGCTCTTGGACCACAGTAATCCTAGTTTAGTCTCAAATTGCCCTGAAGCTAGTAGAATAATTAACTGATGATACAAAGTTATTTTATATCACAGCTTGATTCTTTAGGCAACTGAACAAGCTATTTTACACTGTGTAAAATGCAAAGTCATGACACTTCTGACTGCTTTGTCAAAGCAGCCAAGTTAGTGCTGTCTAAAGATACAGATTCAGTATAGAAGGCTTGTGCAAAACCACTGGATATACCAAGTGATAGCTAGGAGGAAGTATAAAAAGAAGTGGAAGGTTTGGGACTAGCTCTCCTAGGTATAATGCTTAACAAACTTTTTAATTATGTCCTTTTGGAGCAACACCTTGGTTTAAAATGTGCTGACAAATTCAACACTATGGGAAAACAAAAGTTGTGAAACACTATTTCCCGTTTCCCCAATTCAAAAGTATGCCACATCCCACTCCAAAGGGCCGAGAATGCTAAAGTTAAAACAGGCAACAAATTCTATTAATATCTAAGGGGGTGGGGATAAATGAAGCAACACATAACAACACTGAAAGCCCAACAGACTACTTCCAGTCTACACAATTTGTGATCCGCCAAACAAAGTGTGGCTTACTCACTCCGCACTATATACACAGGGCTTTTAAACCAGTTTTTAACAACAACAGACCCTCCTGACAAGCAAGTAGAATTTTACCTGGCCAGTCACAACTTTTGAAGGCTTGTATTACTCACGCAACCTCTGGGTTGTAAAGACTGCAGAGAGAATAAATGGGTGCACTCTTCCCACCTTAGATCAAATCTATGCTGTCAGGTGCCATAAGAAAGCTGCAGAGATAGTGCAGGATAGGACGCACCCCGGAAATTATCTCTTTCAGCTTCTGCCTTCTGGAAGAAGGTATAGGGTTATAAAGACCAGGACTAGCCGCCTGAGAAACAGTTTCTACGCAAATGCAATTCTGGTTCTAAACGCAGCATAAGGAGTCTCTATAGTATAGTGTATTTTAAAATGGTGTTTCAAAGTTTTTAGGGGTTTTGAATGTCTTATGTAGATTTTCAATTTCATTGTTCTGTATGGGAGAATGACAATAAAGATATTGTATCGTATCGTCCCCAAATTCACTTGGAGACACATTTGAAGGGGAGGAAATATGTTCCACAGAGAAATCCCATGGAGAGGGTTGGTGGTGTGAAACCCTTACAGCCTGGTTGAGTCAGGAAAGTTCCCATAATGCTTCATCAGCTTCCTGGGTCTTACCTTTATGCAGAAGTCCTCTTAGATCAGGCATCCCCAAACTCAGCCCTCCACCTGTTTTGGGACAACTCCCATCATCCCTGACCACTGGTCCTGTTAACTAGGGATGATGGGAGTTGTAGTCCCAAAACAGCTGGGGCCCGAGTTTGGCTGTCTTAGATCTAGAGGGGAAAGCTCCTCTTTCAGCCCCAAAGAAATAAAAACAAACACCTGAAATACAAGCTAGAGAAATGCCTTAATTTTCCAGTAGATTTGTATTCCTTCCCCCAGGTGGAGATCTTTCCAGTCATGAAAGAGGCAAGACCACTAATTAACGAAGGGCGTGAGCTTTCCTTATGGGGCTCTTTAATCCCTTAGTTCTTCCTGCTTAAGGACTAACCATTTTCTAGCTAACCACACTGCTTCCCCCTTCCTTTTCTCCACACCCACCCACCCACCCACCACTTTTTCCTCCTCCTCCTCCTCCTCCTCCTCCTTGCCCTCCTCCTTGGGAGGGGTTTTACTCTCTGTTAGCTACTCCCCACCCCCAGCAGTGGTTCTTCCCTTGAAGTCCTTGCCCCTTCTTTAACACTTTCTGCTCCTGATTTGGGCAGCTCTGTGTGAACATAGCCACACATCTTTGAAAATTAAGGGCCTCTGCACAGAGGCCTCCAGCATGCAGGTATATGAGAATTGAGGATTGCTCAGTGCAGTGCATAATCCAACAGAGTGGGCAGCAGTAAGCTAGCAGTAAATCAGAAGCAAGAATGTGAGCAAGATAATGTGCTTTCCTGCTGTCCCCCCCCCCCCAAAAAAGAAAAATGCTTGTGGAAGTTTTGTTTTCATCTCCCAGCCTCACCCTTTCAGCAGTGCCTAAGAGAAGGGGTTTCCTTTTTCCTAGAACAGTGTCACTGAGGGCATGGAAAGGGCTGACTGATGTTGCAGCAGAGCAGGGGTAAAAACCCTACAGTTGCTAAAACTGTATTTGCTATAGAGGAGCAGCTGGTGTGCCCTTGATTGCCACTGCCTGAATTCAGTGGGACTTACTTCTGTGTAGACATGGTTAGGATTGCACGGGAAGAGGAGGGGTGCAGGAAAATACCATGAATTAAGTCCCTCCCCAGCACACTTGTACAGGTTCACAAGGGTTCTGAAAGGAGGGGAAAGAGACAAAACTGTGGACATATGGACAGTTCCCCTCTCCCACTTTCTCATCTAGAGGTGCTGGCTCTGCCTTCCTCGTTATTATACCTGCTCCCCGAAACATGTAGAGATGTAACAGCCCAAACAGAGGACTCTCTTGTACTGGCAGAGACTCCTCACAGATCTTTAAAGCATTTTCAGAGCTGTGAAATGTACAGGGAGCATCCCCCAATACAGAAGTCTCCTCACTTAAGGCTGTTGAACTCCAAATTGTGGAGGTTTGGTAACACTGACAGCAAAGGGGAGCAGAACTAGCACACTTCTGCCCAGATGCCTGCCCATGTGTTTCCTCTACAGTGTACGCTAAGGATGAAGGAGAAAATCCAGGTGAACCTACCTGATTTGCACTTTCCAAAACTACATGAGAACCTAGACATAAGCATCCTTTGACATTTCCATTTCTTTGAATTTTGCAATGCAGTTCTCCAGCCAAAGTAACATGTACAAAAATGTGTATACACACACACACACACACACAGAGAGAGAGAGAGAGAGAGAGCTAGGGTAAAGTGTGTTTAAAAATGCATATATTAGTGAAAATAAAATTAAAAATGCATTCTGTTAGGAGAAATTGCTTTGCAAAAATGTGTATATTAGGCAAAATTGCATACAAATGTGCATATATATATATATATATATATATATATGATAAATTTCTGGTGAATTTTCGTGATGACTTTAAAAAATGCAAACTAATGTGGGAATGTGGAGAAATGAGCTTAAGATAGGGCATATGAGAAACTGAGGTAATCCAAAACTGACAGATTTACCCATCCCTACTCTATACTGAAAGGCAACGCCTGAAGCTGACTTAGGTTAGAAAAGAAAGTGTGCGACAGACTGTGGATCACTGTGGAAAGATATGGAGGACTGACAGCCTAGGAAAATATGCAATGCTTGATCAATTACTGATTATATAGTTGTATTTACTGTTGTTGTGTTTTATTATTACTAAAATTAAAAATTGGTCATAGAAAATGAAGGGCCTTTGAATGGAGCCCTTTGCTCTCCCCCAGTATATGAGAATCAAGTGAAATGTGTTCTTGGGCAGAAAAGTAGCAATTTCTGTAGTTGCCAGTGAATATCAAACAAGAGTAAGTGAGGTTTGTGTGGTGCACTACAGACTATAAGCAACATAGAGGACTCAGATTAAAATCATAGACGTGGGCGGTTCAGTATGGATGCAATCTACCTCAAAGGGTTGTTGTGAGAACAAAGGAAATAAACATGCCAAGCACTTTGTTTGTACACTGGAAAGTGCTAGAGAAATGATTTGCAATCATTTAGGCAAGCATGACTAAGCACTCAAGTGCCTCCATTCGGTGCTAATGGCTATTATGTGCGTACTTCCCCTGAGCCTTGGTTAACAATTAAAGTTATGTAGTTATTTATGAATCCTCAAGAGTTTAAGAAGTGGACACTTATGGGTTTAGAAGCAACACAAGAGTAAAGAGGGCTAAGAAATAATTATTTCAGCATATCAGTAATTACAAAATTGGCATTTCACTCTACAGGCACTGTGAAGGAAGGAAGGGGGGAAGCAATTACGAACGTCAAGACAGTTGTTGCTAGAAATAACATTGGAGAGAGGTTAATGAAGGAAATTTCTTAAACTGTAATGCAGGCAGATTGTTGTTGAGAGTGTACTTTTAGAAAACAGTAGGCGGTATCAGTGGAGAATGTGATAACAGGATAGCAGTGGGAATTCAATTTGGAAGGAGCTGCCGCATCCTCCATCTGCACCTCTATTAAAGAAAACCCATTTTAAGACTGTTGACAATGAGAAACTCATAGTTGTGAAATTCAAAAAATACATATGGGCAAGGGATAGACATCCCATAGGTTGAACCACAAAGGATTTTTCTTCTTCCCATGACAGATGGCGAGAATATCTGCATAGTTCGTCAACGATGGTGAATCCATACATATCACAAATCAGATCTAAAATAATGTTCTGACTCAAAATATTCAGAAGCATTTTGGTAATAAGAAGTATGTTTATTGTTTATGAAGTGAGCAATTAATTTTGCATTTTCTTGTGGCTACCAGATGTTCAGTTGCAGGATCTGAAGGAAGCTGTAGGGGCATGAATAAGGAAGAATGTCACAAACCTTTGCCTTGTTGGTTTCCAGGGTTTCGAAACTCCCTTAGCATTCATTATTTATTTGTATTTTTTCCTACATTCTCTGAGGGTAGAGGAGTAGTGTTGGGAAGAGAAGAAGGCAGAGCATAAGAGTATCAAATGCTGGGGGGGGGGGCAGAGATTTTGCCGCAAAGATCTAGACACACAAGTTGGAAACAACAAACATACAAGAAACGTTTTCTGCACACAATGCAGGATTTACTTTGAGGTGTAAAAACATGAGCCCTCAACATAGGATAACTGGTGGCCATTTCCTATACCAGAATTGATCCCTTGTAGAAGTGAATGCTACCTGCACATCACCCTGACAAATGGGCATATATGTTTCACTTCTACATGAGTGGCACACCACCAACCATCATGGTTTCCTGCTATGTGTACACACAATTAGACTCATTCTGCAGTTATCACACATATTGAGAACAAAGTTTCAATTCTTGGAGAAGACAAAAAAACTGGCATTCCTAGCACTGCAAGCCCAGATCAACTTGAGCTAGGTTCTTGCAGGTTAGGTCTCAAACCCCTTATTGCCAAGGTGGTGGTGGAAGGCAAGTACCTGAATGGGATTGGAAGAATCATCTCACTACTTTGAATAACTGCTTCACCTCCTTCACTCCACTGGAGCAATGGTCTGCGAGATTGCATATTGTTTAAGCATTGCCCTTCTCCACCAGCTTTTTCACCTTTATGGTAAATCAGGCTATTGGAGAGGTGAGCCCATTTTTTTAATGAATCACAATTAAATCTGCATTCCCTCCCATCCTATTCTCATACATACACCATTGATTAGTATAATACAGAACAAAATACACTGAAACCTGGCAAGTTCTTCCCGCCCCATATTTTAACATTAAAAAAACATTAAAACATAAGCTTCAAAGAGGTCCCTCAATTTAAATATCAGAAAGGAGAAAAAATAATTAAGCAATAAAATACCAGCAAGGCAGCTATTACAACATGATAATAATTCTCCAGGGTGTTTTCAGTGGTCTCTAATCCCAGCTATAAATAGCATAAAAACAAATACTGAAGCTTTCGTTTTGCATTCCTTTTCTGTTTTATAACTCTGCGATGCAGGCAAAAGGATGCAAGATGGTGAACGTTTAGGATGGTCTACAAAATGAGCAGTAATGAAGGTAACAAGGTTCAGCTGGGCTTACTGAAACCCTTAAAATATATTAAATTTTACCATTGTTTATCTTACATTTCAGATCAAAACATACACAAGACTACTGTCTATCTGTATGCATGTTTTTCTTGGAAACAACTCACAATGGATTTCGTTGAAATTGCTTTTCAATGAGTATGTAGCCTTACAGTCCTCGTTTACACAAGGAGTCTTCAGAAGTGACCTATTGATTTCAGTGGGGCTTACTCCTAGGTAAGTGGGTATGATTTGATGCAAATTCTGTCCTTCTTGGGAATTTAAGAAAGTTTCGCCATTTTGTCACTGGTTAACCACATAGATACTAAGGATTAAAAGGACTGCTGCTAATATTTTCTGGATGTCTTTGTGGCAACTGTAATAAGAATCTTGATTCATATAGCTGGGCAAAATCGCTATGTAGTTTTCTTATAACCACCAGATCAAAGTAATGGTCGCTTGCTCCTAAGTTCTGTTTAGGACTTGGAAAGGGACCATAGCTATGAAATCTCCACTCTTGATTGTCACCATACCTGCATAACAAATCAGTCTTTGGCCCAAGTCTTTTTCACATGGAGGGCTCCCATGTGTTGCGGCAGGAGCAGGGCTTGTTCTTATCCATGCCTGATATTGCATCCCTGGGCTAGTCCTGCCCTCCAATGTCTACACACTGAAATGGTGTCTACACATTGATGTCACCTAACGTGTGAGCAGCTGCTGATAAACAAGGGCTCCACATGCTTGGAACACCTACACAATTAGGAATCGGTTTCCTGCTTACGCAGTCAGGACTCCGACATCAAGGTTCCTTTTCAGACATCCATACTCATTGTGAGGCTAGCCAACATTGGTGTTGGGACAAGAGCACGAGTCCTTTACACATGAGTGCTTTGCACATGTAACATGTAGCCCTAAACAGGGCTACAAACAGTTAAATAAGTGAAGCAGGAATGAAATAATCTCTGTGCACTTAGAAAAGGAGGATTAGACAGGTATTACACCTGCTACCTTTACCTACAAAATTAATTGGTTTAACCTCCTCACCTCAGGCATCCCTACTGCTGCTGAAATTGAGTGATTAACAGAGCCATTATCTAATTAGTGGATGATTTGGCTAAACTATGGCTGCTAGTGGTTTTACTTAAAAACAAAGCCTGTGACAGTCATATTTGCTCTGATAGGTATTGTTCATAGTCCCATAGAGAAACTTAGTCACCTATGAATGATCTCAGCTACTCAAAATCCCCAGTGTGGGGGACTAGTTTTGGTGCAGGCAAACTTCATCTAGATTCAGGGAAAAGCTAAGCCAACGTAGCAAGTTTTGAATAGAGAATTGAAAGTAGAGATGTGCTTCAGGAGAAAAAATCCACCTGCTGGACCTCTTGGTGGCTTTTGATACAATCAACCATGGTATCCTTCTGGGCTGTCTTGCCCAGAAGGCTGTCTGTCTTAATAGTTTTACCAAAGAAAACGAACAAAACAGGCACTTTTTTAAAAAAAACCCGACACGACTTCCTGCATGATCCTCAAAACAAAGCCAAGCATTGTGTTGTATGGTAGGTGTCAACAGGAGATTGAAATCTGTGTCTGTGATTATGATCTCAGAGACTCAGGCTGAGACAGAAAGGCACACTTCAGCTGCAAATATGTAGCAATTACCATGAAATGAAGTTCCTGGCACTTTTTCTTGTTTTTCTTTTTTCTTTTTGCTAATCACCATGGAAACCTGTATTTGGTGGATTCACCCAGGAAACACTTTAAAGCATTTTAGGTTTTATGACTGAACTGTTTCTTAGAAGTATGATACTGCAGCCTTGCATTTTTGGCCAATAACCTTTGCATATATCTAGTGGAACTAAACAAATAAATATTGCGAATGCCCCCAATTGCTTCATACTTTATTCAGATTACAGAGGGGAGCTTTATCTGAATCAGAATTTCAGATTCAGAACACTCGTGTACTATGCTAATTCCCCCCCCCCTTCTATTTCTTTTGGGAAGGCTGAAGGTTGTCTCTTTCTCCCATCTATCAATTTTATGCTAAATCTAAATGCACATTTCTTACTTTTTAATAAAGACAAGAACAAATGGCCTTCTCATCTAGAACATTATTTGGAAAAAGTATTGCAAACCTGGAAATAGAAAGAACTGAATTTGTATTGAATATGGTCTTTCATGTCATTATCAGGAGCTGTTTATCCACAGAGGTGTCTATGTGGCTATTTCAGTCACAATTTTGGAGGTTTAGCAAGAAAGTCTGTTTGCTTCCACTGCTGGATGAAATTGAGCAGCATTCATTCTGCACACATCTGAATCTGTGTTCTTAATCTTTTATATATATGTATATGCTCATGTACTTAGATGCACATAAATATGTATCTATGCATATGTGACCAGCAACGTGGAGAACTCACCTGGGCAGAATAAAACTGTGAAATGGAAGAACTCAGAGGAAGTAGTGTGATTCTGTTTAACACAGAACTTTATTTGAAATAAAGTTAAAAATACAGACAAGAAAAAAAGACAAAGATACTTAATAATAACAACGATTTCTAATAAAGTGGGGGGGGGGGAGAGACTCATTGAGTAAGCTTGTACCACAACTGAGGTGATATAACCTAAAGACTATTGCCCATTGAGAGAGTCCGTGTAATTTATATATATATGGTTGAAAAGTGATCAGAAGCTTAAAGGACTTCTACAAAGGAGAAAAACAGTAACACAACATCTATTGTTGACATAGATTTTACTGCTTGTTGCACTTGCTGAATTAAGGAAGTACAAAATGTCCCATTGCGCTGTTCTTTATAAAGTTGCTTGGGAAGCTTCCAAGCGCATGACTTAGCTGCTGTACTGCTGTATACAATTGTTTAAGAAAGTCTTTATGCAGGAATTCAGGATTGTTAGGTTCAAAGTTATGAGAAAGCATAGTTTTAGTAGTTACCTGCAATCTAACATGGATAACTTTCTAACAATAATTAGTAGCTATTAGACTGTTAGACATTCCCACTGAAAGTGAAATTATGAACAGACTAATCTACACCTGTTCCAACAATACTAACGATAGATGCATTAGTTATTCTTTTAACCATACCCAGTCAGGTCCCAAGTTAAATAGTTGGATGAATATATGACTTCATTACATCACATGAACCTTTAGAATAATCTTTTCAAAGGACTTATACTCTGGCACATGCCACCCAACATAAATCTAAAACCAGTGCTATTCTTTTTACAGTGAAATACAGTGGTGTCTAAATTGAAATTACTACTAGCTAAACATTTAGTATTATCAGCCAAATAACAGGTAACGTGTAGCAGCATCATGATGTCTGAGTGTTCCTAATATGAGAACATTTGCATAGCAAACCAACTGGGATTGCTATACTGTCAATCTATGCACCTAATAAGGGTTTTCTTTTTGTTTCAGAATAATTATGTATACAGAGATTAATGCTTAAATAAAAACAAAAAAACAGAGACATGAATTGCCATACTAACACATATTCTCTGAGAGGCACTGGTAATCTAAATTAAGTTCTATAGCGCAAAATCATATTTCCCTGTAGATCCGAATATCAAAGGAAACTGTACTTAGACGTTGCATAATGTTGACTCTTTTACCCTTGAGACAGATGTGATTGTCTTATCATTAGTGAGGAAACAGCTAGCCAGTCAGTTGGTGTCAATCAAAAGCTACAAGACATTCACAAATTAGTCCTTATTGATATATAATGATAAATGAATCAAAAGCAGGAGAAGGAGCAATTTGTCATTCTAACAGCCAGGTTCCCAATTAGCCTTTTTAGCTATTATTTGCTGCAGATGCCATGCATTTTTTAAATAACTCAATGCATTTTAATTGAATACCAAAAATGCTCAGAGGATATGATATTAATCCCTACCAAAATCTTTGTTTTTAATTTAATAAAAGAGAAGCACCACTTCTGTGTATTAAACAGAATTATAAAAGGGGACAAAATACTCTTTTCTGGTGTTATTCTGCACCTAACTTCAGGAATTAATTTGAATTGCTGTGATACTGGGGATTGACCCTGGAGATCAGGCAACATTTTAGGACCCAGTTTTGAATGTTGAGTGGCTGCTGGCAGGAGTGTGTTATGTTCAGGAGTAGAAAGCCATTGTTCTCAATGTTACAACCATAGCTTCATTTTTGAGGGTATTATTGTGAATGCTATCCACACAGATTTTTCTTGTAGCTTCTTTTGCTGGCCTCTGGACATCTGGAAGAGTCGATATTGAGACTAGACTTCCTAGCTGCAACAGATCCATTGAAAACGGGAACTGCATGTAAGGCACTGATGCTGTGCCTTCTCAATCCCTGTCCACCATGACTGATAAAATCTAGCAGGAGGGCATTGACTGGATTGGCCCAGGGAGTGTTTAACACATGCTGTCAGTTGGGGACACTTGAAGGACATATTTCCAACAAAGTAACAAGGAACCAGGGAAGGACACTGACAGTGAGACTTGGTAGTGCCAACAAAGCACATCCAATATAATATAGAGAATGATCTGTTACAGTGGAAAATACCCGTAATTTTGTTTGCATTTGTGGAGTCTTTATCCAAAATACCTAAATCAATATTTGACCAATATGCTTTTCTGTGAAGAGGCCATACAAGAAATCCTTCCTTTTATTCCCAGCAACAGAACAGAAATGGTGCATTCCCAAGAACTAAAAAACAGGTAAGAAATGAGACAAGACTAATGAGACAAAACTGGAATGATTGGTTCCTTTTTTACTGAGTCCTGAAAATGCATAAATAATTCTCCCAAAACTGGGCTGAAAGCCACAGAAAGGAGGATATATAGTTAATGTTTTCTGAAAATGATTCTTTTGTTTAAGCTATACTTTATTTGGATTGTGGCTTCAGATCAGCAAACCTTTTGATTCTTTTTATTTTTTAAAAATGCAAACTTTCTGTGTGTATTGCAACAGTCCAGTAATCCTACTTAAATTATCCTGAGCTGGTATTATTGTAAATTCTAGCTTTTAGAGTTTCATGTCTCAGCTTTGCAAAAGCACACAGAGTTGCCACTTCTTCAACAACTAGGACTCACAAACTATGGAAATTTCATTAAGAAATCTTTGGCATATTTTAAAATCAACATAATGCTAAAAGAGAATGAGATGCATATATTTTAAATTAAAAGAATCTGACTAAAGCCTAAACTTTTAGCCACTGAAATGCATTAAATAAATGCATGATACTGTTGAATAATCACAAGTGGGGGGGGGGAACACACCAGATAAGATTTGTACAGATGAGGATCTTGCATCCTCCCTCTACACACTGCCATGTCCCCTCAAATTGGCTTGGGGTGGGGAGTTCAGAAAGAGAGAGGTGTTTCCTAGGGGCAATATTCCCTTGCAGAACTTGTAGCCAGGACTGCTGCAACAAACAGCTGTGCAAGCCTTTGGGAGGCAGAGACATGAGATGGCATCAGAGGAGGGAGAGAAGGATAGAGGGACAGAGGCCAGAGCTGCCTAAGGCACCCCTGACCATCATTGAAGGCACCCCAGGGTGCCATGGCACACTGGTTGAAAACCACTGCTTTCATGTTAAGGTAGGCCAGCACCTTGATACTCATTCAAGTGTCCTCTGCATCCCCTATTATGAGTGTGTATTTGTTTCAAAATGAGTAGAAAGCTGAACTGAATGGAGATATTCAGTTCAGTTTGCTTTTGTACCAAAACAGATACCACATCTTGTGAATGGATGTGAATGAGGTTCATTACGTTACCTCATTCACACCAATTTGTCACTTATTAGTGGAGGGTTTCATTATTCAATGGCAAGAGAGGCCCTTTTGGCTGTTGCCTTCTTGCAGCTGCCATTTTTATTTCCCAGAATGCCCCATAGGAGTGTGAATTCTGGCTACATATACCCCCAAGCAATGATGGACTTCTATAGTTATAAGATGAAACCAGAAATTTTAGGGGGAAATAATCACCAAAGCCTGCATGGTCCTATCAATGTGTTTTGACTAACCAGACATATTGATCTCCCTTCTCCTTCCCTGTGTGTACTGGTGGGCACATGGAAGAATAGAGGGGGGGGGAGTCCCATTCTGCTAGTGGGAGACCTTGAACTGTTGGTGGGATAGTCTGTCCACAGTTTCCCATTTCATCCAAATCAGGGAACTATGGTTAGCAACTTCAGAACAAGCTAGGATATTAAGCCAACTTCAAACCCAGTTTAATATCCTGGCTTGTTCTGAAGCTTGTAACCAATTTCCTAGTTGAGCAAAAGTGATAGTGAATTAGAGCTTCCTGGTTTATTCATGGTTCATACAAAAGGAAGAGTAAAGGAGCTCAGGACACAAGAAAAAGGCTCATGCACATTTCAGCTTAATAAACCAAGATATGATCATCCAAAGCAGCTATTAGCAACTTCCTCCATTATCAGTGATAATGAGTTTTTCTCTTAATTAAAACTGAACTTGATATATGACTTATCTGATATCTTTGACTTTTGGGAATATAAATCTGAAAACTGTGCTCTACATCATCTTTATAACATTGGGTGTCAAAATACAATCACAACCTTTGAAGTAGGGTTGATTGGCAAGGGTCAACCTGTAAATAAAAGGACTAGTTTACACACTTTGTACTAACCTTGGTGAAAAGCCACATGTACAAATCTGCAGTTACCAAGTTGTCTGAATCCTGAGAAGAACTGTGAATGGATGGAGCATTAATTTACTGTCTCATGCAACTTACCTCCTTGTGCATTCAGCATGCTTACCATTATAGCGTAGCAATGGCTCACGCTATTTGATAAATATGAAAGAAGAAAATCTTAGTACTTTGTAGACTGTGGAATGTGCTCACAGCCCAGCAAGGGACCGGTTGCCATGACTCCTGACTATAAAAGCAGCTGATTATAGCAATATACTATCTATATACAAGAAAATAAAAATGAGACAGGGAAATAATCTCCATATGTTTGCCTTCTGATGGCATCAGTCTTTGTGGGATGAGCTCTCTCTTTTTTTAGTCTTGTGTGCCTACTCCCATTCGTGCTACTCAAAGACCAGTCACTCTTCCCAACAGGATTGTGAACAAGTTCTCCATGCAATTCTGACCTTAGGATACACCTACTGGGTGAGGATAGGATCATAAATCCCTTGTACTGGCATCACTCAAAGGTGCACCTGTGAAAACAGGTGTATAACATTTATTTATTTATTTATTTATACATACATACCCCACCCATCTGACTGGGTTGCCCCAGCCACTCTGGATGGCTTCCAGCATTAGAAAAGCACAGCGAAATGTCAAAAGTTTAAAATGTGCCAAGAAAGGGCTGCCTTCAGATGTCTTTGGAGAGTTGTGTAATTGTTTATCTGTTTATTTCTTTCACATCCGATGGAAGGGCGTTCCACAGGGTGGGTGTGGCACAGCAATATTATTGTGCTAGCATAATGCTGTCTGATGCTGGCAGGACACTGCTTCCAGAAGGATTGAGTTTTGGTCAAGTCAGTCTTCCATTTATAAAAACCCCTCTATGTGTTATACATGTGAAGGGGGATCCACATTATCAAGGAACAATGGAGCCACCCTGCATGGTCACCTGCAGGCATGGTCACCTGCAGGCAGAAAGCACTTACGGGAGCTGAAATTTGTGATTGCTAATACAAGCTACAAACATGAGTCTGACCAAACTTCGGGAGACAGTGGAAGAGAGAAGTGCCTGGGGTCACGAAGAGTCGGACACGACTAAACGACTAAACAACAACAATACATGGACATTGGGGGCAGGGGTAAAGGCAGGACAAAACCACATGATTTCAAGGGCAAAGCCTGTAGTGTGGCCCCACTGACCCACATGGACAACGGACCCTCCAAGTGTCCCTATTTTCCAGGGACATTCCTGATTTAGAGAAGCCGTCCTGTTTTCTGATTTGATCCCAGAATGTACTACTTTTCCTTAGGCTGTCCCTATTTTCATGGGGAAAATGTTGGAAGGTATGGAGTTATCTGACCCCCGAGCCATCTGAAGGCAATCCTGTATAGGGAAGGTTTTTTTAATGTTTAATGTTTTATTATGTTTTGTTGGGTGTAGCGAAGGGTTAAACTTCTATGCCTCGAGCCTGAGAGGTGGGGCTTACAAGGGAAGTAAGCCAGGACCTGACAAAAGCAGCTTGGAATGCTGTGTACCGAGTGGGAATCGAAAGCATTCAGTTAAGACGCTGCAAGCAGAGAGAGAAGATGCAGCTTAGCACGGATGGCTCTTGAAGATTGTAAATACGCTATTTTGTTCCAATAAAGAGATATTAGGACAGAAGAAACGTTTGGGACTGATTTACTGCTCTTTCGACACACGACCGCTGTGTAACTTTGCTAATTTGCTAATTGCTTTACGGCCGCACTAAAGCCACACTGCGTAAACAGAAGTTGCAGAGACGCCCCGGGGGAAGCGTGGCAGGACGCCAACAATAAAGTAATAAAACTATCCAATATGTTTTTATATATGTTGGAAGCTGCCCAGAGTGGCTGGGGCAAACCAGTCAGATGGGTGGGATATAAATAGTAAAAATACCATTACAGAATAGGACATCCCTATTTCCATCGAAAAATGTTGGAGGGTATGGGACAATCCTTTAGTCAAACAGCACATGAAGGGAGCTTACATCCAATTGCAAATGGAAGTCCTAAAATTCTGATTTGAAGTAGAAATGATATATAGCTCATTCAGTCTTATATCAGTATGGCTTGTGGAAGCTGTTGTGAAAAGTATCCCACAAGGGACCTATGGACCAAGAAGCCAGGGCAGCATAATGCTTAGACCCTACAAACCTTCTTATATTTTAAAAAGTTACATGGAAAGGAAAGTTGAGGAAAGCCAGTTGTGGTTCCACCATTGCTACAGCATTGCGGATTTCTAAGACTAAAGGACAGTGTGGCCTAACAGGTAGCAGGATGGGGTGAAATACCATGTTGCATTTATTGATTTGAACTAACCAGCCTATCCTTGGCCTGCAGCCTTCTAGTCTGTTAAGTACATCTTCATACTTAAAGTGCCATAGTCTCCTTTTTAGTATTCACACACACAGTTTACAGATATTATTTTTTTTGTAATAAATCTCCTTTTAAATTTAATTTCTAAATACAAATTCATGGAGAGTAAGGTTCTCACTGGCTACTAACCCTGATGGTTATATTCCACCTCCACTGCCAGAGACAGCATGCCTCTGAATACCACTTTCTGGGATGGATGGGAGCGGAGAATGCTATGGCACTCAGGCCGTGCAAGTGTGCCTCCCACGAAATCTTGTTTGTCCCTGTAAAGATAGGATGCTGGACTTGTCTCATCCAGCAGACGCTTTTTATGTTCTTATCAATATGTTCTTATGTTCTTATTCATTTTCCAAGGGTGTGCTGCTCTTGGAAGATTTAATAAATAAAAATATTTAGTTAATTCTCCCCCTCCCCCACCTCATCCCATGACAAAAGTTAGAAATGGTGTGGAATAGTGGGGTGTGTGCATGCACACACACACACATTCACACACTCACACACATTTTTATACAACCAAAGAACTGACGCATCAGAATTGCTTGCAGTTGCTTTTTCTTTCTCATTAAAGAGAAGAAAAAAGAACTCGCCAATTTCCTCTTAGTAATTTCATAGATCGCCAAATTAGTTAAAAGAACAGAAAAGGAAAGAAAAGTTGTTATCTTCCCTCCACTGTACACCAGCTCTATTCTTTCTTCATTCTCAGAACAAAAGTTCAGAAGATGGTTATTTCTTTGATAGCCCAGTCATTACTGATGCTTGTGTGGTGTCAGTTTGCTACAGGATTACAAGAAATTTCATGTTCAGCTACAATGAGCTTCGGGAAAACCAGTTGTTTTCTGAGCTTTAGCAGCTACCAGGTAAGTTCCAAATCATTACCCAGACTACATTATATTGCCACAAATGTATAACAGAAGGGTCCCATTCTGCTCTTCCATTTATACCAATGAAACATCTGTCATTTGCTTTTAGATGGGCTAAATCAGATCCTATTTGCACAGAGATTAGCATTGCAATCTTATGCATTTCTGCTCAGAAGTAAGTCCTTTTAAGTTCAATGGGATGTACTCCCAGGCAGCCTAAAACTTTTTAAAGAGCTGCGACCTTGTATTTCTGTGCTGTGCAGTGTAGATAAGTAGTAAAAGCATGAAGCATAAGGAAGACCTTTGTTATAAATGTATTTTATTTTTATTTAACAGAATTTGTATAACATATAATTATAAAAACCTTTCAGCAGTTTGCATGAAATATAATATATATACATATTAAAATCATCAATAAAAGTCGTCAAGTTGACCTAAAAACATTCAAAATATAAATAAAATCAGTAGTTAAAAATCCGGGGTGGAATTCAATACCACACTATATCAATACTTGTCAACTTTATAGCTTCCTATGAATTAAATGGCTTTCAAGGATCTTCCAGCTCTACAATTTTATACTCCAGGAAAGAGCCTTCATGGAAGCAAAGATATTTACACATAGGGGGATAGTCTGTTCAGGAAAATAGTTAAAATTTAAACACATTTCAGCTTAGAGATCATGATGACTAAGGACTAAGTCTTGCTGAAAGCAATGGGACAAATTAGTAATGAATTGTTTTCAATAGAGCTTGGCCATGACTTATTTTAGCTGTATCAGGCTATGTTATCTCGATACTGTGTAAAGTGAACACTCTTTGTATCCCTAGTGGAGATCTCAGAAGGCTACTAATGATCATACCAAACAAACGTAATGCATGTCATGGAGAGCTCAGCAGTTGTGAAGGCTGGGGATTCTTGTTGACCATCCGCTGTCACCAAGATTCTTCTAAGACAGTCCTTATACAAACAGCAGCAACACTGGCACAGTAAACATTACAGTATTTCAGAGCAAAGACTATTATCACAACGATCCTCTTATAAATTCTTCTATGGACAGCTTGTAAAGATGGAGCTTTTCCTTTTGATCTGTATGTGATAAGCATTCATCCCTAAAGCAATAGCCACATGAGGTCACTGTTGTTCATATGAGAATTACAAGTTGAGACCTTGATAGGCAAGTTGACTTTTCCCAGGATGTGACCAGTATTAAATAAACTAATAAAGTCAAGTAGACCATGTAGCAATAGAGGAGATTTCCACTGCTTAAAGTCTGGTTTGCATCTACAAAGGATTAAAATAAGAAGCCAATGGACTAGAAAACAAATGAGAACATGCAGTTTAACTGTCTTGAAATTATTGTATATATTTCAGGAAAATGTTTTAGAAGTATTATATTCAAATTCTGAATTTCAGTGGTCTAGTTCACATCATGCTAAACCAAACCATGGCTTAGCATGAATGCATGAGTGTGGGGGTTCCCAGGAGGGTTTCTCTGCTCCCCCTATGCAGTGATTTTGCTGAGATAACCAAGTTTTGTTCTTAGCTTAAAGCTTGGGATATGTTCAGGACTGCTAAACCACCAGCTCATGTTTAGATGACACACTGAGCCAAGCTGTGGATTAGCAGAGTGTGGGGCAGAAGCAAAATGACTGAGAAGGAGTGAAGTAGCTGTGATCTCATCTCTGGGAGCCCACACTCTTGCATGTGTGAACCAAGCCAATAAGCAGAAAATGGATTTGCATAAACTGCTGCCTTCACCTTGGGGCTGTTTGTATAGCCATAGTCATTAGTGTTATTGTGTCATTTGTATGTGTCAACACAGTTGCACCACAGAAAGGAGGCTAAAGAATGAGCCAGCAGCACGAGGGCACTCATGACATGGAAAGCTAGGCTAACTCTCCAACACTGCTGCTACTATTTCTTTCTTGAACCAAACCAATATACCTGCAGATGTTCAAAAAATGTTTTGGCTAATTATACACCAAGTCTGTTGTCTTATCTCCTTCCTGCCCACTGGAATTCCAGTCCTTTCTAACTGGTATATCATATGAGTTAGGAACGTGACATTTTGAGAACACATCGGTTGCCCTTCACTGCCTTTCACATCAGCTTAAGAAGTCAATTCTAACCTGCTTGACATCTAATTAAGGCACTGCTAATGAGGCTGTAAAAATTGGGGTCTCTAGAGAGCAGCTACTGACATCCACTGCTCCCTATATCTGAGCAATATATAGCTGTCTGTTTTTGGTCATTTACAGGGATAACATCCCCTGGTGTAACTTCATTCAATGGTAAGTTTTCAAGGGTGTAGCTATCTGTTGCAAGGGAAAAAAGAACAAAGTAGCAGAGCCAAACAAACTTGTGTTGGATTTGTGGTGGTCTGCACTTTGTATTCAGGCAGACAGATAATATTTGTGATGTGACTGTTGTAGTTTCAGCACAGCTTGATAGGGCCATATCCAAACAGCGTTCAAAGAAGTGACTATAAACAAATGCATGCTGATGTCATTCTGAAGAATTTCATATGCCTGCAATTTTCTAATTAGGAAAATGAAAGTTATCTAAAAGGCAACATATTGTTCTATGCTAATGGACCATTATGGCATAACTTATTTACTTAACAGAGTTATCTGCTCAAGCTTAAATTCAATTTCAGCAGTTTTGGACACAAAAGCCCCATAGGCTTTTGCAATTTACGTGTCATAAAACCACATCCAAATCCAAGTCACTCTTCGTGTTTTTTTCCACCTCCCTAAAGCTTTGCTAGCAAAGCTCACATATAATGCAGTCTTTAGTAATATATTTAGATAATATAATTTTCCACTCTCAAGGCATTACTGTTGTGGCTATCAGCTCAGAAAACTCACAGCACCAAGAGTCATGTGCCCAGGCATATGCTCACATGCAATGATGAAACAAGTCAGAACAATTGGCTCCTTAATACTCTTGCCTCTTGTATTCTGCTTACTTTTCCGCTGGTTTGTTTCTTTGCTTCTCTTTTCACCCTCCCACTTTCTCTTGTTCTTACCATCTCTGACTATTTCACATCTCCTTTTTTGTTATTCTGTAAGAGTGATCTTTCCCTCCATCAGGAGCTTGGAAATGACAGGGCTGAGAAGCAGGTGATGCAGCTGGCCACAAGCCAGGTGGGAGCTTGCCGCAGAGAAGAGGTTCCCTAACCCTGATGTAAAGTGCCATTTACACTGATGGGTCTACGTAGGAGTCCTGCTACTCCCACTGCTCTACTTCTATTACTAACAGCACAATTCATATGCATAGCTACTCAGAAGCAAGTCTCTTTGAATTTAATTAGTCCCAGAAAAGTGCATACAGGATTGAAGCCTAAGTAAATAATAAAGCTTGGGGAAAAGTTGAATTAAAAATACATTTCTGCAAATCAAACTGAAAGAAGCAATCAAAGATTTGACTGATCTGCTGACCAGAAGGTATAGTACATTCTTTCATTAATGATCATATCCCTCTGTCCTATCCAGCAGGCATTCCCTTTTGTAAAATGCTGAGCCCAAGGCAATGCACTAATTCAGCGTCCTGAGTATAACAGAATATTCATCTCACATGTTTCTTAGGGCAATTTAGTTGGGCACCTGGAAAGCTTGTGTAAGGGCTATCCAGCCTTCCTTCTGTGCCACACTTTCCAGGCAAAGGTCCATGCTTTCCATGTACATGTCTGAGAGGTGTGTGGGGGTTTTTTTTGTCCCAGCGCTTTTCTCAGGAAACCCACTGTTTACTGCTGAATCAGAACAAACTTTAATTTGTAGACGCTCACTTTAAGCTCCTGACAGTTCCTTTCTAGTCACATCCTTACCAGCCCCACAGCTAACATCATATATTATGCTGGGCCTGATCAGGTTCATAGGCCAGCAGTTCCCCACCCCTGATATAATGCATCTGAGGGACCAAGATAGGAAACTGGGAAGATACACCTTTTTCACATTTGCAACAGTGACATACCATCACTGCAAGCACTATATGCTACCACTGCCAGAGACTACCTGAGAGCTCTTCAAGGAACAAGGACCCTGCTTTTTATTACACTTCCTAACCCTAGCTGCTATCAGGGCTAGTTGAACACTGCAAATATGAACAGGCAGGCACACAAGTAATTCTGTTCTGCAATCCCTATTTAGCCAGTGGTTACTCTATGGCAACATCCTGCCATCAAAATCTCTACACAGTTCTGCATCAGTGCAAACCTGACAGTCAGCTGCAAACCTACTCATGCTAGTTTGATCCTATTCCCATAAATATCTGTCAGTCATCCTTCAGTTCAGCAAGAAAAAGCAAGAGGGATGGAGAATGCAGATTGGCCATTAAGAGTTCTTTGAGGTTTCTTTCTGTATACAGTACATGGAATATATATGTTTGGGGTGATGAAGGCTGACTGGTTAATGTACATAACTGGCCATTGTTCACATTCCCCATACTTCATGTAGAATTTGCACATGCCATGAACAGTCCACAAAGAGTGAATTGTGCACATTTCCTGGTCAACATGCATACTCTCCAGCATCTTGACAAATGTGTATACCTCAACAAGTTGTATATTCCCTGAACATTCTGCATAATCTCTAACCGGCCTTTGGACAAAGTGCATATCTGACTGCATTTTGTATATTCTCTGGGCAATGTGCTTACTCTCCAAAAAAATACACCCTGTAATTCAGGTCTAGGGTACCTCATTCTCTAATTTATTGTGGCTTGTGGTACCCTCTTCTGTCGATCAGCTGAGCAGTGGGGAAAAGAGAGTATGGCTTCAGCCTCTTTTCCCTCACTGCCCAGCTATTCCTCAACAATCCATTGAGATTTTGTGGTGGGCAGATGATTTGTAAGGTTAAACCTTCCTATAATTCTGAAGATCCCCAGCGCATTTTTGTGGCTGCAGCCTCCTTTTTCCTGCTGCATAGGTGTTCCCTGCCAATCAGTTGAGCAGCATGGGGAGGGATGCAGGACGAAGGACAGTTAAATCAGGAAAACAAAGAGTTAAAGTTCTACCCATGCTGCTCAACTAAGCAGTGGGAGAAGGGTGACAAAAGGCTGTAGTGATGCCTTCCCCCTGCTGCTTTGTTGGTTGGTGGGAAGGAGACCACGCACTACATAAAATTAGACACTGCCTGCAGGAAATTAGGCTACCCACTTCTGAATGAGTGACAGAAACAAACGGCATGTTTTTTAGAGAGCATTCATACTGTCTAAAAATATACTGCATGCAGGAGATATGCACATTCCTCAAAGCTTATTGGAGATTATGCATAATGACCAGAAAATGTGCATATTTCCTTCTACACAGATACATTATGTGCACATTCTGCATGAAGTATGGTGAATATGTACAATGACCAGTTGTTAAGCACATGAACTCCTCAAGTCCCATTATTCCTAACATATATGCAATGAGAAATGCCAGAAGATGGTATGTCATGCCTTAAAAGGTAAAGGGACCCCTGACCATTAGGTCCAGTTGTGGCCGACTCCGGGGTTGTGGTGCTCATCTTGCTTTATTTGCCAAGGGAGCTGGTGTACAGCTTCTGGGTCATGTGGCCAGCATGACTAAGCCGCTTCTGGTGAACCAGAGCAGCGCACGGAAACGCCGTTTACCTTCCCGCCAGAGCGGTACCTATTTATCTACTTGCACTTTTGATGTGCTTTCGAACTGCTAGGTTGGCAGGAGCAGGGACCGAGCAACGGGAGCTCATCCCATCACGGGGATTTGAACCGCTGACCTTCTGATCGGCAAGTCCTAGGCTCTGTGGTTTAACCCACATCACCACCCGCGTCCCATGTCATGCCTTATCAGATATATATACCTTATGCACTATGCAGTATGCAACTTTTTCTAAACATTTTAAGTAATTTTTAAAAAGTAGAATAAATTTGAAGGTGCTCCACCTTCTTTTCCAAATCCCCATTAAAATGTACCCTTCTTATAAGCACCTTGCAAAAAAAGGCTTTTCTCTAGATTTCCCCTACTCTCATTGATTAACATTGTTAAAATAATCCATTGGTTTTTTTTACCCAGGAGCAACTTGACACTCAGGCTATGAACGCACACCACACTTTAAAAGCACTCCTTTGCCTACAAGAATACTGGGAACTGTAGTTTAGCCATCACACAGCTACTTTCCCCAGCACCCTGAGCACAAATTGGTTTTATCTTTGGGAATTACCACCATTCAACCCAATTGTGGAACAGTCCGCCTCACAAGTTGATCTTACTGCCTCCCACAAGTACGGTTAAACAATCCAATAAACTGCTCAATGACACTGGAGAGTGCAAAAATTAAATGTGGCACTGGGCTGTTTAGGGTGAGTAATTTCTTTATACACAACCCAGTGTCTTCTTGAAATCAGTCCTAAGCTATTTTTATTTCATTATAGCCTTTGAGGGAACTGGCTAAGTAACATTTTATTTCTGCTAACTCTCGATGCTTATTAATTTTTGCCCTCCAGTTGTCATTTGTAGTTTTATCGTTTAATTATAACCCCATTTAGATTCTTCTTCAATGGTATTATTACAGGAGCTGCCTTGGGGACTCTCTGTGGGCTGAAACAAAGATTTCAAAAACAAATAAATGACATATTTTAGTATCATATTATAAATTCCGTTTATACCCCACTGTCAGGGTTTGCTAAATACAAATATATTTGCTAGTGAGGTGAGAAGCTCCTACACCTGTTGACTTCCTCTTCCATGCACAAGCTGGCAGGGCAGCCATTCATGCCTATGATGGGATGGCGTTAACATTCTTGTGGGCTTCCAACATGATTAGTTGGAATTCTTTGATTAAAGGAGATTATTACATTTGATCATTATCCATTTAATTTTGTTAGTGGGGAAGCTGTCCTGTATTATTATTCTGAATTTCTGATTAATGGTCAGTTCTCCAAGATAAATGTCAATTATGCCAATATTCTAGTTTTCTTGGTGTTTGTCTCTCACCTCTCCTCACTAGTGTATGCAGGCTTAAATTTAGCAAATATTGTGGTTTCATTAGTACCCCAGTCTTCTACTCTCACTTCTATATTGTTAATGAAGGTGTTAAAGAAGATTGACCTATCACTGACTCCAGTGCCACTTCATCATTTTAATTTATCATTACCCTTTGTTTGCAGTAATTCAGCTGGATTTCAAGCCATGTGACATATTCATTATTTTCAGATCTACACCAATTTGAATTAACTTGGGCAAGATTTTGTTAAAGGGTTACTCTAATGCATCACATAAATCAAAATATGCATCTATCACATTACTTACACCCAATATTTCTGTAATTATCAGGTTTGTTCAGAAGAGCCACTTTTAAAGTCACGCTGTCTGAAAAACAACATACACTATAAATAAACATGTGATCATTTGTGGAAAAATTTATCGACTCATAAGAACATTAAACAAGACATACTTTCCCATTCATGGAGCTTAGGTGAGAAAAGAAGGTTTTAAAAAATCCATATAGTTAAATGTATTTTTGAGGAAGTATTGGAAGACTTCTAGCTGAATATATAAATAATGATTGGATATGAAAACTCTCATTGTATCTGAAATATTAAAATAGAGAAAAACAATTCAAAATATAATTGCCACTTAGATTTGAGGCATTTACTTCTAATTTACAGCATTAGCAAATTTCAAAGTGATTTGGGACTTTATGAAGATTTTAAAATAGTTCCCCAAAAATGTCTTACATAAAATGAAACTGATGGGCCATAACAATATGTCTGTCTCTGTCCCCAAACATTGAAATGTGTGATTTGGACCATTAAACCCCACCCTCAATGAGTTATTCATGAATTTACCAACAGCATCAAACATATTAAATGTAAATAATTAGCACAATGCAAGGCTCTTTGTATGTTCTTATGACTAGCTTAAATTAGGAGTAAAGAATTAATCAGTCCCAAAAGATCAGGAAGGATTTCACCACACAAGCCCCCATTTACAATTTGAAGAGCAACAGCTCAGTCCTGGGTAGACCACCTCATTTGAGAACTAGAGCTGAAGAGTGATATGCCTGAGCCTGTAATTCTATACTCACTGGCCTGGGTGTAAGTCCCATTGAACTAAGAAAACGCTTACAGGATTGCATTGTTAATAGGTCACAAGAATATGAAAGCTTGCTATTAATTTGGTAGGTGCATTGTCTTTTTTGAAATGTCAGAGATGAAATAACGTTGCATCTCTCTCTGCTTTTCCTGAGACACTCTAGATTTTTACATCATGTTAAAATGATGCATGTGTTGTAAGAAATGGGCTTGAAGACAACTAATGACTAAAGGCACTTTCTATGGCAGCTGAAAAAAATGTTCTGCTTTATTGGAAAATAATGATCATGTCTAACAACAAAATATTATAGCACTGCATTATTTACAAAGCTTTGAGAAGACATATTAGAATACTCATTACTAAGGAAGCTTCTGTGTCTCTTCTCCCAACACTTTGCAAATTTAAATACTCCATGGGATAAATATATACAGTATTTGTAATACTGTTTTGTCATCTACCCGGCAGGTGGCAAGCTGCAGTATCATTTTATAAAAAAAACCCTGTTATTTCATGATATAAATCCCACTACTCAATTTTTGATATAGTTTTTCTTTCTAGGACTCGTGTCTGTATTTTGAGATCAATCTAGCCTTGTTTGATTAAACCCTATCCCCACAGTCAGAACAACAAATCAGCAAAATGCTCACCAAGTGGTGGGGATGTATATATAATAAATATGTAGGTTGTTGGCTACCTCTGTGTTCCTAAATTCATTCTTTGCTCCTTTGCTCCCTTGGTCCCTGTGTTGATTACTGGACATGCAGATATGTCTGAGGGGATGGATATCACTGATGCCTCCCTAAAGAAAGAGGAAGCAACAATATACCACAGAGCAGGTCCAAGGATTAAGGGACATTTGTGAGCTCTCTCCAGGTTAAAATGCTCAGGTTACCTAACCATATTTCCCCTTCTCTCTCATTGCAGATTGTACTTTTCTGACCTAAGTCAACAAAGACATTCAGTAACAGGAGGAGAGAGTAAAATAGACCTGCATGCAAATATACCTACAGTAAATTGGAACATGGTTTTATTTATAATAACATCAGATGCTGGGAATTTGCATAGCACTTCAGAATATCATTTATTTATTTATTTAAAATATTTTGATACCACTCAGGGTGGTTTACAACACACAACAATAACACACAATTAAATTTCAAGAAATGCAGTAAAAAGAGCTGGACACAGTCCATGGTCAGTTCTCAATAGCATTTCTGTCAATGGCTAGAAATGACCTGAGCAAACAAATATGTTTTCAGGAGGTGCTGAAAACTCAGGAGCTTTGGTGCTTTCCTCAAGCTATGTGCCTCCAGCACATTCAGGAATCTCTCTGATTCCAGTAAGTCCTGGGGGCTGACCATCTTAATGTGGGTCCCAAAACTCTACCAGGAAGACTACTGCTGTAAGACCAAACTTCAGCAGAAAATATTCTGACCATGACAACCCACTCACTATCTCCATACCATGCTTCTTGCACTCTGAGGGAAGTACTAAATTGAGGTTATGTCCTGTTCTATGTGTATAGCTGTTGTATGGACTATGAAGTCCCGAATCAGCCCATTTGAGGTGGCTTTGGTGTGTATGTTGAAGTATGTGTGTTTCTCCAACACTGCCCCCCCCCACTTGAAAACCACTTTTTTCAACTGAGTTGCAGAGGCTGCTAGGCAGCAGGGTGGGCCTTCCACCAGCAGCATCTCCAATCTGTATTGGTGACCCAACATCTGGTGCCACCCCTTGAAGTCTGCTGCAGAGCTAAGGGAGATACCACCTAAATGGACCACTGCAATTTCCTCCAGCCTCCCCAAGCTTAATTGGTGCTGCATGGAGGCACAGCTGTGTTGTGTGAACTCCATCCAGCTCGCCATCCAGGTATCCATAACATATGCCACGTTAGCTACCTCAAATCTTGAATGACGGAGACCTTACTGAAAATTAATTTGGCAAAAAATAACAGTGCCACCAGACTGAAAAACAAATGAGCAACCCAGCACCTGAAGAATGGAGGAGCATTTCATATTCACTACCTCAATAATTCTGACAACAGCTCTGTGAGATGCTGTTTTTTTTGCATACAATTGTACTATGCAAAAATATCTCACAAAAGACAAATTAAATGGTTAAGCTACAAAAACAGTCCTTTCATATAAAATTGCCAGCTTCATTCTCCATGTGGTATATTCCTTAAAAGATGAAAAGAAAGAATGCAGAACCAATTGAAAGTGTAAGTATGATATTAAGTTTCAACGCATAGCCCAAAGCCCAATAAATGGTGAGCAAACAATTAAGCCTGAGGTCTTTCTTTTCCTCTGAACATTTTTGAGTCACACTGATTCTTTCCATCTGCAGTTTGCATTTTCTGAAATAAAAAGCGTATTTTACTGCTGGGCTCCACCTATATAAACTGTGGTTCCTTCTTCTATCTGTGGTTGCTTAGCTGTTCTAACTAGTGTGTAGTTGAAAGGGTGTGATTATGACTAATAAATTTAGTCTTTGTCCACTTTATACTTCCTCTGCCATTGGGGTGGGGAGAGGGAGACTAGCAGTGCCTGTGTGGCAAATAGTACTGAATTAAATTCACCCAAGAAAGGCATCTCAGAAAATATGCCCACAGTTACAGAAAAACAGATAAATGAAGCATCACAATCTAAAATGTTAAGAATGTATCACGCTCATCTTCTGCGATCCAAGGATGAATTCACACAACAAAGTAATTTATTTTATCCATCAGCTTGCAGAGAGAACATGATTCTGAGGCTTCCTTTTGTATTGAAGCCTGGAAATTCAATAAGATTCAATTGCACTGGCTCTCAACAAAGGACAATGAAAAGAAAACATGCTGCAGCAGGGGGAAAATGTCATATACCTCTCAGGAATGCCTACTCCTCTATAGACCTTCCCATTCCCAGACTAGAAGATAGGTGAATTATCCCTGGCTTCCTCCCCCTCAACACTGTGAAATACTTTGGTTTATATCTGAGCCTAACTGAACTCTGGAAACAAGTCATGTCCTCCAGTGAGTCCCACTCCACCCATCAACCCCCTCCCTCATGCCTCCATAGCCCATTTATTTGCTTGTTTGCAAGCGTGTATTAAACTGCTTAACATTTTGTACATCTCTTAAGTGGTGCACAGTCTAAAAGCAAACACTGCCATGAAAACAAGAAATGCAACCTAAAACCAATTAAACAACAGCATGAAAGCATATAAAAACAAACTGGCAATGGACTTGGGTCATTGAAACACATAAAATGGGGTCCAATCTTGTGGGTGAGGGAAAACCTGGTGGAAATGATACAGCAGCGCTCTGGAGAAAGTGGAGACAAAAGCCCTTGGTAGACTTTGGGAAATGGAGTTTTTCCATGGACTACTACACTGACAGTATTGATTGGAGGATCTACAACTCACCGGGTGGGGGGGAGCCTGGTGGCAGAGAGGAGAAATGCCTCCATTCCTCCCCTGCACTGGCTTGCAGCTAGAGTGGCACAGCTACAACCAGAAAGGAAGGGAGTTGAGGCAGTGGTGGAGCTTCATGCTCTGGCACCGGGGGAGGGGCGGAGAGCAGGCGGGGGCGGGGCTGATGCATGTCCCGGGGGCGGGGCACACCACCTGCAGGGTCAGGGCACCAAGCGTGGGCGGGGGGGCAACTGCGATGGCACCCCACTGGGATTGCAATGCTGGGAGTGGTGCGCTCCCCCCGCACCCCTCTTCCTCCGCTAGTGAGTTGAGGTCCTTATTTTAATTTTCAAAAGACTGCTTTTTAACTGAATTGATATTTCACATGTTGCCTTTAGATTATGCCATTTTTAGTTATTATTATTTATTTTGTTGGCCAGTATGTGTTATTTTATGGGGAAAGTGATCCATAGTTGCTGCAAACAAAATAGAAATTGCAGGCACTTGGTGTGCAATTTATAATGAACCAGGCAAACCTTAACAAATAACGATTACTGTAGAGTTGGTTTTCCAACACAGTCTCTGCCTCGAGACCTTCATGTTTGCCAAAAGATTGGGAACAGTCAGACACAAGCAGAGCTATGGAGCCACTGCATGTTAATCAGGAAATGGGCCCTTGATGTTGTGATGACCAGAAGCTGTTGCCAGGGACAGGTGTAGTATCCCAACATTTTGAATGTTGCAAGGAGCCAGAAGCTAGCACAGAGAAAGATGGACCATCTGGTGCTATTTGGTAGCTTAGTTCCCACACTGAATTCCATTTATCCATATAAATGCAAGTGATTATATTTTTATTTTATTTTTAAAAATCTACATATAAAGACACTTAACCAAAGGAAACTTGAAGATGCTGGCAATATCAGAACTTTCAGTGGCCAATGCTTCAATCTATGATGTACTTTCCCATGTCATACATTTTATTTGATAATTGGCAAGAATAATAGATAGCTAGCCTTTTATATCCTGAAGAGTGCTTCTAATATATCCATTGGCATCCTTTTAAGATGGCTAACTTCCCCTAGAGGGTCAAGATAGATCATCAATTTTTGACAGCAAGATGGTAAAGCTTTTAAGCATTTTCTTTCACAGAGTGCTTAGATCAGGAAAAACTGGGGAACATTTAGCCCTGAGGATGGAAAGGGGAAAATATATGTCAGATTCAAAATGACAAGAAAAATAGAACCACCCAAAATTTATTTATTTTTTTCAGATATATCTGACTGTTAAAATGTTAATAGCAAACTAGATAATTTGCACTAGGGCTTCATCCCATTTTTAGTGGTCTGGCTCAACCATAGAGTGAGTATAGCAATGATGAAAGCAATGCCTCTGGGCTTGTTCAGAGTGCCCGCCTCTAACCACACAACTAAAGTTCAGGCAAATGGATTACAGGGCAGGGGTATAATTTTTAATATTAGCCTTTCCAAGCAATGTGCATAATTATTCATTTGTTGCAGGGATACTAGACATTTTGGGTAGCACTTCTGCTGCAGGGATATCAAATTTTCTAAGCACTGAAGTCACAAAAAGTTGTTACTTGAAAATGCATTCCTTGCCCTAGATTATCAGGTCTGCTGCAATTGGGAGTGATGTGTGGAATGCAGGTGCACAGGTATCACAAGTCCCTAATAAATAGATCTGCAGCATGCTTCAGAGAGAAAAGCAGCAGGCAGCAGGTGTAGCAGGTGTAGGCTTGGCCCATTACAGGACCATGGACAGTTCCTTTATCACACAAAGAGAGCACAAGAGAGTTGCTATATGCATACAGAGAAGTTCTGACTAGATTTCTTCTGGCTATGTCACTGTGTGTGCTGGTGTTTGAGTTTTGTTTGGAAAAGAGAGGTAGCAAAAGGCCCCAAAACAGCATGCGTTAAAACTGTTCCAGGGAAATGTGCCGCAGAACCTTGACAGAACCTTGTTCAAAACTCTGACACCCAGGAAACTTGAGGTTATGGTGAGGTAGAATAGAAATTATAAAATAAACCAACCGTCATATATGCAATTGGCATTAGGCTGCATTTGACACTGTAAAGGAGGATTTGTGTATGTTTGTGGTTGTTTTTTTAAAAAGCAAGATGTCTTCATGGAGTTTTAGCTATTTAGAAGAGAAGAAACAATTGTCATGGCATCATTGCTTTCAAATCACCAGTCATTTAGCTTCAGTACAAGAAAATAATTCACAATACTATTGGACTGTAGGAACAGTCTCAGGATAAAATTCTGTGCACAATTCCATGGAAATAAGTGACACTGAACACAGCAGGAATTTCTTCTGAGTGAAAATGCACAGGATCGAGTTTTCTCATTTTGCTAGGCTAAACAAGTATTTCGCTAGTTGGTGACAGATTACGTGACATGTCTAATCAATTTCTCTACTAATTGCCACTACCTTGATCACATGGCATACTTTTTGCTGTTTTTATGACTGCTTTTCCAGCTTCTTCACGTCCTACCTTTCTGCAGGTATCAGCATAGTTCCTCATTACTATTTGTTTTTGCTTCAAGTAAATATATATTTACTAGGCTTCAGGCTTGTTCTGCCACCCACACTCTGTGGATTATGTGAATATTCTGCTCCAATATATCTCAGGCTATTTTACTGTGGGGTTTGCTAGGCACCAACACAACTCCCACAGTTTCTCTTGTAGCACTCAAGTTCCTATCTTTAGTGCTCACCAGTAAATTCAGGCTACTATCTCCATTCAGCACTGAATTAATTTAAAGCCCTCATAATTAAGTTCACTATATCTGCTGAAAACATTTCCCCCATTGCTCATGAGGTGCAGCCTTGCCCTGGCAGGAATCCTGTGTTAAGGAAGATCAGATTGTGGCCCCAGGAACTGAATGTCTCTTGTCAACACTGTGTATCTGGCCAGTAATTCACCTTAAGCATCCTTCTCTGTTTGTAGCCATCTACTTTTTGAGGAACAATGACAAGAGCCCCACCTGAGTCCCATGGTCCTTTATTTTCCTCCCCAGAGCATAGAGCAGCAGGCAAAAATGTTTCTCTATAGCCAAGCCTTTGGCGATTGAACATTCTATGGTCTTTCAAATGGGGTTGCGAGAGGGAGGTTATTGGTTTGTTTCTGTTTTGCTTGTTTGATGACACTGAAATAGCTCAGTCAGTAGTGCATGAGACTCTTAAGCACAGGGTAATGGGTTTGAACCCCATGTTGGGTTAAAGATTCCTGCATTGCAGGGGGGGGGGGAGAGATTGGCTTTGGTGTTCCTAGTGGTCCCTTCCAACTCTAGCCCCTAGCTCCTAATACTGTACTACACACTTATGTCCCATACATGAGTAATGTTTGGACAGGGATTAAATGCAGGTATGCATCCCAAAGTCACCAATCCAAATGCTTCCCAGAATGGCAATGGATAGATTTGTGTTGATGACATTACTGCAATGGAGATTATTAGTTTCCTTTTCCAGTGTTGGTCCTGCTGTCCCCAGCCTCTTCCCTCTCTCTACCTGCTCCACCTGTTGCAACTTGGACTGGGCAGGAGGCAGGTTAGCATGGTACCTGAACATCACCTTGCCATAGGGCAGGACCAAAAGGGTTGGTTCTTGGTAATCCCTGGCAGTCCATCAGAAATTCTAATTATGCATAGGATCAGGCTGTTGGACACTACTTGAAATCTAGAACCTTGATGACGTCTACAGATTTACTGTTCACTCAAATAATGGAAAATATATATATATTTAAAAAACTTGGTTACCATCAAGAAAGTAAATTTCCTCCAGTTGATGCCTGACTGGTTAAACAATCTTTTAAGCTGTAAAGGGAACAGGTAAATTGCTTCATTTTTGTATTGCTGTCATGTCAGAAAATCGTTGGCATGGATGCACTGAATTCGCTCATATATATCTTGAGTAATAGGTAGACCCATATTTCAAATTAACAAACAGAATGCCTATTCTGCAAGTATATGCTTTCTAATTTGAAATAATAATATTCATCTATGTTTCTGTGGTGTATTAAGCCTTTCAAGGAGTAGCCCAGACACATTTCAAGGACTGCATCTCCCTTTCAGAACCTCACCAACCGTTAAGGATTCAGAAGTCATGCCTCCCAATCCTTTGTGCTGCATCAAACCCAAAAAAAGTCTATCAAAGGAAAGGAAAGACAGCGAACACCCACCCTCTGGCTAGAAGATTGAGAAGACAGTACCCTTCTCACCCAGCACAAACTCCATTAGAACTACCAGTTGTCCTCTTGATTGCTGCAATCACAATTTCTGGATGTTTGGGAGCTCTTCACAGTTCATTGGTGGGACACTACTTGAGTTAACAGAGCTCCCTCCATCCCTCTGTGTGGTTAATGCATGTATTTTCTCCCTCCTAACATTACTACACCTGTACTAGGTGTAGTTCCCCCCGATCAATGTGCAGGGGTGGGGTGGGGAGTGGGTTCAGTATCCTGTCTATCAGCAAGACATCTACACTAGCAGGAGTTTTAGTGGATGTACTCCAGCAGTATAAATGCCATCTGGCTTCCTTTAGTCCTCTATCTGTAATTGTAACTCTCTTTGAATCTTAGGATAGAGTAAACCGCATTTTGAAAAATGATAAAGAAACCCATAATCCACCCACCATCAAACATTTTTGCAATTTATCAGCCAAATATGACCATCTGGATTACTATATCAATCCACTCATGATACAGAGCCAGTGTTAGAAACTGAGATATGAAAGCTAGGAGCTAAATGGCACCTTAAACCTAGGTTGTGGGTGCAACAACGGAATGTCTAGGCACACTTTTTTATAACAAGAATACAAAGCTGTAAGTGAATGAACTGCAGCTAAAATCTTATATTCATTTTTCACATGGTCTAGTCCTCATCTGAAGACTGCAAAAACAAAAAAACAAAAACAAAGCCATGCTTCCCCTGCCCACCTTCCTAATATTCTTAAGAAGGTCTCTTCTCCAGTCTTCAGAGAGTGGCTGGAATTGGGGAGGCAGAAAAAGGTCCTCCTTTCCTTCTACTCTGCAGTTTTAATCTGAAACCTTAGGCGCAGCACTGTGCCCAGAGTTCAGAAACTGCTCGTGCTAATGAAATTCCCTGTCGCAAAATGCGCCTACAACAATGGGAATTTTGAATGCTGAATAGAGGATTTCTGTTGGTGACTGTTTCCCATAGAAGGTGGGTGAACTGAGCAACAAATCTGTTTTCTTTCACATTACTGGCTAAGTAGTTAAGGCATCAATGATGCTGAAGAGCACAAAAGGTCTCCAGCATGTTTGCAGTTGTCAGAACCAAAGAGGTACCATATGTTGATTTAACTGTTGGAAGTTTTGTAAGCCACTTCCTACAAACAGAAGTCAAGAAAACTCCACTTTGCAGCTTGTTTTGTCACCAGGTTAAACTCCTTTCATAAGGTTTTTTTATCCCCCCCAACCAATTGATGAGTGATTTAATGAGTAAGCATCATTTAATACATCTTGCTGCTGAGTTAAACAAGGTATTTCATAGGGAACTTCCATATTCATAAAGCCATTTTAATGCACTGAATATCATCATTATTTTTTCAGCAGGATCTGTTACTTAGTTAAATGGATTTGAGACATCAGACTATTATATGACAGACGATTTTGTCACTATGCAAAATGTGAACCCTGTAATCAACTTGTTATGGCATTTCACAAAAGTATGTGACAGTAAAATAAGTAAACTGTCATTTGGGCAATCAAGCTTTGAAATCCTTCAGGACGAGGAAAAAGGCATTTGACACAGTCTTCATCATAGCAATGAGGTTCAAAGATAATTTAAGACTATTACAGTCATACATGACTGCATAGCTGAATACAATAATATAACAGAATGTATTGGAATAGTTGCTGGTGACATAAATGTGAATTTCCAGTAATTTTTCATAATATTTTAATCACATTTTCCTCTTGATTTTAACCCACATATAATAGTAACTATAGACAGATAGAAATACAGATATATAATTGCATGCAGAGGGTGCGTTTCATGAATAAAAGCATTATTTTCCTTTCATGGAGGTCACTCATATTAATGGAGGTTTTTGCTAGAGGAAGCTGGGGAGGGGTTTTTCTCAATTCCCCTTTAAGAACATTATAAGAGCCTGTTGGATCAGGCCAATTGCCCACCTTGTTCTCAGAGAGGGCCAACCTGTGGGAAACCCCCAAGCACAATTCAAGCACAAGAGCACGCTCCCCTGCTGTATTCAGAAGCATACCTGACTCCAACTGTGGAGGCACAGCATAGTTGACATGGCCTTCAATAGCCCTCTCCTCCATGAATTTATCTAAGTCTCTTTTAGAACGATCTAGGTCGGTGGCCATCACTGCTTCCTATACCACCTCCCATACTGTTCTGGTGGGGTCTCCCAACCCTCTAAAACAGTTTTTGAGGGGACAAAGAAGGCTCTGCAGGGAATTCTTGACATGCAATAGACATGCAATGAACTACCAAACAAGCTATGATTCATACTAAAATTAATTATGTGGGCAAGTTTCTATCTTGGAACTGTCTACCCAGGAATCAAGATGTATGAATAGGTGAGAGACATGCCTGAATTACTTGTGTTGATATGCAAAACACCCTCTTGGCCACTGCAGATGCAATATTCTCCATCTGCAGTCTATAATAGCTAATGCTGCAAAATGTAATTCATTTCAACTGCCTGAATGGTGCTTGCTTTGGACTGACATCATCCTGGTATGGTCTTTAACCAAAGATGGGGTTTTTTTGTAAGCTTGCACAGAATTGGTTCTAATCTTCCAAATGAAAATATAAGGAAATATTTCCTATTGTGATTAAGCAGTAGCCCAATGATGTGTTGAATTTCCTCTTGAGTAAGTTGTCATGAATTACTTTCATGCCTTGATGATGCAGGAAAGAAAGGCGATAGCTTCAGTCAAGGGCAGGAAAGACAGAAGAGAGCAGCCTAAAGCAGAGCAGCCTAGAATGAAAAGGCCAGGAGAATATAAGCACAAAAGGAGCACTGACATGTGGAATAAAAGGAGGAAGATGTATGGATGGAATGAATGAATGTGGGGAAGAGAGCTGAAGATTCAAAGGGTGGGAAGCGGAGGGGAGAAGTAGCAGACAGAACAAAGGAAATTGGAAGGCTGACCTGGAACTAAGGTTGGATGAATCTGCCCATTTCAGTTTCTCATTTTCCCAATATTAAATTTTGTTTGCCACACTTCTGCATCACTTTGCACATATTTTTTTAAAAAAAATTCTCTGACTTATCACTTTATTTCATGTGTATCCTAATATACACATTTTTGTATTCAGATTCTGCCTAATGCACACATTTTGCAAGCATTTTGCATAATATAATGCATTTTGTGAATGAAAGTGTTGTTTATGCATGCTTCCCCCTAATATACTTATTTTTAGTTTGGAGAAGTGCATCACAAAATTTGGAGAAGTGCAAGAATCTGGAGAATTTCAAAGGATAGCTGTATTTTTTTGTTCATGTACTGTTTGGCAAAGTTCAAATTAGGTAGGGTCCCACTGCAATGTGAACTAAACCAAATTCCTCCCTCCCACTCTTATCTGCACAAAACAGACAAAAACAAAAACATTGCTAAAATGATTAAAGATGAGTGAGCTTACCCTGAAAATGTATGAGCACCATTTCAATGCTCCTTCCACTTTCCAAAGAGTTGGGAGAAGGAGAGGTCTGGCAGTCCTCTCCCGTCTTTAAGGGAGCCTTCTTCCACCTGCAACCCATTCCTTGGCTCCAAGATAAGTTTTTGCTCCTTGGGTGTGGAGGACAGGAGCTTGAACAAAGACATCTTAAATCTGAGCAGGGGTGTTTGCATATGCAAAAGCTCTACTGTGCACATGTACCCCATCTCCGTCAGAAAATGAAGGTCAAAAAATGAGTGAACACCATCTTGGTTCTGTGAGTTTCTTTGCTTTCATTTGACAGCTCAAAATTAATTCAATTTACAACGCATACAACTCTGTTGTGTTGTCTAAATCCTGACCCCACCCCCTCCAAATTTACTGATTCAGGGTGTGGCTGCAGTAGCTCTCTACTGGTGGAGCTCTGCCAACAGGCAATGAAGTACTTGTACGTAGAGGCCCCCACCACACCCAGAGAAACCTGGCATTAGGCCCCCAAATGGAGCATTCCAGGGACACAGTGGATCCAGAGCCCCTCTATTCCCTTGAGAGATGACAGCCTGCTGTTAGTGTGGGTAATCTCCCCTCACCAACCCATTGCAATGTTTATTTTAAAACCCTATCAGGGCTAAAATAAAGAAGCACATTGCTTCCTACCTCTCACCCTTTCTGGTGTTAGCTGGAAGGTGTTTTGACAAGAAATATCATTAACCACTTCCCTCCCGCTTAGGGTTGCTTAGTAAGACACTTATAAATTCATTTATGTGCCAAAAAGCATGGGAATTATGCCATGTAAGCAGGAAACACAATTCTGCAATCTCTCACAATTCTGTTTGCTTGCTTACAATTTAACATCCACACAAACACACTTGTATAACAATACATGCTATATAACATATTTGGTTGGTTGTTGTTCATCCATTTATTTTTAATAAAAAATAATATTAATGGAGTGAGTGGGGACATTATTGTGAGGTAGATATTTTTAACATGTTACTATACGAAAGGATGATTTTGCCTCAGTAATTTTCTGATAACTCGAGCATCCTTTTTCTTAAAATAGATCCATCTGCAGAGACCTGCTCAGCTGCTGAGGTGGATCGTCCACCTGGAGTCTCTAAGATGACTGTTAAATGAATGAACAGGCATCTTTTATCTCTGTCAATGCAGAACCATGGGCAGAATTAGAGTGTCCTTAAAAAGCAGTATTGTACTGGCTCCTTTTGTATAACTATAAAAGAGAATGTGTATTTATAAAAGGGAGATGCTATATATTTTCCAGTAGCATTTTGATTTGGAATTGAACTCTGTCTTCCACTGACAACAGGCATAACTATATGGGGTTGTCACCCTTTCATTGGGTTTTCATCATCCTTTGACCAGGTGGAGGTTTAACAAATGTAACAGTAAGTCATCACTAACTGTAGTGGCTACTGTTAACGAAAACTGCAAAATTTACTCAGGCAATACTTTCGATGGTGAGGCTGAACAGAATGGAAGAATGCCTAGAAATGCCTATCCATTCATACAAATCACCAAATAGCTCTAGTTCATGCAACTCCTGGTACTATTTTATGGGTTAGTTTTCTCAAGATACTACATGTGCACTTATGCGCAAGTGAACCATGTAATCTGCTCTGTTGTATATCGGTGCATTCAATGTAAAACCAGTAATCACCACAGAACGATACCTGGGCCTATGCCAGCTTTGTTGGTTGTTGTGACTCACAAAGGATACTGGTGAGCTGGAAAAGGGCAACCAAAATGGACAAGAGGTTTCAGAAGCTCCCCTCTGGGGAAATGTTGCTTATTTAGGGCTTTTTAGTTTAGAAAAATGGAGTGCAGATTTGTATGAAATTGTGTGGTGTGGAAAAAATGGAGAAAGAGATTTCAGAATATTGTAATCTATTATTATTAGTAGTAGGAGGAGGAGGAGTAGTATCCTGTCTTTTCCTGAGACTGGGACTCAAGGCAGTTTACACAAATGATAACATAGATAAAATACAAAATGCTAAAAACATTTAGAAGATAATAGATAAAAAGTAATTAAACTCTAATAGAATTAAAGCAATTAAAAGAAATTTATTAAAGTACAGATTAAACGCAGCACTCTCAAAAACCCTTAAAAAACAGTCATAAATCATTTCATTGCTTTTTTTGGCGTCAGCGGGGGTTCCTATGATTTTGTTTGTTGCTTTTCTCTATGCATTAATATGAACATAAGGAAAGGACCTCTAGTCCAGGTGTAGCTAAAAGGGTGCTCTCCAGAAGCTGTTGGATTCCAGTTTCCAAAAACCTCAGTCAATGTGACCAACAATCAGGAATTAATGGAGCTGAAGCCCAAAACCTTCTGCAGGGCACCATGTTGGCCTCCCCTGATCTAGTCTAACATCCTATTTCCCACGGTAGCAAATCAAGTGCCTCCAAGCAGCCTGCAAGGAGGGCAAGAAAGAACTAGTCCTCCCATGCTGTTGGTATTTATATTGTACCTGAAAGCTGAGGTTATTGGTGTTACGTAAGCAGCTGCGAGATCCTTTTCAAAAAAAGCAGCTGTAGTATCTTTTTTTGGTGTTGATGATGTTATTATCATGTCAAGATGTTTCATGGAAACCAATTCATAAATCAAAATATAAATACATAACAGTATCTTCCATTCATCTCCTCTTAAAGCAATTGCAATCAATTATCGAACTTTGCACTTGACTGTGTAGGTGGAATAATACCATCTCTGAAATGTAATTGTTTTGTTTTTAAACCCAATGTTTGAGGTGGCTTCTTTCAAAGTCCCCACAAAAATGAACCAGGCTAGCCTTCCTTTTCTCCTCCTCAGAAAAATAAAAATGACAGCTGTGTCTGTATCCCCTTTGCAGTGTGGTGTGGGAAGATGGAATTCAGGAGGCCTTGGTAGGTCCAACCTACCTATTCTTTTCTTGAGGTCTTGGTATTTAAACTTTTACGGAGGTAAATAGAAAATGTAGACTTAGAAAGTCAACTCTGTTTGTAAAACTTAATTTTAGTCAGAGGCATATATATAGACCCTCACACTTCATTAAATAGACTGCAGCACATTGCAGAACGCCTCGTTTTGGGGTCCCTGTATGTCTGTTTGGCTCACCCCATAGCCTGGGGTCGAGGCACCCCACAATTTGACACGATGTATTGTGTGCCTCATTGTCATCTATGGGGACCTACCTTCTTCTTGAGCCTTTCACAGGTGAACGCCAGGACAACCCTTATGGGGAACCCCTCCTTACTCAAAATTTAGCCCAGCTTTCCTCCTTCAGGAGGGCAAGAATGACAGGGCTCAGGCCAAAAAAAAAAAACCGAAAATGGAAGAGTTGGAATGCTCTGCGGCTGCTACTGCTTTCGTGTTTTGTTTTGCTGTGGCCACTGCGGCGGCTGCTGCTTCCTCGCCCAAGGCCCAGCAGGCGGCAGCAGAGAACTCCGCGCTGCTCAGCCAGTTTCTCCGCACCTTCCTCCAGAGGCGCCCCCTCCCCCGCCCCCATTTCCCCTAGACAGCGAGAGAACGCTCAGAACCAAAGCAGCGTCCTCACGTGCACCGGGTGGGCGCGCGTAGGCGTGACCGCTGGGCGAGGGCGGGCAGAGTCTCTTCCCGCCAACACAGTACAGTTGCCGGGGCTGGCGAGCCGAGAACAAGGATGCCACCGGCTGTCTGTGTGGGTCGTTGTCTCTAAAACGTCCTCTGCTCCCGCTGCCCGCCACCTCTTGTGTGAGGGGGAATAAACACCCTTCAAAAGCGGCAGAACATCTCCCTCAAGTTCGTTGTTTCCTCAGCGACGCTGGCGGGGGTGGGGGGGAAAAAAAATCCGGGGCGGAGAGAAAGAAAGAGAGAGGGACGCGAAAGCGTGAGCGGAGGCTGTGTTGGCGCGCGCGCGCCTGCCTCTGACAAGGGAGACGACCCCGAAGTCTAGAGCAGAGCCAAAGTCATAAGGGGATTGGGAGGTCCTCCTCCGCTCCTTTCCCGCTCCCCACCCCACCCGCCGCCGCCCCCTCCCCGCGTTCTCCAAGCTGGGCTGGAGCGGCGGCCGCCGTTGCCTTGCTTACATGGAGAGACAGCGCCTGTCATGCTTGTGAGCAGCGGCAGCCGCCGCCAGCTCCCTGCCTCCTCCTCCTCCTTCTGTTGCTGTGCTGCATTGGGAATAACCGCTCTGCCATTGACTGGAGGTGGACTCGAGCCCTCGCGAGGGGAATAATACCTGGCCGAGCGCGGAGCCTCGGAGGCTTCTCGGCCGCCCGTCTGAGGGGGGACGACAACAACAACAGCAGCAGCAGCGAGAAGTGCCCGCGGGAGGAGAGGGGGCTTCCCGCCCGCCGCCGCCCGCCGGAATGAGCTGAGCCCACTTTCGCCCGCCGAGTGGGCTGGATGGCTCGCGGGCTGAGCGCAGGCGGCTGGCAAACTTGCAGGGCCCGCCGAATGCCTTCGGGGAGCGCCGCTGCTCCCGCCGGCTTCCGGGACGCCGCCGCCCGCGCCGCTCTTGGCGGAGGCATCTTGGCACAAGGGGAGTGAAGGCTGCAAAGGCGGCGGCTGTCCGCGCAGGGGGTGCTGCTCACGCGGTCCTAATGCCTGTCACTTCTCGGGACGCGCTGGTGGCAGCGGCGGCGGCGGCGGCTGCAGGCGGGAGCCCCCCGAGTGCTGCTCCGGCTTGCTTGGCTTCTTCCGGCATCTGATTGGATACGGCCGGGCTCTGCGTGGGACAGCGGAGCTGTGGCGAGGGGCCTCCGAGAGACAGAGAGAGAGAGGAAAAAAACATGGGTTATTGCAGCGGCAGGTGCACGCTGATCTTCATCTGTGGCATGCAACTGGTACGTGAGTCGCTGGTCTCCTTGATTTCCCTTTTTCCCTGTCTGTATCCTCTCTCCAATAAAACAAAAGTATAAACAAACCCCCGAGAAGCAAGAGGCCAAATCCGATGGCTGTTTGTCGTTCGTGAGGGGAGAAGAGGTTAGAGAGGAATGGGCTGCAGGAGTGAGCTCAGGGCATGCCTACTCAGAAGTAAGCATCCTTGTTTTCAATGGAGTTTGCTCCCTGGCATGTGCGTATAGGCATTGCGGCTTGTGTTGTAACAGAGACTCCCTGAGTGACATTCACGTGGGCACGGGGTAAACTTGTTTGAGGCTGCAGTTCTGTGCTGGTTTATTTGAGAATGGAAGCGATTGGGACGTAGTGAACATGCATAGGATGCGACTACTAACCTTAAAAATTGACACACACATCCGCCCTTTCTCCTTGAAGGCTCAAGAGATCTCAAAGAGATCTGGGAACTTTGAAAGACTGAGCATGGTTTTTGTTTGTTTGTTGAGAGGAAGGCAGTTCATAGGTAATTACAATGGATGGAGTGGCTGATGAGAAGCATGTAGCTTTGCAGTGAGGGATGAAAAGTTAACTCATCTTAAGAAAGGTATGAGGTAGAGACTAGAGGTTTCCTTAATTAAATGGAATGAGGACTGTTTTAGGAATGGTTATGAACTTGAGCCAAGATAATCAGATAAGAGACAAAGGGTGTGTATGAATTCAGCAGGATGATTGTTTTGAAGTATGTGGTAAAAGCTTTCATTGTTTCCAAGCAGTGCTAAAATTATGTTGTTTCCAAACAAACAAAAGAGAGTAAACTGTTCAACTCTACAGTGGCCACATATCGAAGATGAGATACTAACTAGAAAATCTGTTGCAGTGCCTATTTTATGCATGTCTAACTTCACAGATGGAGTTTTTCTGAACACCCTGAATGGATGTTGCTGTTATGCAGTTAGCCTCAGAAGATGCCACATTTCTGAATGTACCTTGAATGAGTTGTCTGTGGTAGAACAGGTTTGGAATAGGGCCTTAAGGGTGCGATCCTATACACTCTTGGCCTGGGAGCAAATCCCACTGAAGTCAGTGGGACTTACTTCTGAGTAGGCATTCACAGGATTGCAGTGTTAAAGCAGTTAACCTTGAAAAGGGAGAAAACAGTTACAGTACACTCTTCCAACTGGCAGAGTATCACCAGTTTTCCCAAAACACAGGTGCTTAAGAAGACTGCATGGGAAAATAAAAGTACCATTCTGGGAACAAAATCAGTACATGGGAAAGATTCACTGACCGTCGCAGAGCCTACACATCTGTGATGTTTCAGTGAATCTATCATCTTTGTGTGTAGCAGGAAGCATTCTGCTTGTCTAAACCCTGTTCTTCACAGAAGTATCTGATCCTGTGTGTTTGATTTATTCTTGTGCAAGTTATTTGAAAGAAACCCTCCCCCAACCCTGTTAAATGTAAACAAAATTGTTGGAACGCAAGCTGTTTAACATTATCACTGGAGTTCCTCCCCCAAAGCTAAATGGAACAATAGTTTTAGGCTTTCTATGCCAAAGGTCAGAATACAGAAACTGCCCAGCTGGACCAGACCAAAGATTCACCTGGTCCTGCATCCTGTTTCCAGCAATGGCTAGATAAATGCTTCTGGGAACTTCATAAGCATGATGAGGGCAACAGCTTTCCCCTCCTTGCTGTCCCCAGTGTCTGATATTGAAAGGTTTGTGCCCCTTGTTGACTTGACCCAATACAGCTACAACAATGTATTTAAAGGTAGCCACGAGAGTATTCAATGTATCCTAGAGGTTGATTATAAACTTCTGCATCAACATTAGCTTGGGAGTGAGATGGCAAAAGGCATCCATTTCTTGGGGTCTGTGAAGGAACATAGATTACAGGACTGAGTGTGAGAATAAAAAATACAACCATCCTAATACTGGAGCTTATGAAATATGCCTTACTGTTATTACTTTAGCTCTGCTGGGCCCTGGAATGAATCAAATGTAAATGTTACATGGCGCTCATCCATAGAGAGAGAGAAAAGATTTGGTATTTTAAATTATAGGACATAATGACAGCCTGGATGGTTAGACTGTTTATAATGCAGGATAAGTAAATATCTTACAGATATGTTCAAGTATTGAAGCAGATTTCACGAACATAGAACAATGATGGAGAGATGTTCCTTTCACACTAAATAAAGCTTATCATTGCAATGTTAGATCTGATGGAGTTAGGAACTGCAATTGGCTTTCAGTGACCACCAAATTTTATTCCCCAATTCCTCTCATTATGCATTGGCTTTCAAATGCTCACTCATGAGTAGTCTCAGCACTATGATGGATATCAGTGTGCAAGATGCCACATGTGAGTTCGTATTGGGTTGGGGAAGTATGAATAAGGCAAATGCCATGCATACAGCTGTTCTCATATGAAAACCATGACTGGCTGCAGCTTCCTGTTGAATGTACACTTGGTGACAAGCCTGAGATTGATGCCATATAATGTGTGGAATAGCCCTTAAATGGCTTGGGTTTGGATAGTGGTAATCTTGTGAGCCTTGTGAGATACTTTGTCTACTGTGCTTATCAGGTACTGGACTTGCACAAGAAAAGCTTGAAGAGAGGTGTTAATTTGTAAGAGACTTATTGTGTGGAGGTTGTATGTGGAGGTCTATGTCCAGGAGCAGAGATCTTGTCAATATTATCTCTATGTTCCTACCACTATTAATCATTGTTGTACATTCACTTCATACTTAGTTTGTTGGGGAAACAGGTTCATGCTAAAAACAACACCAGGTTTAAATATAAAATTGAAGCAATAGTTTGTTGTTGTTTTTTAAATGCACTTTACAGTTTGATTTGTTGCAGTGATGCACATGGTTGCTCAGAGGTATTACTCACTCAAGACAGTGTGACAAACTTATGAGCAACTCTGTATAGTGGGTTTCAGAAACATGTCACCTTCCAGGTGTTGCTGGATTCCAACTTCCATCCTTCCTGACCATTGATCATGCTGGCTTTGGCTTATGGGATTCGAAGTCCATAAATATATGAATAATCACAGGTTCCCCACCCTTACTGCATAGGATTACAGTCAATATTTATTTATTTATTTATTTATTTATTATTTATTTATTTATTTATTTATTTATTTATTTATTTATGTATGTTTGTTCAGCCTGGAGGCAATGTGTTAATTTCCTCTTTCAAAATATGTAAGTAATTACTGTGTAGGTAAACATCTGATATAATATATAAAGGGGCTTTTTTTCCTCTCTCTTTCCTTTGTCATGGTAGGATGAGGAACAGTATTATGCACTGTATAATGCTTTAAAATTTGAAGAATAATCCACATGCTTGTCTTCGTTGCATTCTGTTCTTTCTTCCATTTTCTTGTTAACACATACCCACATGCCAACCAGCTTTCATGTGTGTCATGGAAAACCATTTCTGACAGCTCATTTTCTTCTGAAACCTATATGAGAAATAATAGAAGGTAATAAGCTTAACCTGCTGATAGCTAATGCTATTAATTGAATCAGCATATTAAAATTTCCTCCTAATTTCTCAAAGTTGTTAAAGTGAGAGGCTATCTTGAAGAGAGGTGATATTGTGGACCAGAGTGGAATATGAAATGCTGTTGTTTATTTTTTCATTCAAGACTACAGCAGTGGAACACATTGCCTGAGGCCCCCAGTCTTAACACTTAAAACACTCCATAGTGAAATCAGAGCAACTTTAAATTGAATCCAGAAACAAAAAATGAGTAGTGAAGGCTGCTGATACAAAATTAGTAATTGTGACCAGGCTCTTTCTTATCCAGATCTGGTTGCAGTTAGTGAACCAACCTAACCTGGTAAAAGACACACCTACCTACTGAGATTGCCTGTGCCTCCATAGATAACACTGGATCCTTGAGTACCTCTAAACTGCACAATAGTGCATCCAAAACCAATTGCAAACCTCAATCAGGTTCAACTCACAGTATTTCTATCTTATTTTCATTAAGATTTCAGTTTGGCTGCCTATTCTGGAATAGCATCCAGGCACCTGGTTTCTGTTGCATCCCTGTAAATCTGTGTACCATCTGCATACTGCAGATACCTCAGCCTAAACATCTAGATAACCTCTTTAAGTGAAATTCTGTGACACCCCCAATGCTGGTGGCCATGAGTTGACATAGTAGTCCTTCAATGGAGTGTTCTGGACTCTTCCAGAAAGGATTGTTGTCACTGTAATACTGTGCTTCCAGGCTCCACTCTGGCAACACAGTCAGATGGATACTATGGCTCACCAAGAGCTCCCGTGGTTGTTCTTCTTTACATCCAGGGGTGCCAACTTGTGAGAGAGATTGGTAGGGAGCAACATCACACATGTGACATCCCAATGTTGCATCAAGACATCAGAGGAGCCAGGGGGCAGAGCTGAATGTGGCAGCAGTGCAGCTTCAATGGCAGGTGGCTCTTTCTCCTGCCACCACCACTGGCTTCCCCATTCCTTCCCTTCTGTGGCAGGAGGAGGAGCCAGTCACTGAAGCTGTGTGATGCTCAGATCCATGCTTGTGCCCTGATTTTTTTAAACATTGCCCCCACCCATATTGGGGGGACCCAAAAGGGTTGGGCTTCTAGGAGTTGGTGCCCCTGCTTGCATCCATCTCCTGATGAAGGTAATTAAAGAGGGTGACCCAACAATTTTAGCCCCATAGTCAGGGTGAAGCAGACTGTATCAAAATAATCAGTGTCAACCAAAGCTACCTGGAGTTGAAACATGATAATCTGCTCCTCTATCTTGCCCAAAAGTAATTCTGTGACTGATCAAAGTTTAAGGGAAAGTAGAGGGATTTAGCTGGGCCATTTTATATTAACGAAGAAAATACAAGTAAAATATAAATGTAAAAGACATAATATGGTAGTGTTTTCTAATAAGAACATTGTCACTGGCCAAATGTTATGTAGGTGGTGAGTGGTATTTTTAATCGCTATGCACACTGCAAGTTTTCTGTGGTTTACTTTGTGTATCCCTCTTTGAATGCAATTTTGTGAAAGCTCTTACGTAAGACTACTCTTGGAAGTAACAGCCTTTAACAAAATGACTGTGATTACTATGAGTCAGGCATGTAAGTAGCTGCTTGCTTTGTCATCTTTGAAGAAGAAAACTTAGCTCTACATGACTAGGTTCGGAAATATTTTACACTTGTTGAAACTGTCTTACAGTTTTGAAGGGGAGGACCAAAATTATGTGGGCAAGTGGATCAGTAGAAACTTTGTGATATCGTCACTTTAATGAGTCCACTGGCAAAGTTAAAAGGCAGTTAAAAGATCCACACCTATAGTTGTATCTGCAAAACCCCTATTTACCGGCAGGGTTATCATTTTATCAAGTAGTTTCTGTGCCTGTGTCACAGCAGCTTGTTATGTAGACATCAAATACAGTAATTGATTCTTGTTATTCAGTTTATACCCCACTCTTCTTTCTGAAGGACCTTAGGGCAGCAAACACAGCATTGATTGTATATTTTTAATAAAATTCTAAAAACAGTCAAAAACATTCCAAAATAGTTAAACATTCTCTCAGCCAGTGATCTCATGTTTGCCAGAAACAGTGTCCTTTAGCCATAAAAAGCTTGAGTGAATGCCAGTGTAGTGTGTGGTTGAAGCATTAGGCTAGAACTTGGGAAACTGCCACTGAAAATACCATATTATGGGTAAACACCAATTCGGCAATCCTCAGGCACCACCAGCAAGGGCTCACCTGCTGATTGTAGAGTCTGAAATGGTGATACTGTTTCTCTGCATACTCTGGAAATCTTCCACTGTTCATTTCTCCAACAGCTGTGCTGTTAAAGGCACAACAGCAGGGCTGGCCAGTTTTTCTTCTTCTTCCCTCGGTCAATTGGCAGAAATAAAAAAGGGTGTGCTTTGCATGCAGAAGGTCCTGGGTTCAATCCCTGGTACTTCCAGGCAGGGCTGGGACAGATCCCATCTGAAACCCTGTCTGTCGGTGTAGACCAGGAAAGAGGAAACTGAAGAGATGGGCCCTTAGCTATCGTTGGACTCCAGTTCCCTTCATCCCTGGCCATTGGCCATGTTGGCTAGGGCTGATGGGAAAGCCATTGCTCATGTAGGCTATACTGAGCTATGAGAGCCATTCGTCTGACAGTATGAGGCAGCTTCCTGTGTTCCTGTGGCAGCACTGTTTACTAGAATTCATTTTGTATTCAGAATTCAGATTTTATTTTCAATAGTATGTAGAAATGTGATTTTTAAAGATAAAATTAGTTATAGTGTACTGTATAACCCCACCCCCTTTTTTAAAAATGCAAATATAACTCACACTTTCCTGGTCTTTCTTCATGGTGACATACAATCTGAACATTCACTGAAAAACATTTCGTATCTGGAAAATGCTTTCATCTGAAAATATTTTAAGGCACATTTCTCTATCTTAGTAACTTAAAAGTTACTTTTAAAACTTTATTTAATTGTCATTGCCTTACACAAGTTCTTATAATTGGCTTGCCACAGCTTTCATCCCAGGAACAGGTTTTACAATGGAGCCAAGTTTCCTTTGACATTCCCATGATTCCTTGGGGAAGTCATGACAACTAACTTGCTTTAAATTCATAATGTCCTAAAGAATTTGAAAACCAATTATTGTTGAAGTTTTCTGGGGCTAAGCAGCAGAGCTGGGACTCGTGAATCCAAAATTGGACATATTTGGTTACTGGTAATTTGTGTGGTGAAAACAGTAATCAATTTTGTTTCATATGGAGTTTCTAAAGTACTTCATACATCAATACAAGTACAGTTACCAATCTCATGATTAATTGGAATAATTCTACATTGAACTAAAGCCATTGTGTATATGAGCACAGTACTAGCCATAGATGTATTATTTGTGGTTCCTAAGGTATTATAAACTTGCATATAAAGGACGGCATATGTATAATATTATGTTTGTGCAATCTAGCAATATCGTCAGAGGCATCTAATCTTCAGAAAAGACAGTACTATTATTCATGTCTTACAGCATTTTTAATTGTCTGTATTGCATAAATGGTAAAACAACAACACATTTAACCACATAGAACAGAACTCGATTCTCTATACAACAAGTATGTCTTAGATACCATTTGTGCAAGGGTTATGACATAACCCATTTTTGGCTTAAAGGGCACAGAATCTCATTGTTCATTTAATGTCTCACAAAGCATAGCACTCAGAGATTCATTATTTCTTTCAAATGAGACATTTATGAAATTGTCACAGTTCACATGAGAAACATTGAGACTGCCCATGCCTCAATGATAGATTCAACCAGCTTCATACTATATCATATATTCATGTAGAGTGGCACAGTTTGATAAGATGCGTGGGGCTGTTCAAGAAAAGGCTATGTTTCATAGTCAAATAGTTTATCAGCTACTCTTGAGAGATGGAACTTCTATGTCACAGATGATGTTACTTGTGGAGCAATATCAGACACTTTTTGCAGTTGCTTACGTCCCATATAATGTCTGCATGTTCTACAGGATTAAAACAAACCTGTCTCCACATCTTTATAGTTTGGCCATGAAATATTATCATTATCCTTTATTAACATATTTGTAAGCTGCCTTCAATAAGAATTTTCAAAGCAGTGAACATTTTACAACAAAGTACAAAAATAATGCACCAGCAATAAAAACATAATACCATAAGAATTATCAGTTATCGGAATACATAGTCACAAAGCAACAAACAACTGTGTGCTCATATACTCCCATATACTGAATGAAGCGGACAGATTTTTCAATAGGTGAGCAGAAGATACCAATGAGAACTCCAGTAGGAGGGAATTCCACAACTGGGGAGCCATGACTAAGAAAGCCCCTGTCTATGGCCAGAACTGGCTTTGTCATACTGCATACTGCAGTATTTGAAGGGAGGGCCACTCTGTCTTCATGTGACTGAGATAGGAGCTGGCAGCCTATGAGCCAACACCAGCTATACTTACCATTCAAATGGACAATGTAGCCCTATGCATCTTTACACAGGTCCCACTCTGTTCAATGACATTTACTCTGTGGTAGTCAAGGGTTGCAGCCATAATCTTAATTGAGAAATTCAATTTTAAGGCTCATCTGTGTGCTCTTTCTTGTATTATGAAGCAGTGCTGGAAACTATTGGGGAAAGGACATTTTAGTTTACTTGCTTTTGATATCTCTTGGGTAAGAGGGCAAATCATGCATGTCAAGTTGTCTGCAATGCAAAAGAGAAAATTCAAAGAATTAATATCTGGTAATGAAGGAAATCCTTGGAGGGAGAGAGGAATAAAATTAAGACTGTGTTCTGTTCTCTTCTTGAAATTAAATGCAATGCATTGATAATTATTTACTTCATGAGACTTGGAGGTTGTGCATAGTTCCAAATAAGGAAAGTTTATAAGCTATTTAGGTAGTGGTTTTTTGTATATAGATAGAATGCAAGTCTAACAGTGCAATATTTACAGTTCAAGGGGACTTCATTCCAGATAAGTGTGCATGGGATTGTAGTCTAAGTGACATTTTTGTGTTTTGGTTTTTCCAATACACTCTGCCTATTTAATATGGAGGCATTCACCTTGTGCTCAAAGATTCAGACATTTGTCTAGTACAGCCTAGCGGCACCTGGTATCCTCCAGGTGCTTTGGATGCAAGTCACATAAACCTTGACCACTGGCTAGGGTTGATGGGTTTTAGACTCAAACACTATCTGGAAGGTGCCACATTGGGGAGCGTTGTGCTACCTTGTAATATTTTCACAGAATTCTATGGAATATTGTTGCAGTGATACTTTTAAAAGACATCTGAAGGCAGCCCTGTTTAGGGAAGTTTTTAATGTTTAATGCTGTATTGTGTTTTTAATATTCGATTGGGAGCCTCCCAGAGTGGCTGGGGAAACCCAGCCAGATGGGCTGGGTAAATAATGATGATAATAATAATAATAATAATAATAATAATAATAATAATAATAATAATAATATTACAAAGACCCATCATTACTTTACCAAGCAGTGCTTCTGTATAGTCAGCCCTCATTCATTTCAATAGGCTATTATTTGTAACAATAACATATTACTGAGTGTTTCCATTAGGTTTCATAAAGCTCATTTCAGGTTTTGGACCTGCAGTCACAGTAACCTGGTTGATGGAACTGACAAGGCCAGAAAATGCAGACCAGCAGAATGGTTTTCTGGATCTGCAGTCCATGACTGGGCTGTTCATAAGGCTGCATGTTTTTTGGAATTTTATAACTTTTTTTGCTGAAATATTTAGGCCAAGATCCAAGAACCATGCCAACTGTTTCTATGTGCCCAATCCTATATGTGTCAGGGCTGGTTCAGCTGCAGGTCAGCAGGGAGATTCAGAGACGGGCAGTAAAGTTGATTCTTTATTCAAAAAAACTGAATACAAACAGAGAAACCTATGGTGAGACTGGCCCCGGTAAAGCAGTTGCCAGAAGGACAATCTGGGCCTCCCACTCCCCTCTCCTCTCCCAAGTCTCCTCTCCATCTGGCTGTTTTCCTTGGAGTCTTAAACTCCATCAGTCAGGAGCCCCCTGTGCTTTTTGTGCTTGTTGCTCCACTACATCCAAAACTCTTCTAGCTCTATATTCAGGAGCTCTATATTCAGGAGAGCTGAATATAGTAAGACTGGCAGGTTCCTGTGAATCTGTTGCAGCCTCAGCTCCCCGCCCCCATAAGCTGCATGTTGTATTTCTGTAATGTTTTCTGCCTCATCTTCCTCTCCATCACTATTTCCTGTTGCACGTTGAGCATCCAACCATTCTGCCCCCATTCCTCCTCTGACCTGTCTTCATTGTCCCATCACCAGTGGTGTGCAGTAATTTTTTTTTATAGGGGAACTGTTTGGGTCAGAGGTGCCAGCTTGTGATTGGGGGGGGTGCAATGTCATACATGTGACATTGTGACATCCTGATGTCATGCACATGACCATCACGCCTCCCTCCCTAAGCTGGTCAGACGCTTCATGGGCTTTGTGAAGGAGGTGCCAGGGCTCTGACAGCACGCTAGAGCCCTCCTGCCGCCTCCTAAAAGCCGGATGGGTTTTGGGAAGATGGCAGGATGGATCTTGGACCCATCAGAGTCTCAAACTTCCCTCCCTAATCAGAGCAGAAGCTTTCTGGGCTTTGGGGAGGAAGCACCAGGTAACATTTAGGGGACTAGCCTAGTTCTCTTAGTCCAATGACCGCACGCCACTGCCCACTCCTCCTCCCCTGCCTCTGAGCCTTAATCTTCTGATGCTTCCCTATGGGTTCTCCAGCTTGAGCCTCCCACCACTCCTTATCTTCCAGCCAGTTCCTGATGTGCCTGTGTTTAGTAAAATACACAACCCTTTTTGTATTTAGCTAGGTTATCAGTGATAGAATATTAATCACTTTTTCTCATGTTCCTCTGGCTTACTGTTCAATGTATATTAAATCTAACAAATAATAAAACAGATTATTGTACTAAATGCCATAGCTTTATGGAGGAAAATTTAATTGGCACTAGCATAAACAGCCAGCCATTTAACTTTGCTCTGTGTTTAACTCCAAGTAAACATGGATTGGGCAGCTCTTAGTATTAGTTTGCTGGTTCTCAATTTGGATGAAGGAAAGGTACTGTATTCTATAACTGGTTTTGAGCACTCTCTATTCGCAATCTGTGAGATATTATATATATGGATGTGTGTGTGAGAATGAGAAATACTGGAACAAATTATATATTCTTTGACATTTTGCTGGTGGAAATGATGCTGGGAGAATGAAATTGCCTGTCTTTGTACTTGCTAAAAAGTAAACATGCATAGTGAATAGTTCTATTTCCACATGTATCCCACTTATGCATTTTTAATAATTTCTTGATTTCAGTTCATCCATAACTTATGAGAAATGTTTATCGGTTTACAACTCTGTGAAGGTCCCAGGTAAAATGTGCACACATTTTCTGTATCTCTCAAGTGTCCTTTCTTTTAAAAGCATATTTACCGTTACCACACATTCCCTGTCTTGCATATAAATCGTGGCATAATGCAAATAATTGGGGAGCGGACCATAGCCTAGTGATAAAGAACACAATCTGAATTACAGAAGATCCACATTCATTCCCTGGGGTCTCAGGGGTGGAAAAAAAGGAGGGAATATGTATTTGTGTTCTGAAAGGTCCCTCCCTGTCAGTGGAAGGTGATCTGCTAAGGTTGTTGGGGCACAGCCCTTCCAAGGAGAATGTCAAACAATAAAAAACGCCCTTCCCCCAAACCCCCTCAAAGCTGAACACCAGTTCCTGTCCCACACACATTCTATATTTCTATTTGAACTTGGAGAAGCTCTGCAAACATTTCTGTCAATCGGTAGCACTCAGCCAAACCTAATCCAAACGTATAGCTCTGGCAAAGAGATCCTTTTCATGTGCTCCGAGCAGGAAAACAGCAGCAGCAGCAGCAGCAAGATGTGATTGAACTGCACGTCAAGGTTGTCCCACTATAAAGGCTTCCATTCCATCTCTGCTTATGAAGGCTAACCAGTATCCCCAGTATTGGTCTACTAGGGCTGCCTTGAAGGGCAGTCTGAGATTGCTCAGAGCTCTTTTCTTGAAAGCCACTTCTCAAAGCACATTCTTTATAACTAGCCATGAGAAGAGTGTGGTTGTTAGTTTGACAAGGTTACTTTTCTATTTTTTAAAAAAATACTATTTGTTAAAACCGAACAATGGTAGACAGAGTGTGTATCATTCTGTAATATCTTTTTTTTTTTTACTTAATTAATAATTACATTTCTTATTGTAAATGGGGAGGATTGTGATGAGAAATTGTGGGTGGCTTCTGTGTGTGTTGCAACTTTCTACACTTTCAGAATGGTAGGGTTCTTTATACATGGGGCTTTTTTTAAAGGACTCACCCTGTACTTGAGAGAAGTACAGTGGTACCTCTGGTTAAGAACTTGATTTGTTCCGGAGGTCTGTTCTTAACCTGAAACTGTTCTTAACCTGAGGTACCACTTTAGCTAAAGGGGCCTCCCACTGCTGCAATTTCTGTTCTCATCCTGAGGTAAAGTTCTTAACCCAAGGTACTACTTCCAGGTTAGCGGAGTCTGTAACCTGAAGCATTTGTAACCCAAGGTACCACTGTATAGAGATTTTTCCTTTATACAGAGTTTTCTTTAGGTTTAAAAATGCTGTGTATGTTTGTTTGGCTTCTATGATAACAGGGTGCTGGGCTATATGGATCTTTGGCCTGATCCAGCAGGATCTCTGTTATGCAGAGGAGACCCATTGTAGAATCACCTAATGAAATACAGACAGAGGTTCCTCATTGATGAGGCAGATGCACTCTGTGCATGCTCATGCCACTTTTTTCTGAGGTTCATAGTTCCTAATCAGAAGTCTGTAATAGGCAGTGGTTCTTCGCAAATAGGACTTGCTAGTACCAATAGTTAAACCTCTTTGGCTGCATCACACTTTGACTGGCTAGAATATTGCCTACACTTTTTCCTTCTCAGTAAACCAATTGTCAAGAGCCTCCTTGTCTTCATACTTAGAAGAAACAAGCACAACAGAGGATCTTCAGATGACTTTAAAACCCTCCTCTCTGTTGCTGGCTCATTGTGTGGTGTTGAGAACATTATCATGGTGTTTTTTCAATCAAAGGGGTAGCCAACTAGACATGGCTTGCAGCTGAAATTGAGCAATAGTCAATCAACACTTTAGAGGTTAGCTCAGGTTGTATATATGTGTAAATAAACCATATATCACTAAGACACCACAGGCTCTGTTTTGCCCCGTTTTCCAAAAGGCAACATTTGGAACTTCCTTGAATTTTGCACTGCTCAGAGATAGAGTGCAGCAGTATTATTCAATAAACCTTCATGGATTACCAAGAATGATGCATCTGGTGGACTTTAACCCCCCAAACTTCATGCCATTATGTGCTTTGTTAGTGTTTAAGGTGCTAGTACTGTTCTTTTTATTATTTGCTAAACATGCACTATGGTCTATTTTAGATTGTTGTTGTGGGGATAAAAATACTATAAGACACTCTAGCAAACATAAGATGCTGTTACAAAAAGTATGGTGGTGCAGAGGATGGTTCAATGAGAACAAAGTGTGTGGAGCCTATATGTAGTAAAAAAAATTGGATTGCACCTTGTTGGCACACTCTACCCCGGGAAGTTTGTCCTAGCAGACAAACAGTCCCTTTATTCCAGGGACTTGTGCATACAGTTCAAAGTTTGTGGCCCTGAATATTCTGATTGTGTCCCAGATTCCTTTTTCTTTGATTTTTAGGTAAGGCTCTTTTTTTCATGACTCCAAACTTGCCCCTCTTCCCCAAAAATCAAAATCAGGGGCAGGCAGCCTAGAGCGAATTTATTTTATTTTGTTCCTTATGAAGATTTCATTCACTTTGAAAGCACTTTGCAAATGTTAAATATTATCATTACTTATTGTTACCCAAGTGTGGTATATAAAATAGTTTACTATAAAACTTCATTATAGGAAGTAGCTTTGTTATAAAACTCTTCCTTGGGGGCATTTTCTTCTCTTATTTCTTGCAATAGACAATAAGCATTTGTTTATGCACTAGTTCTCTCTCTCTGTAGCACTTCATCTGTCACTCTTCTATGGAGAATCGCTAAAGCACAAAAAAGTGTTAATGCACTAGCATGTGGTACATCTTATTAAACTATTTACTGTCTTTCGGGGATCTGCCAGTTTGATCTGGCATGGACCTTCCCCCAAGTGCTCTGTATTTATGATGCATTGTGATTGGATCATAATTCTGTATTTTTATTTTATTTTACTGTTAGTGGATTTCTATATTCTTTCTGTTTTATGTTTTGGTTTGTTTTAACTTACTTTCTTTACATTTAGTTGCCATTGCTTCTGCTTTATGCAATATTTAGATGACATATTCCAGCATTATTATTTTTTAGAATACTGTATCATAACATTGTATAAACTACAGTCACTGTCACCAAAATTAAATGTGGATGCATTAGTCTTAGGGTCTATCAGTAGGCAGGAACTAAAGCCAACACACGGAGCACAATATTATTCTAGGATAGTCTTAAGGGGGGGAATTTCATTGAAATTTGGCATTGCATACTTCCTATTTGCAGAGTATAGCCACAGTGACCCCATGATTCTCTCCCACCCACCGCAGTCGCTCCACTAGGGCTAATGCTGACATAATGTAGTAAAAAGTTTATGCTCAGCCAGCAGTAATATCAGAAGCACAACAATATCTGCAGAAACAAGTGCCAACTGAGTAATGCAGAGACATTCTCACAGATTGTCTTGGTAACCCAGCTGCCACCACAAAAATGAGTCCATTCACTGACAACAGCCTACGTTAGCCATGCAGGGAAGGTACCAATCAACACACGATGGTGGCTCTCTGACCTCATCCAGTATGCACATAGCTTCCACAAACAATGTGTAATCAGGCAGCTATAAAGAATCCATGAAGCCTGCTGCTGTTTGGAGATACAAGATTGAATCACTTAGCAGTCCAAACATAAGCAGCTTGCGAAGAGTCACCCTTTTGCTAGAAAAAACAGCCAGGGCCACAGGTCACCCACTGAAGTAAGGCATGCCGTTCCAGTTGCAACATCCAGCCAGTTCCAGTAAGTTTGAGACACAAATGGAGTGTTTCCCCAGGAGAATTGTTGCAGCATTGCTAAGCAGTCACAGATGAACACCTAGCAGAACATTGCATGCAACTCAGTTATATTTTCTGCCTATGTGAAGGGAGCTAGTTCTGTTTTTCAACAGAGAGCTGTGCATCAACTAAGAGCTGAAACTACACCACTAGACTCACAGCAACAAACATGGAAGGCTACTTGATGACTCGGAGCATTGCAGCAGAAACTAGGAGCTATGGGTTGAGTACCACCACAGGAAGACGTTCCAGTAATTGTTAACAAGGCAAAGCTTACTTCTGGGTGTTCTGCTAACTTCCTTTTTCATTCCTGAATCACTGTTGCTTGTAGAAATTGAAAACAAACACTGCACTTTACAGAACAACTCCTTAATCACAGGAAAGGACAGAAGACAGAACTTTTAGGCTTCCTTTGTAGAATGAAGTATGTATATCAGAGGCTCCCTTGAAATATCACCACTAAATTACAGAATGCCTTCCAAAACATGATTATATTATTCATAGCACCTGTGTAATTTCAGAAATTCACAAAACAGTCTGTTTGGTCAAACTACCATAGTTGCGTAGGACAGAGTCACTCCTATAATGGAGTGATCAATATTTCAATGAAGCTTCTAGCATCCTTGCTTCCTGCTATAATCAACCATGTATGTAGTTAATTGCATTTTGAATAGGCATTTATGATATTCCCTACTCCCTGCCCTGATAAGTGTTAGTTTATTCACAGGAGCAGTTTACTCTACATTCATGGAGAAACCTTGAAGTAAATTGTGGCAGGGGCATGTTTTTGGTCTTGAATTTGCAGCTGGCAACAAAGATGGATTCTTTACTGATTTCAGTAGGTTTTTAGGGGCAAAATTTGGGGTTTGTGTGTTGTGCCATTGCAGCAATGATGGCAGCAGTTATATAAGTGGTCCTCAATAGTGACTACGCTTTTCCAGAATAAATCCTGTAATGTGATGGCATGATATAAGGAGATGTTAAAATAAGTTTTACTCAGATAAGAGCCAATTTCAGTGGGTCTACACTAAATAAATTACATTGAATACCACCCATAGTGTTTGCTGGAAGGAAATATCGGTTCTTAAAAATATTATTAATTTTATTTATAGGTACCTACTACAAAAATAGTCTGAAAGTGGCTTACAATATACCGGTACATTACAACACAAAATATACAGAAGGTTAAAAAATAGCAAAGCACTATAAATAGTTGGAGATTAACTCTAAAATAATAATGAACTAAACCCTACTTCTCTCCATCACCAGGAAGGTAGACAGTTAAAACACCCATTGAGATAATAAAGAGGTTAACAGTAAAATGCCTGCTAGAAGAGAAAGGTCTTCGCTTGGCACAGAAAATATGTTAATGTAGGTACCAGGTGAACATCTTGGGGAAAGCATTCTACAAATGGGTGACCACCACTGAAAAGGCCGGAACTGGCCCCTATTAATAGTCTGGCTTCTGAGTTCAACACTAGCTGTAGGTTCCATACTCTCCAAAGGCAGCCCCTCATGCACATTGCAATAATTTAATTGGGGTTAGGGATGGCTGAGTCTGTCACTTTCTGTTTCTCTTCATTTCTCAATTTTCCAATCTTCAGTTTAGCTGACTAACAGCCATTGATAGCTTTGCCCTTCATGTATTTGTATAACTCCCCTTTAAAGTCATCTAAGTTTCCATAGTTCAACTACAAGCTCACACTGGAGACAAGTTGCTTAGATTGAGGAGAAAGCTCTGAGGCAAAGATTCAGCTGGGAATGATTGATAATGACAGGCCCAAGGAGTCATCTTATAATACCCTGGTAGGCTGGTACTGTATTTCAGTTTAGATGGTGCCCATGAGCCTCAGACCTCAATCTTGCTGTGAGACCAGAATGCCTGTGGTATACTGCAGGGTGCTTATTTCAAGCCCTTTCCCACCCCTGGAGCCCTACAATTCAGCAGTGAGACAACATTAAAACTAAAGAATAAATAAATTTTGTATGTTAAGAATGCATACTCTTTGATTCCTGGAATATTTTTGTTGATCAAGATAAAACATGGTCCACACACATCTTTGAAAGGTCAAGAAGTAAAGATGATTTATTTCATTCAATTGAAATTCAACAAGTCTCGTGTGTAGGAAGAAAGAAATCTAAAATGTTAGATGCATTCATATTTTTCAGATTGAGAACCAATACTTGAAAAATGGTTCAGCCACTGCTGCTTTGCAATGAAATAGCAAATGTCCAGAGCTGCATAAATATTTCTCAGTTGTAATATATTTTGCTATAATGAAGTGCTCCAGTTCCTCCCCCCCTCTTTTTTTGTCTTTGACCATATTTCTTCCCTGCCCTTCCCTTGTTGATTACTCACCCACTCTTAAGTAAAACGAATACACTACATGTAAGGATGCCTTCAAAAGAGCAAGATCTGCTTCTGCTCTAGGTGGATGGTAGCAGAAAGGTGGGATGAGTGGGTGTTATAGATTTAGGGTAAAACCTAGAAATTAATACAATCTAGGATTGTATTTGGGGTGGGGTGGGAAGGGAGAAATATCAGTTGCAGAGGAAGGGCCATTAAGGGAACAATAAAGGGCTATTGAGGATCATTGCCAATGCAAGAGAACTCCCCCAATCCCACTCAGCAGAGAGAGGGGCAGGCACCTGGCTTTTGTAACAGGTGAGAAGTGGGCATTTCATTCTTTCCTTACCTACTTATGCTTTGCTTCCATTCTCCCGCAAACAGCTTCCTGCATAAAGGGTTTTAATGTGTATTTACCACATTTCAACCTGTCTTTTGGGGGGGAAGGGGCGATTACAGTTTGGAGTGGATATAACCTTTCATGAGGGGCCTTAATTGGAGGTGTCCAAGTTTTTTTTTGTTTTTTTCTTACTATATATATATATATATATATAATTATTTTTTTGGCCACTTGGCTACCTAGTGTTTTGTACTTATAAGCAAAATTCCTCCTAGATGACACTGCCATTGCCATTACGCTTGAAGTGTGATGTGGTTGCATGAGTATTATAGGTTTTATTATTAAGTATTATTATTAAGCAAATAAGCAAATCTTAGTAGTTCCTTAGTAGTGCTGTTAGTAGTCCCTTAGTAGTGCTGTTAGTAGTAGTTAGTATCTCCCCTGCATATCTGCATAGATTTGTGGACCTTACATTTTCCCATGTGGCTATAGATCTTAATGGTACATGTGGGCTCTCTCCCACCTCTTTGCTTGTTCAGAGTGAAAATGCACTAACAGCAAGTTAGTAAAAAAGGACAAACAGATTCATAGCAGATGGTGTTAGGCTGTAAGCCAGCCTTTCCGAATCTGGTGTCCTCCAGATATTTTGAACATGGACTCCCATCAGTCCCAGCAAACATGGTTAGGGATGGTGTGAGTTGTAGCCCCCAACATCTGAAGGGCACCAGATTGGGGAAGGTTGCTGTAAGCTTTGCTCAGTTCTTACCGTGCCTGAATTATTTAGCACAATCAAGTTCTAACCAAAGGGTGTATAAAGGAACCTGTTATATGTAAATATATCTCTAATTCTATAAAATGAACTGTCAGTAATTAATGATGGGATGCTAAATTTGTACTCTGGTAGCCCACTGGCCTACTTAGTTGTAAACAGATGACTTTTCCCAGTGCAGTCATGAATTGTTATGACTTAAATATACAATAAAAGTATTAGTAATGATTTCACAGCAAAATCTTTAATTGACTCATAACTGGTTGACTTTACTCGTGTGGATTTATGGGCAAGGTTCAATAAAGTTTTATGGCTGGTTTTATATTTAATGCATAAATCAACAATACAAAGGCAACATTTTTCCACCTGCATTTTTTCTGCTTGACTGAATACAGATGTCAATTCCCACCTAATCAGTACTGCTCAGTATTGGATAGAAATCAGAAAACTGAATGTTGGTAGAGTACTGTGAGCGTAACTATTCTATATTAACCGGAGCTGATAATTATGTAACCATTGCAATAAAATATTCAAATCATGCTGAAACTAGGGATTAAGGTTAGAACATGTTACTTGGTTGCTTTGTGATGGGATTGGAAAACAGGGAAAGAGGTCAGCCTAAATACTTGAACTAATGACTGTATTAGATGCTCTGTTAGTAGGGGGGGGGACACATGATAGAAATCTGAAATTAATAGGAAAAAACAGCATAATCAGATGAATTTGTTTTATCAAGCTATTTAGTAGACAGGCATAGCTCCGAGATATTGCAAGTTCGGATTCAGACCACTGCAATAAAGCAAGTCATACAATTGTGTGTTTTTTCCCAGTGCATAAGTTTCCTGGTGCCAAGTTATGCTTTATATGTAGTCTGTTAAGCCCATCCTACCTGGCTGAAGGAGCTGCAGGAGAAAAACCTGTCTCCAACCCTAGCCAGCTCCATTCCCCTGGGCCAGAAGAGGGATGACAATGGTGACTGGGGGTCAGACTGCCTGTATCTGCACCAATGTCCTCATAAGGAACAATATGTGTGAAGTGCAATAAAGTGAAGCACAATAAAATGAAGTTTATAAATTTTGGACAGCCTCCAGATATGTGCAGATTGACTGCTGCTATTTTTATATCCTTAATAAATTGTGTGATACAATTTGAGAAAAACTCATTTAAGAAATGTTGAAATTAGTATATTAATAACATGTAAGTTTGCAACAATCATATTTTTTTCATGTGTGTGGAATTTTATCATGTACCATCAGTATGCTAATTTCTTAGTGGTAGTCATAAGCCCTTTTATACCAAGAACTGAGGTGTGCGAGTAAAGCATTATACATCATGACTCAGGACTGAAGCCCATGAAGTGAAGGACTGGATGTGTTATCATATAAAATCCCACCAGGAAGAGAAACCCTGAACAAAAATTCGTATCACTGAATTTCTAGTTATAAACATTCTGACAAGATCTTTGTGTATTTTTCCCCAATGAGATTTTTAACACAACCAACCATAAAAAGAGAACTTCTAGAGAAGTATTCTACCATAGCCCATGTAAGCAGCTCATGCACCCGTCGAATGAGGCTGTGCAGGTTCTGGACCAGTACCTGGCTCTTATAATAGGTGGCCCAGTGGGATGAAGATGAAAAATTGAAACCGAATCACCATAAGATAGAGATGTCATGATCTGGTGGCTCCCAGGAAAGGGAATGAGGTGAATGGTCTATTCTAGAAAGAGCAGTTGTGTACTGTGGGTATGTACACCTAATTTCTACCCTGTCACTGAAGACCTAGGTGTCTTCTGTGACTCAGAGTACCTTTCTCCAGTTCCTGGACAGAGACAGCCTGGCCACATTAATCCATGCTCAGATAATTTCCTGTTTGGATTAATCTATGTAAGGTGGTTCTTGAAGATGTCCTGGAAGCTATTTCTAGTGCAAAAGGTGGTAGCTTGACTTCTGAGCGGAGTTGCTAGTCATAATACCCCTAGTCTCAGAGATGTGAGTTTTCAAAAAATCTTGGATTGGTGGGTTGTTGTTGTTGTTTGCAATTCAAATTGGGGTAATTTCATAGTGTAATTTGCAGGGGATGGGGGGCTTCCACCAGAAAAAGATTCTGTTTGCATTAGAAAATTTTCTGATGCCCTAGAAAATGGTTTAATTTAGGATACTTGTTTTATTTGTATTTCGTAAGCAAAACAAAAAACTTTGAAGCTGCCAAGCTTGCCTACTATTTATTTACAATTAGTATCCATCCATTGTTACTAATGGACTGCTAAAATATTTCTCCCCACAGAAGACTAAAACCCAGAAAATTCCCCCCTTAAAGCTTTGGTAACCAAAATTTGTTCGTGCCATTATTCTCCCCTCTACTCCATCTGGGTCACCAATGGCACATTTAAGGAGCAAAGAATTGCAGGTTTCATGTCTTATGGTAAGGAGAACATGCAGTGATTGATAATGCACATGCCAAAGAAGAGAACATTGCATTCTTGGGGACAGGGGTTGTTCATGGAAACTTTCTGCACAGTCTAAGCACTCTTATTATTTAAAATTATTATATAGGAAAGCAATGGAGCACACTACTTTGCCTTTTCTTGAGACTAATAAGTGTGAAAGTAATTTCAGAAACTCAGCCTGATCATTTAAAGTTCTCAGCTGGTTCAAGCCCCTAGTGTATTCACTGAAATGAAACAGTCTAACATGGCCAGAGGGAACCAATATTTGCCAGCCTATCTCACCTATCACATTTTAATCTTTGATTAATTGAACCTCACAGGATAGTGTGATTCTAATAGCTATATTGGAGTTTTTATCCTCTTAAGTTCTAAAAGATCTACATGACGTATTTAGTACATAAAGGTAAAGGTACCCCTGATTGTTAGGTCCAGTCACAGACGACTCTGGGGTTGCGCGCTCATCTCACTCTATAGGCCAAGGGAGCCAGCATTTGTCCGCAGACAGCTTCCGGAGATCATGTGGCCAGCATGACTAAGCCACTTCTGGCAAACCAGAAACTTTCCCCTTAAAAATGGGTTTAGTATTGGAGGTTAATTTAGGAAGTTATTTTGCCCTTCTGAATAAATGGTGTCTTGATATTCAACATCTTTGCATGCCTGCAAGGAAAGAGAGCCCTTACATCAATAGCCAGTCCTTGCATTCCAAAAAGGGATCTTTATTATGCTGCTGATCATCTAAAACTAGAGGCTATATACTGACTAAGATAAAGCTTGTGAGAGCTATGCAGTGTGGATTTTTGTCAGATGCAGATGGTTCCACTGTTCCAGGTTTAAAATAAACTGGTAGGAATGTTCATCTTCTCCATAGCAATAGAATCAGAATGCTGTTTCTGTAATTATTATTATTATTATTTGCAATTCATAAAATTGAAATCTACATAGTACAGCTGTGACATGCAGTTTAAGAGCCCTGGGCAATCTTTATCAGACTGGTTGGAATAAGTTGGGCCCTGTTTTCCATGGGAGACTGAAATGTAAAAAAGAAAGCCTTAACAAAGCTGTGAGGATACAAATATGAAAGAATGGGTGCTTAAGTACTTGCATTCCACTTTGAACATATGGAATCTCCTCTGTGGCCCCAATGCAAAAACAAAACAAAAATTCCCCCACCAGACAAACAACAGGGTGGAAAAGAATGATGATGGAATCATAGACCGATTGGCTAACAGAAAGAACTGAGATATGCTTTGCAAACTTTGTTAGAGTGGATTATTTTAATTAGAATTGTCCTGAATTCCCTCAGTTCAGGCATGTCTAAAGTCCATTTCGGGGGCCTAATCCGGCCCCTGTGGCAGTTTATTTCCTGGGGTAAAATCCTAAAAAAACCTCAACAACTTTAATCCTAAAAGAAGCTCACCAACTTTGGTTGGCCATTTGGTCGGCCCCCACAGCCCTCTTTGAAAAAAGTTTGGACATCACTGCCTCAGTGGAAAAGATGACAGCAAGGTACAGCCAGGTCTTTGGCGAAGGATGGGGTCACTCCCTCCCTGGTTCAGAGTTTTTGGAGGGATTAAATTTCCACCTGGTGCTATAACCCTGCTTTGAATCCTAGTGACCCTGAGATAGACTGAGCAGTACTGACTCACATTGACACCACTTTAACAGTTATGGTTTCCCTTAAATAATCCCGGGAACTACAGTTTGTTAAGGGTTCTGGGAATTGTAGCTCTGTGAGGGGTAAACTGCAGTTCCCAGGATGGGGGCATAGCCATCTTCCCAACACTGGTGTGGCTGTAGCTTAACTAGATGAGGCTTGAATGCAGGGCAGGTGAGGTCAGAGCCACATGGTTGGATGATATAAAGTTTTATTGAGTTGCTGATTCCCCATTTGATTGCACATACAATTTATTATATCTATCTAATGAATAAACAATGTTTTCCCTGGTGTTGTACAAAGCCTATATACCAGCAATCTTCAAAACTGACAAAGATTATATTTTGTGACAATTGCAAATTAATATTGACTCATAAATCAAGATTCTAAAATATTCACTGCCACTTTAGCGGAGCAATTCAAAGAGTAATGAAGACTATAATTCATAACAATCAATCTGGATTCATTAGAGGATGACAGGGATCTGATAACATCTGTCGGTTGATTGATCTGATTGCTATCACTAAACACAAGTGAGACCCAACTGCTGTTTTATAGTAGGATGTGCATAAAGCATTTAGACGCATGCCAATCTGAATTCAGACTGGAATTAATATTTTTTGTTTGCTCTTCTAAAATACGTCACTTTTCTGAATTTTAACTGGATTGAAATTATTCATAATTCTCTAAAGAATTATCGAATTGATTATATTATGTGGCTTTTCTACTTAAATGTGATACAAGGCATGGATGCCTCCTCTCCCCTATCTTGTAACCAACATTTTTGCCTGCTCAGTTGAACAAACAGGTAGCATACATGGCATAAAATATAAAAATGTAGGACACAGCATCCTATTAGATATTATTTTGTTTTCACTTTGAGGAAGTGCTCAAATGCAGCCATGCCTAAATTAACAATATTTATAGAGAGAGTTTTGGCATCATTTGAGTAAAGTCACATATTGAGAGAAATACAGTGGTACCTCTGGTTAAGAACTTAATTCATTATTGAGATCCGTTCTTAACCTGAAACTGTTCTTAACCTGAGGTACCACTTTAGCTAATGGGGTCTCCCGCTGCTGCCACACCATGATTTCTGTTCTCATCCTGAAGCAAAGTTCTTATCCCGAGGTACTATTTCTGGGTTAGCGGAGTCTGTAACCTGAAGCGTCTGTAACCTGAAGCGTCTGTAACCCGAGGTACCACTGCAGGAGGTGCTACGTCCTTAAGCCAAACAATATATATTTAAAGTCTGTTTTTTAAACTAGATAGCCTGCATAAAGCTTGAAGATCTGTTTCAGGTTGCAACCTGAAGAGATAATACTTTCAAAAGGTGATAACTCTTGCTCTATTATTCCATAAACTCTACTACAGAATTACGGGACATTTATGTAGACATGGAGAAATGGCAATTGCTATGCGTCAGACTTTGGTGAAGATTAACACAATTAACATGAGAAATGCCTCTCATCCTAATCCTAGTTGCTTATCTTAATATAGCTAATATATTGGTATCTCATTTTTTGAATAAACCATATTTATTGTCCTGGGGAACATAGGATGCTACCTTATACCAAGCTAGACCATCTAACTCTGTATTGTCCACATTGACTGGTAGTGGGCCTTTGGGGTTTTGGACATGGATCATTACCAGTCATTCGAGAAAATATTGGAGGCTGAACCTGAAGATTCATTGCATGCAAGGCAGAAGCTCTGTCTACAGATGGACAGCTCAGTCTATTTTTGGTCCATGTCAATTTCACACATGTTCATTCATAAATTCATTCCATCCTATTTCTATAATAATCTTTGGTTTTACTTTTTAAATTCATATTTAAATGCGTATTTTGTGATTAAATGTATTTTATCACAAAATTTGCACTTAAATGCATATATTTGCTCAATGTGTTTTTATACTTTTTTGAGGCCAGGACTATCACAGAGAAGTGCAAAATCCGATGATGTTCTGGTCCATATATTAGGCTGAATTAGGTCATTTCACTTAAAAAAATGCAAACCAAGTAAAGTTCTATTGCATCTCAAGATCTTCCACTGAACTATGGTCAGAACACAGTACAATTTGACTGATCAGATAGGTCACTGCAGAAACCTCACAATGATCTAACTCCGAGCTAGGCATTTTGACCTTTTTTTTTAAGGGCACAAGCATTAGAATAAGTAGCATCCAAGTCATTTCCACAATTGCTGATGCTAGCCTATGGTGTGTAGGGCTGACACTTAAAATCTAATCTCTAACTCTGAGAATCTAATTTAATAGACCAATCCTGACCTGTTGATATGAGGCAAAATATTAGACCACTTGAGAACCTACTATCTTCAGTGAACTAATTGGACCTAGATTTTTTGGGATTTCACTTACAAGTGTGTGAGCTTGCTGGGACACCCCAAAAGCAGTATATCCCACTTAAACAACTCCCTTACCTCTACATTTGGACCTTGTGGTCTTTCTCTTGCTTCCTGATCTTGAGGCATTGTTCCCAAGCCTACAATATATATTAATGAGAATTAATGGCATGTTCTAAATTTGACAGAAATAAATGCTGAGCACACTGGGAAGAAGAATTGAGGTCATACATATATATATATATATATAATGGAAAACAATATTGTTAGCCATAAAACAATTTAGCCTTGATGTTAGATGAAGATTGATCCAGCAGAAATTAATTTGGAGAGGCTATTGGACTTCGTTCAGACTTTATCAAAGGGGTATGCATAGAACAGCTCCTTGTGGAGCTTTGAGTGAGGCTTTTAATCCATATGATCTCGTTCTGACAAATAACCCAGCCCCTATGGATGGAAACACAGGGCCTATGTAGGAGCTTGAGCATAATTTTGGATAATTCACTAACCTTCAAACAGCTGTTCCTGAAACTTTGACTTCTACCTGCATCCTGAACATTAAATGGGAGAAATTTCACTTAGGGTGTGCTTTGATGGCTACAAGAGACTTCCACTACAGTCTTGGAAGCTGTAAAATTTAACATAGGAAATAGCCTGATGTTTGATAGAACATAGAACCGACCTAGTTCAGTGTCCTGTTCTCACAGTAGCCAAACAAATGCCATTGAGAAACTCACAAGCAGGAATGGAGTACAAGAGCACATTCCCCTCCTGTGATTTCCAGCAACTAGTATTCAGAAGCATTAGTGACTTCAATCTTCTCTTAAATTCTGTTGCTGGATTAAAGAAGTGCCTGCCCTTGATTATACTTGATTAAGTCAAGTATAATCACAAAATGAAACTGGACACTTACCTTTCTATCTGGATATAATAATTAAGACATTAACTTATTAGAAGCACTGAATTATAAACGAATATACATGAGTAGCCAAAGGATGCCGGGAGATGGTCAGGTAGGCCAAAGCTCAGAATGAGCTCAGACTTACATGAGAGGTTAAAAATAATGATAAAGATTTATTCAGCTATATTTGAAACAAGATGAAGAACAAGCAAATAATAGGTCCTCTGCCTGAAGAAGACAGAGAAAAGGCAGAACAGCTCAACACATACTTTACTTCTGTCATCACCCAAAAGGAAAGCAATTCCCAACTTGGTGATAACAGAATGATGCAAGGAGGGAGCTGCAGCACAAAATAGGAAAAGAGATGGTAAGGGAACACTTAGCTACTGTAGATGAATTCAGATCTCCAGGGCCTGATAAGCTGCACCCAAAGGAACTTGCAGGTGTAATCTCTGATCCTCTGTCTATAATGTTTGAGAATTCTTGGAAAACAGGTGAGGTTCCTTCAGGCTGGAGGTTGTCCCCATCTTCAAATAGGGGAAAAAAGAAGATCCAGGTAACTATTGACTGGTCAGCTTGATAATGATGCCAAGAAAGGTCCTAGAACAAATAATTAAACAGTCAATCTGTGAATATTTAGAAAAGGATGCTGTGATTGCTGAGACCCATCATGAGTTTCTCAAAAACAAATAATGCCAAATGAATCTCATTTCCTTTTTACAAGCTTGGTGGATCAGGGCAATGCTGGGAATGTAGTATGCCTTAATTTCAGTAAGGCTTTTGACAATGTCCCCTGTGATATTCTTGCAGAGAAGCTGGGGTAACTGTGAGGCAGATTTGTAGCTGGTTGATCGACCAAACCCAAAGAGTGCTCACTAATGGTTCCTTATCAATGAATTTCAATAGGGACAATTGTAAGGTTCTATACTTAGGCAGGAAGAACCAGCTGCACACATATAAGATGGGGGACACCTGGCTTACTAGTAGTGCATTTGAAAATTATCTAAGTGTCTTAGTAGGCCAGAAGCTGAACATTAGTCAACAGTGTGGTGCAGCAGCAAAAAAAAATGCTATTCTAGGTTGCATCAACAGAAGTATAGTGTCATGATCGAGGGAAGTCATAGCTGTGCTATAGTCTGCCTTGGTTAACCCTACCTGGAGTACTGTGTCCAGTTCTAGGCATGACAATTTAAGAAGGATATTAACAAACTGGAACATGTGCAGATGAGAGCAACCAAGATAAAGTGCCTGGAAATCAAGCCTTATGAGGAATGGTTGAGGGAGCTGGGTATGTTTAGCCTGGAAAAGAGGAGACTGAGAAGAGATATGATAGCCATCTTCTAATTCTAAAGGGCTGTCACATGGAAGATAGAGCACACTTGATCTCTCCTGCTCTGGAGGCTAGGACCCAAATCAATGACTTCAAGTTACAAGAAAGGAGGTTCTGACTAAACATCAGGAAGAAGTTTCTGATAGAGCTGTTTGACAGTGGAAGAGACTCCCATGAGAGGTGGTGGACTCTACTTCTTTAGAGTTTTTAAAGCAGAGATTGCATGACCATTTATCATGTATAATCTAGCTGAGAATCCTGCATTTCATGGGTTGTATTAGATGATGCCCTGGGTCCCTTCCAGCTCTACAATTCTATGATTTTCTAAGGGCAAATAAGGTTCTGAAAGGTCAAGGTCTATCATGCACATGTCAGTTGGAGGAAGAGGAGAAATCTCTTTAGAAATGGTAACAGCAGCAATTCGAACCATGGTTTTTTGACCAGCACCACTAATTGCACTCGTCTGAAAGATGATTAAAGGAGTTGTGACTTTTTTAAAAGGGAGGGAGAATTTTTCTACCAATGTCTCCTAGTATACTCTCAAGAGACATGGCTCCAAATTTCCTCTTACCCCTATTTGATCTCAGTAGCCCTGGGCACGGGGGGAAAAAATCAGAAAAAATGATCCATACATCTGCTCTTCTTAGAAGTAAAGTTGCATCAGTATAATGTTTATCATTTCCACTTGAAAAGCAAGAGTGTAAGAGCTATGAAGAGTACTTGTATTCATGTGTGCTCCTTTAGTGCAAGAAGATCAATGCTTGTTTTTGGTAACTACATTTAATCTCTGAGATGGTGTTAGCTGCACACTTTTGTCAAAGCAAATTTATGTGAAAAGCAAAAGTGACAGAAATTATGGGTCTGACAATGCTAAGTAGTTAAAAGCATACATATCTGGTATAACTGATGACTTGGAGATGGATGCATTGCAGTTTGCTTTTTGTGGCTGCAGTGTTGAGGATATGCAAAGCAACTCTTCTTATCAAGCAGCTTACCTCGTACAATACCTTCATGACTGGGAGAAATGTAGCAGTTTCAGCAGTTTCTGTGCTGGGAAAAGCTCCACCTGTTGTATTCAGCTTTTTAAAAGGTGTAGGATTCCTGCCAGGGGCAAATTAGGCAGCATTAGTGGGAGGCTAGAAACACCATGGGATTTGAGCACACGACAAACAATAATTGTTTTATTTCTACCCCTCCCCAATACAATATCCACTTTTCCAACCTTTAACATCAGCTTAACATAAAGAAATCATGCAGGTGAAGCTTTTCCTAGCATGAGATAAGGTGATTGAGAAAGCTTTACTCCTCTTATGTTTAAAAATAGGCAAAACATTATAGCAGGTAATTGCATAGGCTGGACAGTTTTAGAAAGCAGAGATTCACAGGTTACAAAAGTGTCAAGTGATCATATACTAAATGGAAAAGGTATCTGTGTCTTTAAGTGGTATACAGAAAGTAAAATTCCACCATCTGCAGCTTCACCTGCTTTGATACACAAAAGAGCCACATCTGGTATAATTTTCACTTCTATGAAGTTCTTACCAGTGAAATTTTGGACAGAGAAGCTCATAGAGACAGTGTGGAGGTAAGATAAAAACTGGAAACTGATTTTTTACTAACAGTTTCATTAATCTACAGAGGGAGGAAGTCAGGGTGGCATAGTGAGCTCTAGTTCAGGCTACGCCTTTGCCCTGCAGACTGGCTGTTTGTGGAGCACATAAAGGTCGTAGTGGTTAGCTTGTTGAACTAGCACTTGAGAGGCAGAGGACCCTCTGTAAATTAGGATATATGGTCACCCTAGCCTGAACTCCTAGGAGGATGGATGGAATAAAAATATATGTTATGGACTGCCAGGGCTCCGATGGGTGTGTAGCAGAGGCAGAAAAGGGGACTAGTGACTTATGGGGTGAGATGCTGCCTGCAAGGCAGGATACAAGGAAAGTCTGGGCAGACTGAGATGGACGAAGGTGTGCCAGATGTGGTGGAAGAAGAAGAGGCTGTTCAGCTGATAGAGGGGTTAGTAGACTCTCCACCTTCACCCACCCCACTATCTCCTAGGACAGTGCATTCTGTGTAGGAGAAGTCTCAGGTTGTAGGCATGCAACCCATCATGGGATGGTATATCAAAGCTGGCAGATGGGTGGGACTCACCTGTTGCTGCAACTGCTCCATTAGGGCCCAGACCTGTGGACAACTGCCTAAAGGCTAGAAGTGTGTATGCATGTATATCTGGAACACCTTATCTGGGATGGGCCGTGACAATGGTATTATTATCATTTATGAGAAACCAACATGACGGGCTTAGTTTGGCTCATTCCCTCTGTATCTGGCAATAGTTTTGCTGCTTGAGATACAAATTATGTTATTTTTTGGAGACTGGCAAGGTGAGTAGGAACCCAGGACTCATCTTGTCTCCCCTCATGAGCTCAAATCCACAGATGGACCACAATGGTGGCTCTGGCCTTTTGATAGCATGTATCTAAAGTTAGCTGTTGAAGCATCAATTAGGAGTAACAATTCAGTGTCATGTTCTGTAGCACTTCATCTTTAATTTTATGATGTAGTATAAGTAATATTTCATTAGCTAGCTCATTTGTCAATTTACTCCAAGATGCAAAGAACCTATTAAAATCACCAATAAAAGAAACCATCCCTATCAATTATGCTCTTTTTTTTAAAAAAAAGTGTCGCCAAGTCAAAAGTGTAGGGCTTCACTCCAATCTCTATAATTGTTATCTCTCTGCTAAATAGCAGAAGTGCCTTGTGTCAGTAAAGAACTAATGTGACTGTATCTTTTTTAGATAGCTTTCGCACTGATCTACTTAGTTATTTTCTACTGAGACTGTATCAAATCAGAGCATGTGTTTTCCCCCCTTACAGAATCTGTCTCTTCCTGATTCTTTTTGTGTGGCTGGATTATTTGAGTACTTTACAATCTAGTCATAAGTCTTGAAGTGTCTGCACATAATTGCATAGCACAGGCTATGCAGATGAATGACAAAAATTCCAGTGCAATATTGGATATTATTACGTTTTGCTGGCATTGCAGCTGAATATGTTGGAATAGGATATATGTGTTAGTACTGTTACCCAGCTAAATCAGTAGCACAAAACCAATTTACAAAATACATTTTCTACATTTTTTCTAGAACGCTGCACATCCCACCATATGAATTCTGCTTATACAAACAACAACCCTCCCAACTTTTATTTTACATATACAGTGCTCTCAAAGCAGGATTTATTTTTAAACCCAGAAATCTGATATGAATATTTTGAGTGTCCCAATGTATAATGAGCAAGTTTGTTCTGTTCATGACCTCAGTTACTTGTAGTGGAGTGTTGGAGAATATAATGGTGCAGGTGTTTGACTTGGTTTCCACCCACAATCCTAACCTTCATGTTCCAGAGCAGCTGAAATCTCAAGACACCCGCATCGGCTAATAGTAGGGAAATAGCGTAAGTGACAATCACTGTGACATTGTTCCACTTCAGGGGTATAGCTGTTGTCAGAGATAAATGAACACTGAGATGATTTTATTTTTGTCTCTTAGGATCAAATGCTTTTCTTTTTGCCAGAGTATTTATAATATATGTTTTCCACATGAGTTGAATAAATAGTGGATTATTCCATTTTTTTTGCAGAATATATATATAAAACCCTGTTTTTATGGAATCTCTTGAGTCTTCTAGAACCTCCTCAGTGTCTCCTACTTGAGACACACTCCCTTCCACAGACATGGTAGATGCACAATAGTTGCTCTTGTTTTTCACAGTCTGTCAGGAATCAATAACTGAAGGATGGAAAGTGTTTCTGGAATGTACAAAATAACTCTAAAGAAAAGTATTTCTGAGCATGTGTAGACTACCTTGCACTTCAGAAATGGTGTATTTAGGAATTTAAAAATCGGCGTTGAGAAATCCACAATGGTGGGTAATTATACGCAGCAGCATATAATGCTATATATATTAAAAAATACAAACTAAGAAAAACTATCAGCACAGTTTAGTGAGGTGAGATTTGGTCCTACTCTCTCTGATCCTTCGGTTTGGGTATTTAAGGAGAATCATGAACACTGCTGCTCTGTGTCTCTGGAATGGCAAAGTATTATTCTTTTATTTAATGTAAATCAGTATTCAATACCACAAAAGAGTAATGACGCCTGTATATGGGTTTAGCTTAGGGGGAAAATCCTATATAAAACAACTGATATGATTAAATAACACTATGCTAACTGATTCAGATATTTTTGCATAACAATTACTTTATCACTTTTGGTTTAAGAACAAAACAAGAACTTGTTTCTGCCTTTCAAATATCGTACTTATTAATATGATATTTGGCTGCTTGAAGATGTGGTGTCCTTGGCCGTGTCCACTGAGGCACCACAAAATGTACTCTGAGCAATGTTTCATATACTTCTTTCTGTACTCTAATTTCTTTTGCCGCTTTGTATTAGTTCTACTCCCCCCATAAGTCATTTTGAATTTCTTAAATTGTAAAGTTTGATGTCATTTTGAAATGCTGCATTTTTAGCAAATTGGGAAACTCTTCCTTTAGGCTTTAAAAATTTGCAGTCTCTCTGGCAGACCACAGTGACAGGTGAGACACCATTTGATACCAACATTGTAATGAAATAAAATGAAATGAAAACCTGATGCAGTAAAAAAGTACAGAAATTGCTAAGGCAGCACAGTAGTTTGAAAAGTACTTTTCTGTAGTCAAGACATATTCTTGGACCGCAGTAAAGGAATTTTTTAGAATGAATTTATGCAAAAGCCTGTATACAGGTACTGCTTTTCCTGGAAAGGTGCCAGATTCATTATGGGTCAGGCCTGTGATTTGTCAATTTGGACATTATGCCAAAATAAAATTGCAGTGAAAAGTGTTTTTAAACCATTTGTTGTTGTTGTTCTGGTTTGTTGTCTGTTTGCAAAGAATGTGCTGCAATATGTTCGTTATGCCTAAACTTACCTAAGCTTCCCTAAACACAAGCCTCAACTGCTCTTGTGAGAAGTGAAATTAAACCCTCTCTTGAATAGAGGGGGGGGGAAGGGGGAGGAAGTTGATTTTTATCATGTGATCTCTTAAACAGGTACAATTTTCCTAGACGAAATCTGACACATTGCCTTTATCAATGATTTAAAAATGGTAAACAGCCTATTAATTTCTTTTGCCAGAACATAAAAACCTGCAAGTGTTTTGAACACCAATGATGAATACAAATAGAGATATCAGCTGAATTAAAAAAAGAGATTCAACCTAGAGAAATAGTACATTAATGCACACTAGGTAATAATGTGTGTATGAGACAAATATTTAGGAAGAGGAAGCTGTTTGAAAAAATGAGGGCAGAAAAATAGGCTTACAATATGCTTTATGAAGAGAAATTAATTCTGAGCTTTTAATTTTGGTTCACATGAAGGAGGATCCTAGGTATTATTATTATTATTATTATTATTATTATTATTATTATTATTATTATTATTATTTTATTTTCAACATCTGTTTATATAGCACCAAAAAAATATTTGTTTGGTAAGGTACTGTTTTGTGGAGATAAGCCAGAATATTCATTTTATAAATCAAAATTGCCCATAAATTTCACCACTAAAAAAGTAAGTCAGTTTTTTTCATTCTGCTATCTTTTATTGCATACATCTCTGGCCTTGAGAAAACCATACACTTTTTGCTTGGGAGTCTTCTCATGCCTCTGGAGAATGTCGTATCACAAGTGGTTCACAGTATGCATTATGAGATGTAAGTCACTCAGTTGAGCTCACAGTTTGGTATTAGGTAAACTGTCACTTCTTCCCCGCCCTTTTGGTAAAATGTGGATAAATAGTGGTTTGTTATTGAGTTAGTATAGGAATAACTGAGGAACACTCCAGCGCATAAGTTAAGCATTATTTAAGTCCCATCAGTTTCATGGGATGTTAAAGCATGTATTAAACTCTCTCCCTCTTGAAATAAACTAACTGTAAAAGGGTAAAGGGACCCCTGACCATTAGGTCCAGTCGTGACCGACTCTGGGGTTGCGGCTCTCATCTCGCTTTATTGGCTGAGGGAGCTAGCGTACAGCTTCCGGGTCATGTGGCCAGCATGACTAAGCCGCTTCTGGCGAACCAGAGCAGCGCATGGAAACGCCGTTTACCTTCCTGCCGCAGCGGTACCTATTTATCTACTTGCACTTTGACGTGCTTTCGAACTGCTAGGTTGGCAGGAGCAGGGACCGAGCAACGGGAGCTCACCCCGTCATGGGGATTCGAACCGCCGACCTTCTGATCGGCAAGTCCTAGGCTCTGTGGTTTAACCCACAGCGCCACCCGCGTCCCTTAAATTAACTGTAAATGATCTTAAATTGATGGGATCCTATACCTAGCATTTATAGAACTTACTTTTTTTTTTACAAACCTAGGACTAATGTTGCCCCATCTAACTCAGTTGTCTACATTTGCTGGCAGCAGTTATACAGGTTCTCTCCCAGCCCTATTGGGAAATGTTGGGCATTGAACTAGGGACCTTCTGTACACAAAGCTGATGCAGAACCACTTAACCACAGTCCTTTACTGGGTTGTTTTTTTTCCATATTGCTATGTTGCATTGACCACCCACAAGGTGGCTGGTACTGATAAATCCATTTATTTTCAAATGCTCTGTAATGAGGGAAGAGGGCACTCCGGTGGTGGCGCCAAACATTTTGGTTACTTCATTGGTACCGATGCTGCAGTTCCAGGTATGAGATAAAGTAATTGTGTTTGAACCAGTTTTTCAAAAACAGATGAGAAAGCAGTATTGCAGAATAATCCAGCTGTATACACCACAAGCAAAGTCGACTCCTTCATACCACTTTCTAATGTTTCTCCAGCCATAACCAACTACGCTGTCTCTTATTTCTTCCCTTCCTAAGAAACCACCCCCAGCAATTTGGATTGACACTTTGATGGACTGATTGGATTATTTTATTTAATATTGTTTCCTAGCCTTCTCTATTTAGTTATTTAAATTCCTTACTCTTTTTTTATATAAAAAGGGCATGGATGCTTATTCCACACCTTATGTGTATTTTTAGCTGAACAAACTGATAACAAAACCTCCTGACAATTGTTGATACCAGTGGCAGATAGTAATTTCCATTGTTGCCTATGATTTGAACATTTTTGTTCTTTCATGACTTAGATCTCTAGCCCTTTAAAATGGTTCAGAATTTGACAAAGAAAACTACTCAGAGGAAAAACACCCTTTTAACTGTTTTTGCTGTCATAAAGCATGACAAGAAGGTTCCATTAAACTGACCTGAATTTGTTCTAAAATAGACTTCAATTGACCCTACTTATTTGAAGACATTCATATATTTAATGGATGGGGGGGGGGAATAGTTTGCTTTCACTTTGATTACTGCAGTCGTTTCCCCCCCAACCTCTTGAAATATGTTGATGATTTTATTTATGTTTTGTCCTCTTATGCTGCCAGTGATGACCACAGAGGCCTTCTTCCTACAACTTTAATTCCATCTGATTGTCACAGGATGTAAAAGCTAAATTTTATTGCCAGCTGTATTCAAATAACATCTAAGGTTTAGAACTATTTTATCCAAAAGTAAAATCTAAAGACCTAGATTGCGTCCTATGTATGATTTACAGATTATGCATTTTTGTCCTGAAATTCTCAGTGATGCCCCACCTTCTAAATTATTTCAGTAATATTGTGAATCTTTTCTGTTTGGTGAATATGTTGTATCTCTCTCTCTCTCTCTCTCTCTCTCTCTCTCTCTCTCTCTCTCTCTCTGTGTGTGTGTGTGTGTGTTTTTACACAGGTATGCATTTGCATTGAAAACTACTTATTGCTTATTGTGGCTAATAATTCTACAGCTATAGGCTACTACACTTAATCCTTCCAGATGGTACTGACCAATCCCGTTTTAGACCCTATGGACTAATGCTGAAGGCTGGGTTGAGACAGTGGTTAACAAGATATTTTATACCACCCTTCAAACAAATTCTATGTCACTGTACATTAAAGAAAATAGTTAAAACAGCATATTAAAAATACAAAACACACACACACCTAAAAATGCATCACTTGCATCAGTCAGATCTGAGGAGAAGCCCCCCCCCCCCTTTTTGTTGTTGTAGCCACTGGCTTGGCTTCTCTTCAGTCACAAAGGTAATGGCCTTTTTATTCATTCAGGGTTTTTCTTAGTAAAAAAATAAACCTATTTTGTAGATGCTTGGGGTGGTGCCAAAGGTTGTAATTCTTTGGCAACCCAACAACTTAAAATTTGTAATGATTTTAAGAGGGCTACTTAGTCTAGATTAAATTGCATGTAGGAAGAAGTTGGATCCAAAGCACGTTTATTTGGAAGTAAATCTCACTTGTTTAAAGTGATGGTTATTCCTACATCCCTCACATAAATGCTGCATTAAATAGTTCTGACATACTACTGCCCAGGTTATCGGCATTGGATATTGCTTAGTACCATCCAGAAGCTGACTGGGGCATATTGGAGTTGTAGTCCAGATGTTGTTGGACTCCAGCTCCCATCATTCCTAATTACCAGCGATCCTGGCTTGGGCTGTTGGGGGCTGGAGTACAACATCTGGAGGGCCACAGGTTCTCGCATCACTGCTTTGTAACAACAAACCCATTATCTCTATATAATTATTAATCAGCACCTGTAGGATGCACAGTAGAAAAACAGTCTAACTGAAATTGCTCACAATGCTTTGGAGTTTTCTTCCTTCTTAAGTCCTGTGAGTAGTCTAAAGCAGTCCAGGCCTGCCTACTGAGCAGGCTTCAATAGCTAGCTCCAGCAACAGAATAGTAGTAGTAGTAGTAGTAGTAGTAGTAGTAGTAATAATAATAATAATAATAATAATAATAATAATAATAATAATTTATTATTTGTACCCTACCCATCTGGCTGGGTTTCCCCAGCCACTCTGGGCGGCTTCCACAGAAACCAAAAATACCGTAAAATCACACATTAAAAACTTCCCTGAACTTAAGATGTCTTAAGATGTCTTCTGAATGTCAGGTAGAGTACCGTAAATGCCACACGTTATGCTGGTAAATACAGACGTGCTGGGTTTCTGGTCAGTATTGCTACTAACACAAACACTAACAACAACAACAAATTTGTTATTTGTTTCCCCAGCCACTCTGGGTGGCTTCCAACAAAATATTAAAAATACAATACAACATCAAACATTAAAAACTTCCCTAAACAGGGCTGCCTTCAGATGTCTTCTAAAAGTCAGATAGTTGTTTATTTCCTTGACATCTGATGGGAGGGTGTTCGACAGGGCGTGCACCACTACCGAGAAGGCCCTCTGCCTGGTTCCCTGTAACTTCACTAATAATAATAATAATAATAATAATAATAATAATAATAATAATAATAAATAAATAGCATGGGTTACAGTATGTTTACAAATTAAAAGTGAACAACCTGCCTGAAAGCTAATTAGAAGGGGTAATAACATTAGATTTTGCTGGTATGCACGTCTGTGATTTAAATGGCAAAGCTGGTTTGAAGAGCACTGAGGAATTTACAGAGAGTTACTTTAGTGTTATGTCTGTGTTCAACCATTCTCAGTATTGTAAATGTCCTAAGCTCTCTTGCCCAATTATGGATTTTCTCTTTGCTTATCTTCACACAACATACTGAAGCCTTAGCCTGAGCTGGCAAGTTATTGGATTTTTCATTGTATGCCTTTTTATCTAAAAGTGGTGGTGTTCAACTATATTTTGATGGAAACAAACTGTTACTACAATTGTGATTAATCTGTTAGTTTGTTCTTTAAAGGTTTACATTTCCCCCCTGTACTTTTCTTTCTTTGGGATCCAGCTTAGAAAAATTCGTTTTTGGAAATCCTTCTTAATGCTGTTTAAACAGGAGGTGTTTGATGACAGGCCAATGCAATTTCAAACCAGAAAGTTTATCACTAATATCTGTCAGAGGGTTAAATGGACAAGAGTCAAGTCCTGCCATTCGAATGATGGTGCCCTAAGGATTGTTCCAGGTTCATGCTAATAAGCTGGAACTAATTTGACTTGGCGTCAGATAAGTTAGAAAAAGAGTTTTTCATTTCCCTTTCAATTCCAAAAATGTTAAAAGACAATTTAACTAGCTTATATCAATGTCACACACAGCCCTTTTCCTACTGTGTGAAGCTGAAGGCTAAGAATTAAGTATTCATTCATTGCTCCTGTGGGTTAGGGCAGTTCGAGATCAACTTGGAAAATGCCAGTTGAATTCCTTTCTTCCATGTTAGTTTGTTTTTCAAATCAGGCTGTACTGTGTTAGCTACAACTATGTTGATTAAGTGGACTACAAATTGTGTGTTGTGTAGAAGAAAATAATCACTTTTCTAGTCTTCCAAAGACTGTATAGTTGAGAAGTTTTTTACATGGGCTAATTTGATTACAGTTTATAGCACAACCTCTAGAGCAGAGATTGGGTACTTGTGGCCCTCCATGTATTGTTGAAATCAAACTCTATCTAGTCCTAGACAGTGTGGCCTTGGGCTAGGGACAATAGGGGTTACACACTAACAACTTTGGGGGGTCACAGGAAGTTATGATAGTGGGTTTCTATATTGGAGGCTACTTGGCAGTCACTCCAATCTGAATGGGTTTTTGTTGATAACTATTTAGATTGTGGAATATGGATGGCTTTTAAAATGTTGTAAGTGCCAAGAGTTTATGACTGTATTTGATTATGTGAACAGCTCAATGTATGGATGAACCATCTCACTTATTTGATGCCTGATTTGAGCTTTTTTCCCTGCTCCCCATTTCTATATGCAGTTAAAATATTATTTGCTTATGATAACTTGTCCCAAGATAAATTCAAAGTTCCTTAATCTTAATCACTTATCATCATCAACAAAATCATTCACCTTTTATAGCTTTAGATGGAAATAGTGATTGCTTTTAATAAAAAAATGGAATTGGAATTATGGAACAAAAAGCACTTACTAAAGCAGAGCATTGTAAAAATCAATAAGCTTGCTAAATGGCTATGTGAGGTTGGGTGGGAAAAGGCTTGAGAAAGCGTCCAGAGTCTTTGGGGATTTAAAGGCATGGACTAATTCCAGTTTGAGTTTAGTAATCCGTGTGTGCAGCTGAACTCCTGCCTTGTTCATACTTAATTTGGCAGGGACAGGATCGAGCCAAGCCATTTTAAGACCCATTTATTTCATTGGTAGGGTTCAGCAAATGCTCACATCTTTCCCATTGAAACAAAAATGCTTAACTTCGGCTAAATCATGCTCTAGAATATGCTTCTTCAAAGAAGCATAATTTTCCAAAGCACCCTCATCTCCAGTGATGACTGATCCTGCAAATTTTATTTTTAACATGCTGTAGCTTGAAGATTTCTCCTTCAGAGTATAATGCACTCCTCTGCCTTTTTTCACTTCAGTCACTACCTTGATATGAAGGTATCTTCATCCTCTGCCCTTTAGCCAGGGGTGAATTTGCCTCACACCCTTTCTTGGGATAAGACACAATTCAGTCTATGTAATGTAGAGTTGTTCTTGGGGACCACATGGCAGCAGTGTCCAATAGGTGGGGAACGATCAGACTCCCATGTAAGACTGCTCTGCCTTCAACCCTTCCTTCTTCTATTTTGTAGTGTTCTCCTACACTCTACAAATTGAGGTGGTTTGTTTTTTTCCTAATAGCCTTTTCCGGGGACTGAGTATGAATGTGGTAGCCCCTGATTGGACATATTTGGTCTGTTTTGTATTCAGGGCAGGGAGGTAAGGGAACTTAAGAACTTAATTGGCAGGCACGCTGAGGCATTATGGAGTTTAAGGTCACTCTTGAGTCACCTTCCACAGCCTTGGGCTTGGCAAGCCCTTAGGACTGCCCTTTAGGCCTGGCATGCACACTGTGAACATGTTGGGTTCACATAGGTTCACTTAGCAGGCAGGGAGAATCTTCTCCCAGTCCCTTATTGGGGATCCATGGAATGCCTGGTGGAGTGGAGTGGAGGGATGCTGCTGTCATATATGAATGTCAGTTCAAACCCAGCTGTCCATGCTAGGTAATTTGGGTATTGTTTGGCAGATCTTCTGTTGTTATATTTGACTAAATATGACATTTTCCACCATTACTCTGTCTCTCAAATCTTCTTAGATGATGTGTTGGCAAAGCTTCTTAGATGATGTGTTGGCTGCTTTTGAAAACTATTGTTTTATTTCTCTTCTCACTGGAAAACTGTTGCTTCCTTGTTAATTTAATCCCAAATTGATTTAAGCGCAAACTGTTCTATTGAGGCCTTTGCTACATGATAGAGTGTTGCTGTCCAGCTTCCTATTTACCTCCTCTCTCTGGTAAACTAAATGTCTAGGCACCAGCAATGACTATCTAGTGTCAGATCAAGTTAGGCATAAAGGTGTCAGCTTTAAAGAATATTACCTTGTGCTCCAACAAATCTGCTATTTTTGCTCTGTTATGTTTAAAATTGCTGAATAAATTCTTTAATGATTTTGGGGGGAAAAAGATAAAATGTTGGAACCAATGTCCCATGGGCGGATGGCTGCTACGCAGTAGATCGTTCCCTTCTCCCCTCCACACACTCTGTGCCTCCGCTCGGAAATTATGGGAAGTGGATTGAACAGCACAGACGGTGGAGTAAGGGTCTGCAGTGGCAGTAGAAAATTGTCTGCTTGCCCAAGGTGTATTTGCATGTGCTGTTCTGGTGAAGCATTTCATGGGGTGCAAGGGACTGCCTGGGGAAAGGCAGGGAAAATCCATTTTATGAGTGGTCATGCACTTGTTAAGTTGGATGCAGTCCACTGCTTCATTTTGTTTTGCCCAACTTTGATAATTTCTTCAGCTCTGTTTTCTATGAGGAGCTACAGTGTACTCTTTTGAACTGAAGGCCTGGAAGGTAGAATTTCCTTTTGGTAATAAATTTCTTTTTTAAAAAAAGAAACAACCCAAAAAATTGACTGTAGTTTTCAGACTACCTTTAATGACTCTAAATGAGATTTGCATATTTCATTTTTAAATAATAACATTTCTATTGCTTCCCCCTCATTAAGACATTATTATTAATCCATTACTAATAGAATGCTAAGAGCTAGCACTAAAAATAGCATCCTAGATGCCTTCCCACCTAAGGTTAAAGAACCGAACAGTCTAAATCTGAACACTTTAAGCTATATAAAATAATATCAGCTCTGTCTCTATTATTTGCCCTCATTTGATATTTCCTATTGGACCTGGTCTTTCTGAATCGCACCTCCTTTGTTCTGCAGGCAAACATCCGGTCGTGCTGCACCAAAAATTTTATATGTCATAAAAGCAAGACAGCAATGCAACAAGATATTTTTGTGCAGTTATGATACCAAGTAAAAAAAATAAACACATGGTACTTCAAGTCTGAACTGCTTGTGTATTTATTTTCAGCTTGTCTTTTTGTAATACATATGGTTCACTTATCACTTACGTGGCTAAAAATACAAATGTGTTGTTCAGTTATGATGCATGGAATGCAAATGTTCAAGGATACACATTAAATTCAAAGTGTCTCCAAGGCCTATGAGTCATAGAGTTTATGGCTCAATATCCCCACCCCACCCCATTGTCACAATTTTCCATTTAATTTTCCTAAAATATGGTTCTCATTATCAGACCTATATTGTTTTCTTTTATTCTGATGAGTTTTGAAATGCTGATTCATGTGTGCAATATAAGGTGTACAGCATCTGCTATGTAGTTCTGCAGCTTTAGGGTCATTGTGTTAATTTGGGAGTAGAAATTATCTTCATTTCCTGAGACCTACATGAGTGACATATGCTTGGTAGGATGATTGAGGGGAATGGAGAGCAAAGAAATTTATTTACCTAAATCTTAGAAGTTCAGATAAGACATTCACAGAGAAGATGTAGAAATTACTTTCAATATTACTATTGTAGGATAAGATTGCATGCCTCACTGCATAGAATAATTTCCTGTGCCAATTGGAAGCTGCATTTGCAAGTCCAAGTTATTTCTCAAATGGTGCTTGTTCAATCTCTCTTTAAACTTAGTAGATCTTCCTCATCCTTCACTGGCTACTTAAGTATAGAAATCTCTTTGGTTAAATCTGTCTAGCTCATAAAACTATCCCCGGGGCCAAATCAGTCACTCTTGCCTATAATCACTTATTCTTGCAACCTTCACAGTTTGAAGTGGTGTGTGATATGCTATCCTGTTTCTTTTTAATGGATGTAAAACAATATCAGGACCCTATGTAGAGCCACCCAAGGCCTAGGCTTAGGTTTTGGCTGAAACAGCAGCTGTCTATCCAAGTGCCTGCCTGCTGACTCCACAAACAGCTGCAGTCTAGGCAAACCTAGAAGATGGAAGTGGGACCTGATGAATGCTAAATGTGATAATATTCGAAAGGACCTTCAACCACTTAGAAACAGCTGTTAATACTTCAGTCATGCTAATAACACATTTTTAATGTGCATTCAGTACTATATTATCTCTCTAACAAGAAAACATTTTTCTAAAAATAGCATTCAGTCTGATGTGTATCAGCTTGGCCTTCCACTACAATCATTTTATGCCTGAAGCTTATGTAAAATGTTTGGGAAATGGACAGTATCATGCTGACTCCACTTTTTTTCTGAAATGAGATAGTCAGCACTATGGATGCTATCCAGTGAATTGCCCACCCAAAATATCCTCTGAGGATTAGGAAATCCCCATAACAGATTTAGGGAGCATGGGGGAGAGGAGAAGGTGGGGAAGTTTCATTGTGATGCCAGAGGTCATTGCGCTAAAAACAGCACTTTGCTGGATATTGCCAAAGGAGAATATTTGGAAAATATTTGGAAACTTTTTTTTCACATGGAACCATCTCATTCCCTTCCCTCTTGGTTGAGCACTCTCCACATTCCTTTGCCACCTCACTTTATCATTTTCCACAATTAACTGAGACTGCAGTATGAACTCCTCATTCCTTTCTGAAATCCTAGTGGATTTGCAGGCTGCATGTTTGAAATCCTTAGCTGTGACAGTTTAAATCATAATGTTTGTGCTGTGCTGCCCTTCTTCCCCAAATACTTCAGAAATATATTCGATAATATTATAGGTTTGTTTTCTGGCCCAGTTTAAAGTGCTTTAAAGCCCTGCAGCTTTGAACCTGGTTAACTGAAAGACTGCCTCATTCCATATCTATCTTACTAAACCTGAAAATCCACTTTGGAGTCTCTATTCTGGCTGCCAAGTGAAGTGAGGGAGGTAACTACTAAAGAGAAGTTCCTTTTGGTGGTGGCACCCTGCCTGTGGAGTAAGTTCCACAGAAAGGTTCACCTGGCACCTTTTCTATTATATTTGTATTTATTTAACATGATTTATATACCATTTAATTAGCAAGAACATGTAAGTGGTGTGTGTGTAAAAAAATGTGAACTATATATAAGAACAATACCAACAAAATCAAACTTAAAAAAACATATTTTTTAAAATCAAAGATTAGATAAAACGTTATTTGGCACCTTTTAATTCATCTAGGCTTTTATATTGTATTTTAAAACTAGCATTGGGCTGCTGTAGCTTAATGTGATTTTAATTTGAGTAGTAAACTGTGTTGTCTCCGTTACAAGTATTATTATTTTTGCTGCACAATATTGCTTATTGATGATTTTAATTATTGCAAACACTGTATTTTTAATACTTTCTTGTTTGTAAGCTGCTCAGTGAATTTTATTGATGGGTTGTGATGTAAATTTAATAAATAAGTGGGAATGGGTATAAAATGCCAAATAGATTTGAGTTGGGCCACACGTAATTAATGAAAACGTTTTCTTCATTTATTACTAAAAACATTTAGTTGAAGAAGTGGTGGAGCTAACTTAATGTCACCCTGTGCAAGTAAAGAGAAAGTGTGTGTGGGAGGATGCCTGGCTCTGATGTGTAACTGTTTCAGCAAGGAAACAAACAAAATACCTAGCAGGAGATCATTAAAAAGTACCCTGTCACTTCAGGGAGACCATGTATTGTAATGCAGATTATATTGATTTTCTGCAGATTCATGTGTGAAACTAAAGGCTCCTCCAAGTGAGCATAGGTACTAAATCTCTTTGAGTTACACAATGGGAAGCGGCAGGATGGTTGATGTGGTGCTTCTCTTATCCAAAAGTTGAGATCAGGAGGTTAATAGTGGGAAGCTTCTGGACTTCCTCTTGAAGGCTTAATAAATTATTGCATTCACACTTGGTGGATTGCTAAAATGAAGAGATTTGGGCACCAGGGTATTGAGCTTTTTAGCTGTAAATATACAGTACATTATTATTCTTCCTGCCTCCCCGCCCCACTTTTGTGCACATTAAGTCTCTTTATCTGGGGAGGAAGAACATTATCCTAGATATAAATTCAGAGCTTGTTTTCAATCTGTCTCTGTAATAACCAATGCTGATTTTTTTTTTATTCCCTACCTCTGTCCCCCACCCAAAAAGTATACTCATTTTTTAATCTGAGCTGTGCATTTCCAGCTCTCATTACAATTAGGCATATGGAGCTAGAGATCATTTTACTAAGAAAAGCTATTGGACAACAGTAGAAAAAGCAGAATGAAGGAATCTTATACTAATAAAAGTGGGAAATTATTTTATTTCATAAAATTTATACACCACTTCAATGTAAAAAAAACCCACACACTTTGAAGTGGTTTACAAAAAGATTAAGTCAATAAAATCAATAAAATTTTACAGCCCTACTTTAAAACATACAAGAGTTAAAATACTAAAACTGGTTAAAAATACCTCAACTTTCTAAGCATCTGGGTAGGCATGTCTAAACAAGAATGTTCTTAGCAGGTGCCAAAAAGAGTAAAGTGGAGGTGCCTGCTTGATCTCAATAGGCAGGGAGTTCCAAAGTGCATGTACTGCCACATTAAACAACTGAGTTCTTACAAATGCAGAATGGGTATTGTTATGTGCCGGCATGGTTGCTCGAGAGCAAACAGGCAAGACTCCCACCGGTCTTTTCCAGGCTTTATTATCTGTACAAAAACATTTACAGTGCAGAGCGTCTCAAGTCCATGTCTGCTCAGTCGCTAGCAGAATATGGGAGTGGGCGGTCCTTAAACCTTCCCCAGCATAACAGTCTTTTGACCCCCACCCTTCTCCTCCCCTCTCTGCATGCGAACCGACTGCGCAGAGAGGGTGCTGGCAAAGGGGGACTTGCCTCCCCTCCGCTTTGTTCAGCCTCGGTGTTGCGGCTCTCCCTAGCATCTTCTGGTGTCTGCATCCCTTCCCCACTGAAGGCGAGGCTTCCCTCCTCGCCAGAGGAAGAACTGCTTCGCAAGATCTCCAGAGGCTCCCTGTAACACAACTGCTCTTCCACCTCTCGCCTCTGAGCTGATGGCAGTTCCCTGCCAGGTATTATGGGACACATGTAGTAGTGCCAATTCTGCTGATCAGAGCAGCTAAGTGGACACATGTGGGGTAAGGTGATCTCATAAGTAAACTGGTCCCAAGTTGTTAATGGCTTTATATACTATTAGTAACACTTTGAATTTTGCCCAGTAGATTTCTGTGTAATTTGCAGTAAATTGGCAAGGATATCAGATACCAAATAATTTTAGTACTGGGCCATATTATTCAGTCCAGACTAGTTTTTAGCATTTTGTGGGTAGGGAGTGGATTGAAAACTTTCAGCTGGAGTCAGGCTAACTTTTTAAAGATGAAGTGGCTGAGGGTCTTAACCTTCCTGGGGGGTGACTTTACCACCCCCCTACCATCCTGCTAGCCAGCCGCTATCCTGTACCTGATTTGGGTTGGTCAACCTTGGGGTTTAATTGAAAACGGATCAGCTGTTATTTTACTTACTTGCTGCCATTGTCTTAATTTGTACAGTAAAACTTTAAGGTATAAAAACCTTGCAGATGCATTGCTAGATGGCAAAATAATTTAATCATTCACCTGCACACAGTTTTGGACAGCTGTGGCATGTTAACAAGATGAAAGAAAAATACAGTGCCAATTATCTTCCAGTTTACAACAAAATCTATGCATGGTTGGCTGGCGGTGATAATTACTTTCCACAGGTCACACCAAAGCTAAAGGGAGCTGGCCAGACCACGTTTTCTGCACTTCGTCAAATGTTGAGATGGATTGATGGAAGGAAATGATAAAATGAAGCATGACTCTGTAAGGCAAAGGGGGAGAGTGCCATGAAACTGCTGGCGAACACAAACCCCTGTGTTGCAAAATGTAACAATCTACAAAAATGGAAATGTAATACGTTGGCTAATAACTGTTAGTGAATATATAATTGATTATGATGTCATTCAAAATATACAAATATTGTATTTTTGTGAGATGTGTTGTATGATATATACATCATTTTGAAGTGGCTTACTTGTATATTTTGAATGACATCATAATCAATTATATATTCACTAACAGTTATTAGCCAGCATGTTGCGTTTGCATTTTTGTAGATGAAACTGCTGGCGGGCACGTGAAAGATCTTTTGGCCTTTCCTTGCTTGTTTGCTCCCAGTTTAGCGGCTAACATTTGTACCAGGACAAGTAGTCATTGACTGGAGACTCTGCCCATCTTCTGGCTAGGTAAGGGGCCAGTGCAGCTGTGGACTCATTCGGGGTGATGGGGTTTCCAGTTACTGAGAACTTTTCTTGGGGCTCTCTTTATCCCCCAAGGAACCAGCCACCTGATTCTACTGACAGAGGTGTCTTCTCAGGCCTCAGGGGATCAAAAGTAATGCAAATGCTAGTTTGGTTGTATGAAATACCTAAAAATGCCCTACGTATCTTTTGTATAAACAATGGCATTATGGTTCTGTTGGAAAAGAAACACACCAGCAAATAAAAAAAGAGGACACAGAGTTATTATGCTAACTACATTTTTCATAGTTCTCTGCTCTAATTTGCTCTCCTTGCACATACTTGGTGTGTTTGTGGATTGTGTTATTATTTTTGCTACAGGGTGGCACTGGACTTCGTTGTATCTGGGTGGAGTGAGGAGTTACCTGCTGCTGTTGTGTTCTTGTTTAATGGACATACTAAGGTTCTTATCTGGTTTTCTGACTAGTGTGTCCTCTAAGTCTTCCATCCTTTAATTTAGTACCAGAATTTAGTTTTAATGAGCTCAGTTTTGTCTTGGAATGCAAATGCAAATAGCAAACTGTGCAATTTCTAGAGATGTCTTGAGGCATGAGGAGAAATTTTTTAGCTGTCACTTTGAACTGCTTCACTTTTATGTAATGGGTCTGCTATAAAAGAGGTAACAAATACTACAATTGGTGTATTCAGAGGGGATTATCTGCTTCATATGCAGTCTTTGTGGGATTTAGAAAACAGCTGTCAGACAAAATAAAAATACATGATTTTTTTGGACTCATCTCTTTAATTGATTTTAATCTATTTGCATCCGGCCATAAAAAGTTCCTTGTTGATGATATGGCAAATAGTGTGAATGTAATTAGTTAGCAATTCAGTAAGCCTTCCGGGGGAGGGGGGGAGACCTTTCAAGCCTCTAAAAACAGCTATTGTGAGTTCAATCCTGAGAAAGTAAGCATTTCTATGCCTTACAGAAATCAATATTTACATCCACAGTGAGGCACTTACTCTGTCTTTTGCTCCTAGTTCAGTTTTCTGAGTAGCTTCTGTCCTGTTCAAATGTTCTGTCGAACACACAGAAGGTGTGAAATCGCACATACACTGTCCTGACTCCCAATCCTGTAGTATTAAGCAGTCATCTTAATGTTTGTAAGAACCTGCATGTGTATAAACTGTACATATACCATGCAGATCATGCAGATGTTGAGTATACGAAAGTCAGAAGTAGAGACAGACTGTACTTTTCTCCTAGAAAAACAGGTTCCTGTAATGTGTGCCCTGAAAAAAAATCACTGGAGAGAGACAGCACATGAAATCCCACTTCATATGTTAAATGTAAATAGGCCGAACATTTTTGAGTAGAATAATATAATGAGATATAATAATAATTGAGTTAGAACTAGCATAGCAATTACTAATTTCTGTACAGCTGGGGTACCAAGAGAGACAATGGAGACAGCCAGTAACATAGCAATGGGGGTCTGTAAGCAGCATTGGGGTCTGTAGTGTGGCATATTGGCTACTGTGCATCTGAGGGTGGGATTCTGGGTGACAGGAGCTTGAGGGTGGCACATTGGTAGCTGTGTGTTTCAGGCACTGCGCGGGGGGGTGGTGCGGAGTCACTTCCTGTCCCTGAAATGGGCAGCTACAGAATTATTGTGGCTGCCTTAGAAAAAGCTCAACAACAACTTTGATTTTCTAAGAAAAGCTCAACAACTTTGGTCTGCTCCAGGTGCTGGCGGGTTTGCTATGCCGCTGGATACAGCCATGTAGTCAGAAGTGTACTAGGGGCTGGTCAGGTTGGCCCCTGCTAAGTGCAAGGAACAGAAAAACTGTGCATCTCTTGGTGCTTGGGAAGATAAATCTGGATGCTGGCATGGGCCGTTGCAGCAGCCCTGTGGAGTCCCCTTCCCAGTTGGCCCTGCCCTCTGCTCCCCCAACTTGCCTCGCTGTGGTGATGTGGTGACTGATAAATGTCACGTGAGGCTATTAATTTACCACAGCTGAGTTGCTTTTCCCTGGTGTTTTTCCTGCATGTGCCACTGCATGCTTATCTCAAAGAGGAGGGGTCATTTATTTAAGCAGGGTTTACTTCCAAGTAAAGTGTGCACTGTGGCACATCCTCCCATTTAGTTCTTTTCTGCTGGTGCCTTGTTGGAAGTAACAGGAAAGGCATGCAATATATTGTTAGAAGTTCCTGCCTATGGCTTGCTAGATTTAGGCTGCAGTCCTGTACCCAACTTTTTGGGAGTACGCCCCATTGAGCTTGGTGGGATTTACTGTACTTTTGAATAGACATTTGTAGGATTGTGCTGTTAAACACCCAGTTTAAGAGTAATTTGAGATGATTTAATTATGTCATTTTTTTTCTGGACATGGTGGGGAGAGTGTTGATACATCTCCTTACCAGGAGCGCAAGGGAGCCCAGGTACACCTCTGCATGTAGTTGTGTGCATTTTTCTCTGGAATCGCATTACTTTCCTTATCTGCAACTTTCCAGGTTCCTTTAGTGTAAACAATGAGCCAAGCTGTCTGAAGATTGATAGTACTTAGTGAAGTTTAACAGACAAGCAAAGTGAATTCCTATCTCAGATTATTGGATCCAGGAAATCGTACTAACATACCAGAAATTCATTCCTGTGGTGCTTGAGGTTATTTTTCTCTCTCTCACTTTTGTGATCTTATGATTTGAAACAGACAGTCATTATTTCGACTGGAGTGTTCTATGGTAGGTATAGATTTTGCTCCAGATTCATGGTGCTACTGTAGTACCTTAGCCTTGAGCTCATTTAAGGGCATTTAAGGGCAGAGGCAAAAAGAGTGGTATACTGCTGCATTATTCCAGCATTGAACCACTAGGATTATGAGAGTATGTATCATCAGTGAGTCTCTTCTTTGGTTCACTGACTTGAGTGCTTGCAGGAATAAATCATGTTTTGTTTCTACTCCAATTAAAATGATGGATGTTTGAAACCACTTGTACAGGTTCTACATCCTCTAATCTAATGAAGCCTGTATAAATGAATAGGTGGTCTAAGGATGAGTTTGTGGGGGAACAAAACTTTACTGAACATTGCTGTCTACTGGTAAGTATGTTCCACAATTAAATGAATTAGCAACAACAAACAGATTACTGCCAGTGTTTTTATAACCCTCTTTAAAAAGTTTTGGGGGAAATGCCAATGGAAACAAGAAATTATCTGTGTGTTGTATTTTATAATGCTCAACATAGTGAATGAAGGTTAGGTCCTGCATTCATAGATGTTGGCCTGTTCCAGTTCCCAGGTTGCTTTTTTGTTGAGTTCTACAATGATGCAAAACATATCATGGATTGTCATGCTGAATAGCGTTCATCTGCTTTAATTTTTTTTAAAAAAGCATAGTCAGATAATAAGTATCTCAAAGATATTATTACTTCTGCCATCATGAGCAGACCATGTGGAGTTAACACTGGCAAGTTACGCAGAGACAATTGAGTGTTTTTGAGTCCCATTGAAATCCACTGAAGCACAGTTCTACTGCAAGCACCACTCATTTCAATTGGTTTTAAGCCCCCTTCCCTTTCTCTAGATTAGATGTTGCCAATGCAGTGCCCCCCCCACCAGATGATCTCCCATCACCCCTGGTTGTTGTTGGCTTATGCTGGCTGCAACCAATAGGAGCTGGGAGACAACATGTGAAAGGCACCAGATTGGTTTTCCTCACTCTAGATCAGGGCTGTCCAATCACGATCTACTGGTCGATCGCAGGATGTACGTGGTCGATCCTGGTCAATCGCCCCCCCCCCAAAGCTCAACTGCCAGATTTTTTAATAGTGGAAGTAGATCACAGTCTATTGGAAGTTGAACAGCCGTGCTCTAGATTGTGCTCATAGGTTTCAGATGCAAATAAAAATAAGAGACTAGCATTGGGAAAGGAATTATACAAAATCAAATTTGCATGTGAATTCACTACACCATCCTAACCAATGTGTGGATTTGATGTCTGTTGGATGTCAGCTTTCCAGATCACCTAGTTGCACATCTTGTATGAAGTGGGCCAAGGGCTGACTTGCTTGTGCTTAAAGAGCAATTATAGCAGCCTACAAGTGGCTAACTAGCACGTAGGGATGCTGTCACATATTGAAAGCATGGCAGCAAATTCCCCTGGCAGTGACACATCATTACTGCCATGCGTTTTCTATACAATTTCTCCAGAGAGTGAGTGACAACATGTCATAAAGTCCTAGGGGGTGGGGGCCTTGCAGCTATGTTTTCATTGCTTTCAAAGTATACAGTGGCAAGAGCCCCACATTTGTACACAACTGTAATAACATTTTAAACACAAGTGAGAGAAGGCAGAGGCGGCTCTTAGACCAGCTCAAAAGCATGTTACTAGATTTCTGTAAACTAAAAACATTCTCAGGTGGTGGTGTTTTTTTAAATAAATAATTTGTGCAAATTCCTTTTAAAATATCTAAATATCTGCATGGAATCAGGACAAGACAGGCATTACACCAGTCGCATGAGGAACTAGGACCATCTAGAATTTGCTCTTGGTCCCATTCATACTTACATCAGAGTATGGATCTTCCTTGAGAATGCTCACTTCCAAACTTTGTCTATATATGTGACACCAAACGGCAGTAAAGCAGAGGTGCCAAGGAAAACTCTTCATCTTCTTTATCTGTGCTTGACATTGACACTAACTCTCTGTGTGGCTCCCCTGTAACTAAGCACCCATTAAGATTTCAGGACTGTAGTTTTGTCAGGATTATCTCACTGGTCAGAATTTCAAATAACAAAGTAGGTGTTTCCCAAAAGCCATTCCTTTGTTCAGAAACTTCCATATGCAGATATACACAAACTAGGAACTGATTCAGTTTGACATACTTGTATCTACTATGCAAACAAGTGTGTTGGCATGTAGTAGTAAACTTCCTCTGTTACAGTAATTTGTTGACTGAAAATGGCAACACAAGAAATGGCTTTGGAAAGATGGCTACATGTATTTAGCTTTTTTCTTCCAGGCTTGTTTACACAACCATTTGACATCATTGAATAGGAATATCTGGCTGAAATATGAATAAATGAGCCAGAAATTCCATTAAGGAATAGCTTCCATACTTCCCATGAGGTTTGCGAGAGGCATTGTCTTAGGTGATCATCATTGGTATAGTCTCACCCAACTAACACAAAAGAGTCGCGTTTGATTTTGCCAGATAAAAATCTCACATACCATGTAACCTTTCTTTGTACCATTGCAAAATGAGCTGCCAGCAATAAAAAGATCTAGAGTTATTTTGATTTAATTTCTTCATTCTGGTCCTGAAACAAAGGTAAATGTAGGGGGAAAGGTAAAGGACCCCTGGGTGGTTAAGTCCAGTCAAAGGCGACTATGGGGTGTGGTGCTCATCTTGCTTTTTAGGCCTAGGGCAAACAAAATTAGGGTGTGAATTGGATGAATTCCTTTAATCTCTTTGAGTACCAGAGACCAGAATGCTTGTATTGCTTGAGTTTTCTGCATTCTAATCTTGACTATTATGGGTTTTGATGCAGTGGGATATTCTCAGTCTAAAAACAGCTGGTCACAGACGGGAGCTGAAGGCTCCTCCCCCCACATACTTAATTCTGTCTCTGAAATCTTTATAAAGTATGGCTATCCAGCTCATCTTACTTTATTTATTGGAATGAGTGTACTGAAAAGTGTGTGTGTGTATGTGCTTCCATAGTGATTGCTTGAGAATACATTGAGTAAACTCTGTTTAAATAAAAACAAGGCTCCCAAGCCAACAACTGCAGTATTTTTTGAGCTCAAAATTTCATGGCAAAAGTCAAAAATCCTTCCTTTTAAAGTCTTGTTTTAAAGTGAAGCCTTGCTCTAGGTGCATGTCACTGATGAGAAGCTTATTTCACTGGAGGGCAGTGGCGTAGCGTGGGGGGTGCAGGGGGGGCGGGCCGCACCGGGCGCAACAAATGGGGTTAGGGCAAATCCATGGGTTAGGGGGCGCAAATCCACGGGTTAGGGGGCGCAAATTACTTGCCTTGCCCCGGGTGCTGACAACCCACGCTACACCACTGCTGGAGGGTCTACATTTCGTAATGCCAGAGCAGTAAATCAAATTCCAGAAGATAAATTAACATGGAGCAAATTTGTACTGGCTCTGTTAATAACTAATCTGGCATTAGGTTTTTATTACATGCACAATAGGAGCTTTGAGAAGCAAAGAGGATGACAAACAGGCTCATACTTTGGTATTTTATTTAAAAGTTAAAACTCTACTTGCACAAGCATACTTGTTGCTGTTGCTGTTGTTGTTTTCAAAGTGCTGATGTCTGCTTATTTATCAAAGCATATATTATTGATTGTCCCCCCTCCCCGCATTGACAAACTTTACAACTATTGTTGGGTCTGCCATATATTTCCAATTCTTCCTCTTTTGGAAAATGAAAAATAGCAACTGAGTGAACATCATGGTATTTCATGACATTTTCAAATCTGAACATCTGGGAAGTTGAGTGTGACACTGACAACAAAGCTGACAATAAGGTTGATTGTTTTACAGCATCTGTATATAGCTGTGTCATTGGTGCCTGCTTTTTAAAAAAAAAAACCAGCTAACTACAGCCTTTCTGTTTTTGCCTTGAATATAAAATAATATACCACATTCATTTTCAGGCTTTACATAGAAGTTTGTGTGTCATGTGGTTAAAAAAGAAAGCAATGCAGATATTCACTAGGGGGGGGGGCTAGGCATTATTTTATATTGAACGAGGGGAAACTCAGCTGCAGAATTGTATAAGTGATGACATTGGGAGGATTTTGACAATCAGACATCTTTCTGCCTAAAATGAAAATGAAGCAGCTAAACATTAATTACTCGTACTATGACTATTATATGTTGTGATATAGAAGAAGATAAAATCAGAGATGGGGAAGGTTTCCCCCCACCCCTGTTATGTTTTGGAAGTCTGGATTGGTTAGTGGGTTGAATAAGTAAGAGGTTTCATAACAATAAAAAAAAAATTTGATAGGATGCAACGTTTTGTAAACTGCTTTTACAATTTTATTACAATTAAGTGGTATATAAATGTGAAATCAAACAAACTTGTAGAGAGGGTTGAAATGGTTAAATAAAAGAACTGATTTGTCTTTTTCTGCTGTATCTTATGTTGAATATGATTTTTAGTGCTCTTTTGTTGTTTTGTATGTGTGTAAAAAAATTACTTTCTTCATTATTATTATTTTTTAAATAAAATTTTAAAAACAATCTTGAAAGGAAGGGAAGTGAAGGCTGGGGAATTAAATGAGAATAAAAACACTTATGTAATTTTACTAGTTGCTATATTTGTATCAATTGTAATATGATTTGTTGAAAGCTCTAGATCAGGCTTCCTCAACCTTGGCCCTCCAGATGTTTTTGACCTACAACTCCCATGATCCCTAGCTAGCAGGACCGGTGATCAAGGATACTGGGAATTGTATTCTCAAAACATCTGGAGGGTCGAGGTTGAGGAAACCTGCTCTAGAGTTGTATGGCATGTATATGTAACCTTACTCAGGCTGGGCACCCCATAACCTGCCTCACAGATATAAGAAAAGTGTTTACATTCCTGGATATGAGCATCACATTTTGCTGGAAGATCATCATTCTCTAGTGTTAGCCCTTCTCTTCCTTTGGACAAGGATCATTGCTCAATAAGAGGACATGTGTTTTACACACAAAGGGAGACAATATTGAGTCCCTGGCAACTGCATCCAAAGACCCCTATCTGAAACTCTGTGATCAGTGTGAATGATACTAAGCTAGATGGACCCAATGGTCATGAAGCAAGTTCCCATGTCATACAAGCAGGAACAAAATGGCTCCTCCATAGCTCAAACAAAATGGCATACCAGTTTATTAGCTCTGTTAAAATTAGCAACTGGTACAGTGGTACCTCAGGTTACAAACACTTCAGGTTACAGACTCCACTAACCCAGAAATAGTACCTCGGGTTAAGAACTTTGCTTCAGGATGAGAACAGAAATTGCGTGGCGGCAGCGGGAGGCCCCATTAGCTAAAGTGGTACCTCAGGTTAAGAACAGTTTCAGGTTAAGAACAGACCTCCAGAACAAATTAAGTTCTTAACCCAAGGTACCACTGTACTGTAATTGGAAGGTCGGTCACATCATACATGACATGCAGATAGGGTGACCTGGTGTCGCATGTTGAAAATATGGTCCTCTGTTTGAAGGGCTGTTAAATCCAATGTTGGTATAGTGATAATCATTAGATGGGAAAGCAGGGATACTGAAGCTGCCCATCAGTAATTAGAACACGGATATTAGAGTAAGCAAGCACACAGGTCACCAACTCATAGCCTTCCCAATTATGGTGAGATGGTTTTCTTTTTAAAATTATAGTAATTATTTCTAAATTTTCAGCTATGCATATAAATTAGGATATAGATTTAAAAATAAATACACGTAGAGGTTGCTTTCTTCCCAGGAAGGCATTTTTTCCTTAAAAAAAAAAAGAATGGGCTTACTGGTCATGGATACACAATCTTATGTAACAAAATCAGTTGCAAATTTTGTATTCCATGCTATAAAGATTCGTAAGCAACTTCTACAGAATTGTTAGGGGTACTGGCTTTGATTTTGCCCTAATTTTAATTTTTTAGCGCTACATGGAATCAACTTTATTTTGAAGGTCTGCGGACTATTAATACATTTTAATACCAAATTCCTTGGAGGCTTTCTGATTTAGTCTTCTGTGAGTTTTGTCACCCTAATCGTATGGTTTTACAGAATTGCATGCATATGAATTATTAGTCAGCAGCAACAGAACTTTGCATAAGAACATGTCTTGTTTTAAATGTAGCTACTCTGCCATTATACAAGGATGACTCAGTGGAGAGGGTGGCTGTATGTTGGTGAGTAGCAGCTAATGGATGAGTTGATATCTGAAAATGATAAGCTCTAAAAGGTGTTACACAAGTGGTTGGATTTTAAAAAGTGCACTGCCTACTTGCCTTAGCACTTATATAAGTCTTAAAACATTTATTGCAGTAAAAAAAGTATTTATAAAATTGCATAGAAGGAGGAAGTGTGTGTGGTTAATTCTTTAAAAATGTACAGTACTTCAAACCTCATTGATTTTAATATTCATAATTTTGAAGATAACTTGCATTATGATATTGCCAAAACAAAACCAAGCTACTGATATTTGAAGTGCTAGGGTGGTATTTGACTAAGTCATACTTGGAGAAGTCCTATTTCAATCAACTGAGTTAGTTCATACACAAGCATAGTCTATGACTTTGTTGGGTACCATCCTAGGCAGCCTAATATATTGAGTTTAGAGAGGCTTCGTCCTCGTTTTCTGTATTAAAAATGCTCCCACAATTCCTATTTTTTTTTGGGGGGGGGGGGAAATCCACGACAAGAAAACCAGTTTGCTGTAGTTATCATCAATAATTTTCAGCAAACAGGGTGCTTCCAAGAACCATCTATGGGTCCCTAGACATTAGGATTAATTCTGTTAGGGCTGGGAAAGGCTCTTCTCTGGAATCCAGGAAAGCTACTGAGTCAGTATGGGGCAGGTTTGTCCAGTGTGGAATCTCCAGATCTTGTTAGACACAGACTCCCTTTGGCACCAGCCAGTATAGCCAGTGGCCAAGGAAGTGGGCTAGCCTTGGTTTAGACAGTACTGAGCTAGATGTACAAATGATCTGATTGAGGAGCATAAAGCATAAAGCAGCTTGCTATGATATTGTTAGGGTAACTGCTGTTCTAGCTTTGCTTACCAACAAGCATAACAATGCAACATATTACATCTATTAGTGACAAATTCCTGCTGTACACTGAGGTACAGTTATAGGTTATTTATTTTTATAATACACTTTTTTGTTTTTTGGGGGGAGTTTTTCCAACTCTTTTAAGCTTCTTTTGAAAACAAATCCTACTTACTGAATTTTCTAGTTTCTCTATGCTTAGTCATTTTAACTGGGAAGAGTTTGCAAAAATTATTATTCAGCCACCCACATCATGTTTTGCACTTTCTAGCACCATTTTGGATACATTGTCTGCTGTCTTATTTTTACCAAGTATGTTATGATGGTCTGAGTCACGGGTTTTTGCTTTTTTTAAAATGATATTTATTAAGAGTTTCAAAAGTACAAAAAAATAGAAGACGAAAAAGAGAAAAAAAGAGAAAAAATACATAAAATACATAAAAACCAATACAACAACACAACAACAAAAAAAGAAAAATGCAACTCCCATATTACATATCTTCATCTTTCATTTGCTTATTTCCTTGACCACCTCACACCTCCCTTTTTGTATTCTAGCTTAATTAGTTGTTTCAGCAAATTCTTTCCATCTTTCTCACTTTTTATTAAATAATTTATCTCAACAGTCTAACCTATTAATTAACTCAGTAAATCCTTTCCATCTTTCACCATATTCTGTTGTTCAGTTTGCCTTAATTTGTTTAACCTTATCTTACCGTAAAATACTTTAAAACTTAAAACTTAATACTTATTTATACATAACTCCTTATATCATTTCTACTAAAGCCAGATAGTTTCATTCCAACATTTTCCCTAATATTCATTAATTTTACACTAATTCACAAAATAAAGATTTTCCTTTATAGACTCTTCCGATTTTCATCCAACGTCCCTTCTTCCTGGTCTCGGGTTATGTCAGTCCTTACTATCCATTCCATCTAGTCCATCAACCTGGTAATCTGATATCCAAGGCTCTTAAATCACTTCCATGCCCCTTCTGCAGATCTTTTTCTTCTTGTTTATACTTGCACTTTTCCTTGTCTTTTGTTGGTCTCTTTCTTAGTTTCTTTCCTTTCTCCTTGAGGAGTAGGTCTCCGGGGAATTTCCACCCATACTCATCTCCATCTCCCCACATCAGACCAACCCATTCCCCACAGTCCCACTCCCCACAATCATCAATATAATCCAAAAGATCTTTAACAGCATATTTCAAAATCTCTCCAAAGTTGAGAGCCTCCTCAGCTCCAGACTCCTTCTGGCCCATTTCAAGTTCATTCTTCCAAAACAGCGACTTATGCTCCTGCAGGGCCTCGGGTCTCTCCATTTGTGTTGCTTGAGGTAGCACCGTGACTTCCTCCATTATTATCTGCCCTTGCATTTGCCCAGTCAAACCAGTTTCCTGGATTGGTCCCTGTATGATTTCTATGTCAAGTCCACATTCACTGATTCCAACAGTCATCAAATCCAACTTCTCGTTCATCATATCCACCTTCTCATGCATCTGCTCCAACAAAGCACTTGTCTTGCAAAAAGCAAGCACCAGGACTTCTTCCAAACACATTTTTGTTCAAGGTCACAGTCTAGTCCCATGATGTTAATCTCACAGCTGTGAAATCCCCAAGTGAACTGCAGCAACAATTTGACAAGCTCCCTCTAGAGGATACAGTTTCTATTTGTGTCCGTCTTTTTAAAGCATATCCAACAAAAGAAAGTTACTTTCAATTTTCAGATATTTTGTTTCTTTAAAATGCAGCAGGCAACATTGGAATCAATTTGTTTCTCTTTTTCCTTGCTATCTGTCAAAATGTTCCATTCACAGTCAATGGACATCTCCGATAATTTCTGTCTCTGACACCCCATTCCCAGGTTTGAGACGGTGGAAACTTATTTTCTTTTACTCCCTCTCCTGCAGGCTTGAACAGTTTAATTCCCCCCCCCTTTTCTCCTGCTTCCAAGGGGGTTTTAATAGTTATAAATGAAGGAAATTTCGACCTTTATAAAATGACTTTCCAGGCTATTAGCTTACAAGATTTTTGCTTCAGATTATTTACAAAAAGCGGAAGGCGGACTTCCCGTTTTGAGCCTTCCCGCTTCGGTGCCAAATTAAGTTATTTCTTGATCCAATTTTCCGTTTCTACTCACGGGTACTTATTTAGAGTCCAATTGTCGACAGGAAAAAGTCAGCGCTCTCCGGCAATGGCAATGCAGCTTCCCTCCGTGAAAGTAGCAGTCAGTTTGCAGCACCGCGCCGATCACCCTACTTTGCTCCGGAGCCCCAAAATGGGGTTCCCCACGAATAGGGGAGGCGCTCCTGGTGCTCTGCCGAACCCCACGTTCCCAGGCTTCTTCCACCTGGGATTTCTAGTGGTTCCCCACCTTCGCCGCGGCGGGTAGACCCAGTTTCCACGGAGACAGTTCCTCCGATCGGAGGAACTCCGCCATTTCGCCGATGGCGCTAACCCGGAAGTCCTTGAGTCATGGGTTTTTCAAGGTGTTTCTTTTTTTAAAAAATATGTGAAAGCTTGTGTGGAAAACACATTGCAGTATGTATGATCTGTTTTAAGGGCTTACAGCCTAATCCATATCTTGATTTAGCCAAACTGCTTGGGTTTATGTGAATTTTTTACATTGGCATTAGTGGAGCCAGCAGTTAAGTTTTTGTCCTACAATACTGACATAATGTAATGGATCAGGATCAAAAGAACTTGAATTTCCTCTGTGCTGGAATGTGTTTTCCTTACAATTATAGCTCCTTATACCACACTAGAGACCACTTCCAAAGTTCTATTAGGAGAAGAATATAAGAACCTTTTTGGTTCAGGCCTATCTATTCAGCATTCTGTTGTCAAGACTGCCAACCCAGTCAGTTTTGTGAAATGCTCAACAATATTCTCCTGCCCATGATCCCCAGAAATTATTATTCAGAGGTAATATAGCTTTCATAACTAGTAGCCATTCTTTGCATTATTTTCTATTAATTTTTCTATTCTGCTTCCAAAGCCATACGACTGGGTGAGCATCACTATATCATGTGGAACTGCATTCCATAGTCTACCTGTTACCTATGTGCTGTTTAAAGACCTACTTCCTCCTGCCTCTCCAGAATCTTCCAACTTTTTGCTTAATTGAACAATATTCAGGTTCTAGTATTGTCAGAAAGGGAGAAGATTCTCACCATCTACTTTTCTTACACTATACACACTTTTATACACTTCTGTCATGCCCCCACCATTACTCACATATATTTTTTCTAAATTAAAAAGCCTCAAGTATTCTGGCTTGACCTTAAATGACAGTTGCTAATTATTTTTATTTGACATTTTCTGAAGCTCTTCCAGCCCTACAATATCCTTATCTTGAGGTGTGGTGACCAGAACTGTACATAGTTTTCCAAGCATGGTCGGAATATAAATTTGTATAATGGCATTATGAAATGGACAGCTTTGTTTTCAGTCTCTCTTCCCAATGATCCCCAACATGGATTTCACCTTTTTCACAGCAGCTGCACGGTAGGTCGACATTTTAATTGAACTATGCACTATGGCCCAAAAATCTCTTTCCTGATTGGTCACTGTGAATTTATATCCCGTTAATATATAAGTGAAGTTTGAGGGGGAAATTTGCCCCAATGTGCATCACTTTACACTTGCTGATATTGAGTGATTTCCCATTTTACTGCCCATTCTCCCAGTTTGGGGAGTTCCTCGCAACCCCTTTCAGTTATGAACAAGTTAAAAAGCACCAGTCCTTGAGGCACCACACTTCTTACATTTCTCCATTCTGAGAAATGTCTATATATTCCTGCTGTTTGCTTCCTTTATTTTTAGCCTGTTACTGAACCATAGGAAGATCTGTCCTCTTATCCCATGGCTGTTAGCTTTATTTGGAAGTGTTTCATGTGGAACTTTATCATGAGGTATTTGAAAGTCCAAATATAGAACATCTACTGCAGCCTGCCCCAATGTTGTGGACTCCAGAGGTTTCTGGAGTTCTGTTCTGGCTGTTCTGTTCTGGCTGGGGCTGAGATGTGGCTTGAGGTTATCCTTGGGGAAGGCTGGTGTCCTGGATCATCCATATCCACATGCTCTGAAAAGTTAAAAGAACGAAGAGTTTTGATATGGCACCTTAAATGCATAAGCTTTCATGGAGTAGACTCCATAAAATACCTAAAGTGTTACCCTGAGTTACAGGTGCATATACATGTGGATGATGGTGGTGGAAGGGAACTTAAATGCCTAATAGCACGGATGGTGAATTACATAACTAACAGTGATAATTCATAACTTGAGATGTTTACTCAGAAGTATGCAGCAAGGCTTATTTCCATGTAAGCATGTACAAAACTCGAGTCTTAAAGCTCGTGTTAATCTGGAGTTGTAATCGTAACGTTCCGGTTACTGTTTACGGCATACTGCCTAAACTTCCTACATACCTCCCTGCCCCCCTATAAGTGCTCATGTAAAAATATCCCTGGAGCAAAACTAGCACATGTAGCACTATAAATACTGTGAATTTAGTTGTCAAGAAATGCTTGTGGATCTTTTAAACCTCTGAAGCAAGTTGGAAAGAATAGGCTATAAAAGTGACATAAAGTTGTGTTTTGCTTTCCATCCTTCGGCTACTAGTTGTCATCTGCCCAGTGAAAATGGTATATAATGAGACCAGCCTTGGTTTAGATTGAAGTTGCAGCTTTGCTTTCCTTGTACTTGCATGTTTTACAGCCACTGTGCAACAAACTGAATTTCTCTCCACTCAAGCTGGTGTCTTGATAGTAGGTTACTTTATAAGTCATTGGACCTAATGCACAGTTCTCTGTCAACATAAAATAGAATCTGAATGGTAACTCTTAAGATAAATTCTCTTTTATCCATTATCAAAAAAGTCTATTTCCATGTGAGGATAGAAGTTTTAAAATACTGCTATTTAACCTAACACTGTGTCATTGAGTGGCTGGCAATTCCTGATAGAATTGCTTGTGACCAATAGTAGTCCAATCCAAACCTTTTATTTGTTATCGTATAATTGTATACATAAAATCAACATAATAAGATAACAATAAGGTAAATTATAAAACTGTCATAAATATGGAAAACCATTAGTAAATGACAGCCCTGTCTATATGTTCTATCTTTATTCAAGCATTTGCGCGCGCACACACACACACACAAACAAACACAAATATTCAGGTGTGAGCAGATTTTCTGTTTTCCTTTATTATTATTCTGGATTGCTCAGATCTGCATCTCACATTTTCTTAAAATTAGTTAATATACATGGATTTGTAAAAATCAATCCCAGAATTTGCTTGAAGAAATTGCACCAGTTTTCTCTATTATGTGTATAGGTGCATTCATAAAACAATGCTCCTGTTTTGTTATTCTTGGCATGCTTACATGCATGCGTGAATTTAAGGTCCTTTTGTGAGGTGTTTTAGTGATACATGTGCTGCTGCTGCTGCTCAGTGGTTTAAACATTTTTTTGTGTGTGTGACAAGTTAAAGGCCAAACTAGATAGTATGGTAGCTTGATGCCCTTTTAGGGCATTTTCTGAGTCTCTGCTCTTCACTCTGTGGGAGCTGCCTGTGGACTACTGCAACATCTGTGCTGCTGTTGCAATATTGCCTGGGGTTCTGTGAACCCATCTATCTCTGCTGCAGGGCTGCACAACATAAATTCCTAAACTTTTACTTTCTGTCAGAATAGAAGCAACCCTGAAAATGTTATCACAAAGTTAGATTGCTGTGAACCATTCCTGTTCATGCTGTGAATTGCTCTGTCTCTAGGTTTAGCTGCCTGCAGTGGCAAGATCAGTGTTTTCCTTTTTAAGTTGCAAGTTTAAATAATAGGTATAAAAAGATACATTACAATAGATCCAAAGCCTTTATTAATTCTACACTCCAGTGAAAGTCAATACCAGCAGGATAACAATGGCACAGCAGAAATTTATTCAGACTGTGTTAGTGTGCCTAATGACAATGCTCTATGGAACATGTATGCCCCCCTTTTAATATATATTATTTAACCAACAGGTACAGATTGTTGTACACACACACACACACACACACACACACAGTTCTCCCCCACCCCCGTCTATAACATATAATGTACCTTGTAACCAAATACTGTGGCATAGCAGTATGTTAAAACCAGTATTCCTCACTTTTTGAACCAGGGTCCACCTTCTGAGCTTATTCTACCCTGTGTCCCACCCTACCTCATCACCCAAAAGATGTTTTCGACAAATTTTGAACTAAAATTTTCACATTGTTTGATTATAGCTGCCATCTGAGAGGTAACAAAGGTGACTCCTCTCTCTCTCACACACACAAAATATTTCTACTACTGCTGAAACATGTGCAACACGATCCTTTTCCCTCTCTTGCAAGCACTTGGAGTGCCTGGCGTGCTCTGGTCCACGGGGTCATGAAGAGTCGGACACGACTAAATGACTAAACAACAACAACAGCTTTCTTAAGATGAGAGCTGGTTCTGCCCCTAGGCATGAGGCAACAATCTCAGGCAGTGGATGTGGAGTGCAGGGTGGGAGGGAACAGCAGCAATGTGTTGGAGGACAAAGTGGTATGTTTCTGCCATGTGTCTCCTAAGCTAGTTTGCTTCTTTAGGTACAGTGGAGGAAGCTGTCCTGTTGCCAATATTGAAGTAAACTTCCAACTACCCGTCCAGTTGATGTTTTAATCAGGAAATGTAAGGTGATATAGATTGATTTGAATAAATAAATAAAATTATTAATAGTGCCTAAGTGGTTAAAGAAGCATTTGCAGAAGTCTGGTGAAGAAATTTATATCTGTCTTCCCTGCATAGGTTACGTTGGCTGTGAATGTACAATGAGGGAACCAAGATTTTTTTTAAGCATTGAGATAAATATAATTAGACAGACAATAGCTTCTGTTCCAGCAAGAGACCTCACCTCTGCTTGATGGTGAATGGTACCATCTTCAAACCCATAGCAGCCTTCCTTCCATTCCATGAGTAAGATATGACTAGCCAAATTGGACACATGTCAAACAAAAATTTTGTGTCATGTTAATGTGCAGTGAAACTAAGTTTTACAAGATGGCCCACAGAGAGGTTTGTTAACGTAAGAAGTAGATCATAAGTACCTTCTTGCAGAAACAGACAGCTAATTCCAAGAGAGAGGCTGAGCTGTAAAGCAGGACTTGGAACCAGAACACTTAGAAACTGACAGTTCATATGCAATACCTGCTTCCACAGGAACATAATGTCAAGTTCATTTGGAACTGAGTGAGAAATGATGGTTCATATTTTTCTTCCTTAAAAAAGGGTCTGTAGAAAAGTGAATGGAGAACCATAACATGATGGAGGCACCTTTTCTCCACTGCACAGTTGCGTTTAAAGGCTCAGGGACTGATATCAGAAGAGGTGTAAATCCTAGATGTACTGGAGTTTCTTTTCTCTGAGTTCTATAGCTTGAGATTGCAGCTATCACTCTCAGCACTCAGAAATGCACGCCAGTGGTTGTAAATATGGAATCGACTTTCAAGTGAGATGGAGCAGTAAAAATGTAAAGCCATAATCATGCCTGTTTCTCTCCAGTGCCCAAATTTTGGCTTCAAAGAGGAACATATATTAGAAACACACACAAACTCTTTCTCTGTCATGTTTTACTATTTCTGCTTGTAAATGATTAAATACTTCCAGGTATGGAATAATATTTGTTGAGAAATGGCAATAGAATAAAGGCGAAGGAAACAATAACAGAATATTGTGTGCATTTTAATTCTATCAATCTGTTTTATGGGTTTTCTACATAATTATTGTAAAGTCATATTACATGTGTGCAATTCAAAGTTCTTATTTAAAATAGAATAATCAATAAAATGCACACAGAGGTTATATTGCCCACATATCTGGATTATCACATTCCCTGTAACCTCAGTCCATCCCACAGCATTAAATGTCATCTTCTGGAATTCCCAAAAACATTTCTTTAAAAATCCCATTTTAAATAGGTATTTAAATTACACAGAGAGTACTGATACTGTAATAAATTGGTCATAGAACAAAGTATCAAATGGTATTTTGAAGAACTAAATCCACTTGACAAAGCATTGTGGATTAACAGGATCAGTAACCTGATTCACAGAGCATGCTGAGGACGCATTTGGTTCATCCTTAAGCTACACAGGTTGAAAAAGTGAGACCAAAGAAATTATAAATCTTAGAAAATGTGAACACAGCAACTCAAAGTTCAGCATCCCTTATTGCATTGCTAGCAGTTCTCACCTCACTAATGAATTACACTTTGCATAATTTATTATATTTCTGCCCTTGTATCTCAGTAACGGGAAAGTAACATAGCCATGGAAAACTCTGCGCTGAAGAAGTCATTCTGTTTTAACCCACTGTGTAGCCCAAGGAAAGCCAACCTGGTGTCCTTCAGCTGGTGTTGAATTCTACCTCCCATCTTCTACAGTCAATATGGGCAATAGCTGAGGATTATGGGAGCTGAATTCCAACATCTGAAGGGCTGCATGTTGGCTGTCCCCATTCAAGCCTAATGTTCTTGAATGACTTGAGCTCAGAGGTTGAGGAAAAGTTCCAAGGTTCAATCCCTAGCACTTCCAGGTAGGTTTGAGAGACCAACCCTCTCTGAAATCTTGGAGAGCCACTGCCAGATAGTGTACTGTAGACAATACTGAGCTAGTGGAAGGACCAATGACCTGACTCATTATAAGACTGCTTTCTATTATTATGATTAAGTTTAGATAATAATTAATCATATTGTAAACATTTGACTGCAGTTTTCATAGGGACAATAGCAAGGAATCTCTAACGCCACCTTGTGCTGAATGAAACATATATTTTTATTTAATTGGCCTGAGACAATATTTCATGGGATTTTCAGTAAAAAAAAAAAAAGCCCCCCCCCCCCAAAGAGTAGCACTTTCTTAGAAGGAATTTTCCTTTCAGTGCAAGATTGGCGTCCTGCTCACACTCTTTGCAAAACACTTGCCAAGGGGATTCTTCTGAGCATTACACTGGAGATTGCTTCTTAAGTGGCTACAACAACTACTTTAAAGAAACTGATCCGTAGTACAGTGGTACCTCTGGTTACGAACTCAATTCATTCTGGAGGTCTGTTCTTAACCTGAAACCATTGTTAACCTGAGGCACCACTTTAGCTAATGGGGCCTCCCGTTGCCACCGTGCCACCAGCACAAGATATCTGCTCTCATCCTGGGGCAAAGTTCTTAACCTGAGGTACTACTTCCGGGTTAGCGGAGTCTGTAACCTGAAGTGTTTGTAACCTGAAGTGTTTGTAACCTGAGGTACCACTGTAATATAAAGGGCTGGATTCTTCCCAGTCTTGTCAAGAGAGGAGAGCAGATGCTGCTGCAAATTATACTACAGATGAGGAGAACATTTTCACTGCTGTTTGTTCTCAAAAAAGGGATGCTGTCCCTTTTTTTTGGTAAGGTTTATCTTATGATGTTTTTCTTACATTCCCCTTGAGTCTGAACTCCATGATGTTTTGGAATATAACTATATGCTCATCTCTGGTGTGTGCATTACACATTAAAACATTGTAGTTATCTAGGATAGACAGCTGGCAGCCTAGGGACTCATGCTGGTAACCACGGAACCCATGTGGCTCCCAATATAGCCTCAATCATCCAGGCTCCCCTGATTAAAATGTTCACACAACCCTATCTCATGTGTTGTAGGACAAGTCACAAAGTTCTCTAACTTGTACCCCAGAGAGGTTGCTTGGGTGCTGCTAACACAGCGATTTGACTTCATCCCTGGAGATGCATTCCATTGTCTCTCAAGACAGATGGATGCCAACAATTATGCTTGTTGAATGATATGTGCTGTCTTCTCTTCTCTTCTCTTTTTTTCTAATATAAGCTTTTAAAAATTGACCTGGAATTTCTTATTTTTGCATCTATTTATAACTATTGATTCCAAAAGCATGAAATGATGACATCTTATATTCATTTCTGCTTAACACATTTTAAAATGACCCATGCTTACTTGGTGTATCAGCATTCTACTGTGCTGCAAATAATATGAAATTATGCTCACAAATTTTACTCAATGAAATTTGGGTCAGAATGCTTTAGTGGTTGGCAGGAATATTATCACAGAACATGCAGAAAAGCTTGAAATTGCTGGTATTAATTTATTTCACAACAATGTATTTTAGCCAGTAAAAGTGATGGGAGGGACGCGGGTGGCACTGTGGGAGGGACGCGGGTGGTGCTGTGGGTAAAACCTCAGCGCCTAGGACTTGCCGATCGCATGGTCGGCGGTTCGAATCCCCGCGGTAGGGTGCGCTCCCGTCGTTTGGTCCCAGTGCCTGCCAACCTAGCCGTTTTAAAGCACCCCCGGGTGCAAGTAGATAAATAGGGACCGCTTACCTGCGGGAAGGTAAACGGCGTTCCGTGTGCTGCGCTGGCTCGCCAGATGCAGCTTGTCACGCTGGCCACATGACCCGGAAGTGTCTGCGGACAGCGCTGGCTCCCGGCCTATAGAGTGAGATGAGCGCACAACCCTAGAGTCTGTCAAGACTGGCCCGTACGGGCAGGGGTACCTTTACCTTTACCTTTTAAAAGTGATGGGAAAACATAAAATATTTTCAATCTAAGCACAGCTGAATATTGTTTTATTGCATTATTGAATATAATTATATATTGTACAGGGATGTATATAATCCAAAAATGGAATCATGCCTAGGTGTGAAAACTTAACTGCTGAATTTCCTATCTTTTGAGTAGGAAGCCATACAATTTTATCATTCTTTTGAAAGAAACCATTTGTATTGCATTCTAAAGTATCTGGAGGATTATGAAAACTAAATCCCTTCAGAAATAGGTTATGCTATACTGGATATGACATCAGACGGAAAACCCAAATCAAACTCTTTCTAATCCAGACTACTTGCCATATCCATCACGCTAATTGGTATGGTAAGAAATCAGCCCAATTAACAGTTTCGTTTGGCCCTATATAGACAATATATTTCTAACTACTACACTACTTTAGATTTCTTCAAAGGCAAATTCACTGGGGTCTTTTTAATGATGATAATGTGTACTGAAGTCTTAAAGAAAATGGAATTGTATAGTCTTATTTAAGACTCCATTTGGTTATTAGAGTTCATTTCTGAGCAAATGTTCGCTAATTAATTAAGAGATGGTTTCTAATGCTAGAACTTCCTTCTTGTTCAGGTTCATTTAGATCGGTTATCAAGATATGAATTTCCACCAATGTAGTATAGGAGGAGTGTACGGAATGTTAAGTCAGTTTCATCATGCTAATGTCTTGGCCTCTTCTCTTGGAGTAGTAGGAATTAGTTTCATAGTTAATACATGCCTCTTGACACCTGTAAGAAAACAGAAATGTGTGAATACTTTATTCCAGAAGCTGTGATTCATTTAAAAGAAAGTGGCATGGAAAGTCAGAAATGACATTGTCATGTTCTGTCATTTCTTCTGTGCGTGCCTCAACATCAAACTCAACCAAATCTTTATTCTTCCCTAGTAAGAGAGCTAATACCTATCCCAGGAGTTAATTCCCAGTCAATTATTTTATGTTGGATTTAAGTGAATTCACAGTATTTTTTCCAGTTTGACAACACGGTTAGTTGTTCTGCAGCTGCTGGTTTCCTTGCAGCTAACTAAACAAAATGTACCTTACTGTACATTTTCTACTATTTTCTACTATTCAGCTCTACTATTTTCTACTATTCAGCTCTACACACAGATTTGAAGTTAATTCTCCTAATTTCCTATTGATTTATAGTGTGGCTTAAATTTGTGTTAACATTAAAAAAGGAAAATTATTTTTAGTTTCTTTGTTTCTTAAGTTAGATTAGCCAGAAATCTCATCTGTAATGACATAATTTTTGTATAAGATAATGTTACTCCTGGAAGTAAGGTATATAGGAAAATAAAATAAATACAGTGTTGTGAGTAGGGACACAAGAAGGCATCATTTTTTCTCATTTCACCTTGTATTTGTCACATGCAGGACTGTTTTCATTCTGCTGCAATTCATCTTTCACCCAAAACTTTGTTGTCTCAATGTTCACTGTGTAGAAATTAGATATTAATTACCTAAGTTATGTTGCCATAATGTTCTTCCACCCCATTCAGGTCAATGCAGCGGAAGTGCAATACAAATGTGGGGGGGGCATAATCTATTTTGATTATGTGAACTCACAAGAAATTCCTGAACCATATAAGGATAACAGAATGTCTGGCTATGTCATCTTATGCTTACGTTAATTCAGAGTACTAGTATTTGTAATTTTCTAGTTAGAATGATTGTGGCTATGTTTGTATCATAGCAATTATATTGACCCTCAGCTTAGTTTCTAATTGAACATGATAGATTTTAGATCTTAAAATACAAACAAACCAGAAAATGTTCCCCTCAGTATATAAACATGCATCTTCTGAGGCTAAACATAACCCATGAATGGAGAGACACGCAAGAGAATTAATATGCTAAGTTTCAATAGCTTTGAAGATTATATGAAGAGAATGTGGAAGCCAGTGAGATTAATCATAAACATAGAGAGTGGGTGAGTAAAGTTTGGCCAACAATGCAGCTAAATAAATTAAGTGAAAGTGTCAGACTGAAAGATCTGGAACAGCAGAAAGTGAAATTTAGAATCAAGTGGCAACTTTATCATTATCAATAATAGCTTTGTTCAAGATTTACACATTTGTTTTAATATCTAAAAATTCCTTTTAAAATTTTCACCTCTATGCCCCATAAATAATTAAAATAACTATACTTTAATGTGTGTTATTCTTTTTATTTTATTCATCTATGAATTACTTTGTGAATTTAGACAACCTATTATAAATAGTTTTGGAAGACTGGATATAATATTATTTGGTTTCTAATTAATTGAATTGTTCATTATCATTTAAAACATTGGCATTTTGATTAAATGGATTAAACTTATTTATAATATTTATCAGTCGTGTTATGAGATCATAATATTCAGGGTGAGCAGTATGAATTAGGTGCATGGAAGTGTCTTGAAGCGAATTGAAGTGTGTGGACTAAGAAAGAAAAATGGCAAAACAATGCAAGAAATAATAGCAATCTGAGGATAGGAAAAATAATGGATTTTGAAAATATGAAGATGGAGGTGCTCAGAGGGGAAAATAAAGAAATAAACCAGTGCCAACATCAATATTGGGAGCTTGTAAAATGAAAAAGGCAATAGTGATACTGAGAAAATGAGAAGGGAAAGATATGTTAAAGGCGGGGGGGGGGGAACAGTGTGATTTTAGAAAAGTTAAACTGAAGGGAAGGTAGGATTAAAACATTGTGGCTGAAAGTTGTTAGCATAAAGGTAATGCAGAATAGCTCCGTTGGTAGAGTAAAAAGGTAAAGGGGCCCCTGACTGTTAAGTCTAGTTGCAGACGACTCTGTGGTGGCGGCGCTCTTCTCGCTTTATTGGCCGAGAGAGCCGGCGTACGGCTTCCGGGTCATGTGGTCAGCATGACTAAGCCACTTCTGGCGAACCAGAGCAGCGCACGGAAACGCCGTTTACCTTCCCGCTGGAGCGGTACCTATTTATCTACTTGCACTTTGACGTGCTTTTGGACTGCTAGGTTGGCAGGAGCAGGGGCCGAGCAACGGGAGCTCACCCCATCGTGGGGATTTGAACCGCCAACCTTCTGATCTGCAAGCCCTAGGCTGTGTGGTTTAGACCACAGTGCCACCCACGTCCCATGTTGTATGAGGCTCTTAATCTCAGGGTCATGGCTTCGAGCCCCACCTTGGGCAAAATATCCCTGCATTGCAGAGGGATGAACTAGATGACCCCTGTGGTCCCTTTGAACTCTACAGTTTATGATTCTATGAAATGGTACAGCTAAGGAAAAACCATGGTAGAGAAGACCCCAAATGGAGTCTTGAGGCTCATATAAGGGCAAGAGGAAGGAAGAGCCAAGTAAAAGAATCTATAGAAGTGCCTGCATTAAGTACTAATATGTAGTATTAGTAGTATAGTAATAATAGAGTGGCAGGTGAGTTAAGCTTGAAACCATGAGAAAACCGAACTTTTGAAGAATATGACTGACAATGTCAAAAGCAGAAGACATTTTGAGGAGGAGCAGAACAGAGATGTCTTGAAATTCGGCCTGAAGAAGATTATTTGAAATTCAAGCCAGACTGCTTTTTAGTTGAATATACAGAGCAAAGCTCTGATTGAAAAGGATTGAAAAGAGAGTGACAGAAAAATCTGAGTGAGAGAGAGACTGGAAATAACATGTTCTTTGAACTCAGGAAGAAAAGGAAGGACAAATGGGTGAGAAATAAATGTGAATACCTGCTCTGCCATTGAAACATCATTCCAGTATAGATATAACATCAGATTTTGTTGTTTTTAGTATACTAAATAATTTGGTTAATTTGGGGGGGGGGGAATTGGTAAATCTTTCTTCTTTGAATCAATGGGACTTAAATTCTTTAATCTCACAAATCCCAGTGTATTTAGGGTTTGTCTTAACTTTATTTGGAAAATGCTCTTATTTTTAGGATGGGGGAGGGGTGCCTTGCTGGATCAGGCCAATGGCCCATCTAGTCGAACATCTGGTTCTCACAGTGGCCAACTTAACATATGTAGGAAGCCCACAAGCAGAAAATGAATGCAACAGGGCTCTTTCTATTTGTGCTCTCCAGCAACTGTTATTCAGGCTTACACCATCTCCAATACTGGAGGGAGTACACAGCCATTATGACTAGTAGGCCCTGATGGCCTTATTTTCCAAGAATTTGTCTAATCCCTTTTTAAACTGGGTGGCCATGATTGCATCTTGTGGGAGAAGCGGAATTACATAGTTAAATATGTGCTGTGTGAAAAATGTTTCCTTTTGCCTGTCTTTTTGTATTCCAATATCCATTTTCATTAATGGTCCCAGGTTCTGGTATTTTGAAAGAGAAAATTTTTTTTCTTTCCATTTTTTAAAAAATATACATTATGTGTAATGCTGTGCACAGTCGCATCACCCAACTTCCCTGCTCAGAGGGCAGTTGCTCCAGTCTTTTGATCACTTTGGTTGCACTTTCTGCACCTTTACCATCCCTATCATACCTTTTTGAGGTGTGATGGCCAGAAGTATATAATGGTTTCCTCTCCTAATTATTCCTGACACAGAGTTCACTTATTCTACAGCTGCCGTACGCTAGGTCAACATGTTCATCAAACTATTCATGACACCCCATTATCTCCTTCCTGGTCAGTCACTGCCAATTCAGATATATTTATTTATTTGTGGTATGTAAAACCATTCTGAATACCTAAGCGTTGAAGCACCAAAACATAGCATTGTGAAAATTAGGGAATACCAAATGTGATCTTTAAATAGACAGCCACTCTACTGGAAAGAGAACATTCAGAAGTCAGCAGGTCAAGGAAATAAGGTGGTGAGGCCATTTTCGGAAACCATTTCTATTCATTATACCAGTTGGAAATTTACAAATCCTCTTGTTCTCAAGGTCCACTTTAAATAATTGCAAAGTTTAGAAATGGAATGAATGAATCCCAGAATAGATGTAAGGCTGTTCATTCAATCCAAGGGAAGGACAAAAGAATCTCAAAGCACAAAAGTATATCTGAAAGTACCTATCTTTATTTAGCTATAATGGTTTATTAGAAGAGGAATAGGCAGATCAAAGGAAAAAATGAAGACAAAATTGTCACTTCATATTTTTACATTTACAATATGCTCAGAGCAAGGAAGAACTATTTGTCAGTAATGTCATTTGCCTGGGATTCTGTAATGACGAGTATGAATAGGAACATTTCATTTTCCTCTATGCAAGTTATTTTTCATCAGTGGACACAAACAGAAATATGCTTGTGCAGAGACTAGAATGTTTATTGGTCAGATTTTCTAAGCCTACTTTACCATTTATATTCCATAATAATTAACATGCTGAACATTTCCATGCCAGTACCATATATTTTAAATATCTAGCACTAGAACAGATACCGTCACATGCAGTTCATGTGGTGAGAACCTTATATAATTTTATATGGTCGCCACTTACCCACATGGTAAGAAGTTTCAAAAGCATAATTACAGGGCATATTTTCACTGGATGAACCTACCTGAGTTATGCAGTTTCTGTAATATTTGCTTTATTTACAAATACATGAACAGCAAAGAACTTTTTTTGGAAGCAAGTAGGCACTGCTGCGGCAGCCAGCAAATCTGAATTCCAGAAATACCCTCTACACACCAAAAATTATACCATGTCAGCCATCCCATAGCTCATGTGTCCCGTCCCTGTCCCCCACTGTGTGTGTGTGTGGGGGGGGTAAACCTGCAGTCTGTTGCTCCCTCTCTCTAGCTGGAGGGTGTAACTTTTTGAACTTTGGTGGGTCTTACATTCAAAGACTGGGTAAGGATTCTGAGATATCAAGGTTCTTCAGTTAAATCCCCTGCTCCCATCAAGCAACAATTTATGCAAAATCATAGTGGTAGATTGACATAGTAATCAAAAAGGCCCAAATAATCATATTACAGTGAAATATGCCGTCCTTACAGTGTTGTTTTTCAACTGCAGCTTCCAGTGCTTGCTTTGTTATCTTTATTCATGTGTAGAAAGTGGCAACATTCGTACATCATGTTAAACAATAGTGCTTGGTTAATGAGTCGTTTATGGTTTACCATGAACATTGAGATCACTCATGCTTTTCTCCAATAAACAATGGTTGGGAAGCCAAGAACAAACATTGGCTTCATATTGTGATTTGTTTGGAGCACAGGAAACACAATTCCAGGTTCAGAGATAATGCTAAGCCAGGGATCATGGTTTGTTGCTCCTGCTTATACTGGGACTAACCAGGAACTGCTAAGAAGAAGCCATCTGAACATCACAAACCATAGTTAATGCACAAATGCAGTAATGAGTTCTTCAATTATCTGTATAAGTACACCTTTAAAAAGTATTTGATGTGGGATAACAGCATTAAGAAGGGATTTTCCTGTTGTTCTTCTCTTTTTACTGACATACCCTAGGAGTCACCAAACATTCATTGTGGTTGTTTTTTAAATGCCTACTTGCAATAATATTAAGTTAGTTCTTAGAGACTATGGGGAGTGGGCCCAAGTTATTTCCAAGGATGTGAAGACAAATATTCAGCCAGGGATTTTATACAAAGTGACAGCCCTTCATTCTCATCGTCCTCTTTAGAGCTAAAGTTGGAGTGCAAATGCAACCTCTGAACAGCAAAACAAACAACCCACCCCAAACATGATACAAAAAATTGGAGGTCTTTGAACATTCACCTCACTTCTGCTTCAGGACTGGCATCTACTTCTCATTGCTTACCTACTTTTCAACATGATGTGCTATGGTGCTGTCACTTGTGCTATGCACCAAAGCCAGGTGGTCACATTTCTTCACATTACACCAAAAGATAGCCAACAATTCTAACTGTATTTTGCTAGTATCAAATTCATCCATTTCTTGCTGCATATCAGATCCAATTCAAAGTAACTGTTGGGAGGTGTGCTCGAGCTTCAAATGCTCGAAAATGGATGAACTTTCTTATCTTAGTGCAAACCTCACCTCAGGCAGAGACCAAGCTTGGAAAATGTCACTATGAAATATGACTGCTTCAAAAAATGATGAGTGACAGAAATCATAGAAATGCAGTTTTGTGCGTCAGTAAAATATAATAAAGGCAACCTACACTTTTTATTCTGGGTCTTGTGTGCAATGTTTTACATACATTATCATGCAACACTTGGATAACACAGGGTGACTGTTTCTGTCATTTCTCATCAGTGCCAGAAAACAGCTTTATATTATGCAATCATGAAACCGAACACTAGCTGTATTTTTTTAAAAAATGTTTTAATTATAGTGCTATTATGTTCTGGAAAATATTTAGTTATAAATGCACTTCACTGATCATTTTAATTCTAATGCTATTTAAATATCTGGGCACTGGATTTACTTAGTTACCCCTGTCTTAGCAAAGTTTCCCTTGATCATATGAAAGAAGCATGATTGGAGAGAACAACAGAAAATTGTAAGTTTTCAGAATACTGGCGACATCTGTTAGCAGAACACTGCAGCTGTGCTATGAAAAGACAATCGGAACCTCGTTGTTAGTGCTTCTCAAAATAAAACTATTTCACAAAGTGTTTCAGCACATACTGTTGATGGAAATGTGCTATTGTGAAATGAAAATATTGTGATGCCACCAAATACCAGAAAGCAAGCTGCTTGGAAGATTTTCTGGCCCAGGGGGGAAAAGAGGTGCACAAAATTTCAAGCAGTAGTTCCTCAACTCACCCTGCTCCACGGACCACGTGAAAATTGCTTGAGGGTCTTGGCAGACGACTTTGTGATTTTTCTGCCTTTTGTAACAATTGCAATGCACTGTTGTTAGATGCTGTATGATTTGTAATTGTATTTTTATTGCTTCTTCTGTTTCTTATCTATTGTATTTTCTTATGTTACAATCCAAATTATAATACAAAAACAACATAAGAAATAACAAAAGCAATAAAAAAAGCCAAAATAAATATTTAATTTGATAGGTGTGCCAACTCCCACCTTCAACTACAAATTCACAGACAATGTGCAGTCCACCTGAATGAAGCTTCCAGGCCACTGGTTGGTTGTGGACCACAGTTTAGGAACCCCAGTCTAAAGCATTAAAAATATTAATAGCTGCATCATACCTGGGTAAAGCCAACAGAGAGTATCTACTAAAACAACCCATTTCATTCCATTCTGAACTGAGACTGCATATATCTTGAACTCAGGAACAACAGATTGCTGTCTGTGCTACATTTGAGACCTTTCTCTGCTGGCAGATGAGGAAGAGAAAAGACCTAATGTAGAGCAGTGCTTTACTTTTTTATTCACTGCAGTTGAGCATGCAAGGACCTTGCCAGGCTGCTTCGGAGCCTCACTACACTGATTTCAAGCCCAGGAAAATCTTCAAGTGCTGGCCTGTTCTTGAGGACTTTCCTGCACAATCAAACTCATATAACAACTGATAAACTCTATCAGCTTTGACAGTGCTAGGGATGCTGTCAGTGCTGGCCCTGCCATGAGCAGCTGCCTCAGGTGGCAGGGCTGGAGAGCAGACAGATTTGTGTGAACCATGCAGCCTGCCCTGCACCCCGGATTCAGAGGAGGACTCTTTCCTATTGTCACTGTTAAATCATTGGCGTTGCTCATGATTAACTGCCCTGGAAAAGCAACAAGTTTGCAAAATGTTTTTCTCAAGAAAAAGCAATGACTTGATGGTGTTATAATTAAGCCATTTATGTCTTGATTTGGGTTTTTTAAAATCAGATTGGGAGTTTGCTGTGTGTGTTTTTCCTAGGGAGTGAGGTGCAAAATCTAAGTCTGCACATTTCAATTGCAACCATGCACAGTCGGGGAGGGGGGGTCACTGGTATACACTGGGACCATGGTGTAGAAAGAACAGAGCTTAACTTCTCCCTACTGCTTTCCTGCTGAAAATCCCCCCTCCCAAATGCTACTATTTACTTGCATTGCAGGTGCAGAAATAAACAGGGTGTTTGATATGGTTTCAAAAGTTAAAGGGGTATGCAGTGCAGTTCAAGGAGGATATATAGATACTCAAACATGTCCAGAGAACGACAAGTCCTGTGAGGAAAGGCTGAAGGAATATAGAATTAATGGGATGGTGATTCAGTGAAGAAGGGTCTCCTGTGCTCTTTAATACTGAACTGCCATTAATGATTTATAATGTGCCATTCCTATCAGATCAACTTCAACATAAAAGCCAAAATACTACCACTAAAAAAAAGAGAAAAGGAATTGTACAGCATGGCATTTCGGAGGACAGTGAGTGTGCCGAGCAGTTAATGAGACGTAATAGCTTCCTTTTGAAAAGGAGACAAGTTGTTTTAATCAAAAAGGTCATGCATGTCAGATAACATTATTGTTTTTGATGTTAGCTTGACTTAACCTCAATCTGTGGGAATTAGTTTTCAGCGTACATTACTAATAGAAAATAAATTTGTCTGGAGATGTTGGTAGAAGTGATTTTGCTGATGCTGTGATGTCAATAAATAATAAAGTATTGCCATCAAATTTTAAATTAATAGAAAATTTTGTCCATTGCTAAAGTTCCTAGAGACAAGCAAGTATTAAATATGCAACATGGAAATGACTACGCACCCACCCAAACCCACACACAGCAGAGATGAATGGCATGAAGTTTCAAGGCAGCCCCCTTGGAGTTAAGTTCCTTTATGTTCCAATAACTTTCTGTTGTTCTCCATATTATTTGTTCATGTCTTTTATGCATCAAGCTACAATACCCAGGATTCTTTGGGGGGAAGCCATGTGCTTGAAATGTGCTTGAAATGCACAGTGTTGAAGTGGCCCTAGTCTTTATATGTCCCCAACCGCATCTGTCCCCAGAAGCAACAGCAGCCTCAAAGGTAGTCTTCTCATAAAGTCATTAAAAGTTCAGGTTTGAACACTACAATTATTTTCTTAGTCCCTACCCATGGAGAGGATACAAATTCTAGGACTTGAAATAGCTAATTAAGCCTATTAAGCAAATCATGCAAATTAAGCCATCATGCAAAGTAAGGGAATGACTATATTTTGGATTTTGTATAGCTTGATCAAGCTATATCAAGCTATACAAAATCCAAAAGAAAGTCATTTCCTCATTTTGCATGATGGGATATTATGTTCCATAATAGCTTACACACTTTTGAATGTGAAGCAGAAGCCAGTTGCTTTATCCACCATGTGACCTGACATATTTGTTAACTATAGTGATAAATATTTAGAAATGAGGGGAGATTTTCTGGAATACATTTTCCAAAGGAAATTTCTGAGGTTTTTCTTTTTCCACCCACATAGAAAATTTCCTCAAATATTGTCCACCATTTTGTGGGTGAGTGTGGCAGTCTCATTCACCTCTCATGGTGACCTAGAACAACTCTAGGCCAGGTGCATTGTGGGGGATACAAAATGATGGCCAAGTGACCAGTTCACTTGTGGTGGTCATGGTAAAACACCGAGGGGGGGGAGAGAAGCTGTGCAATTGCTACTGTGAATGCTGAGCCCCACCCTCAAATAAATGTTGAAGAATTTCTCATTCCCTGGATAAATTTGGTGAAATGATTCCCCACCTCTGCTGCCTCAGTTTCTCTGTCAGCAAACAGAGTGGAGAACACTGAGATGCTATTCATACACAGCTCTTTATATCCTTCCCTTTAAATAAACCCCCAAATTCCAATTCCAATACAAAATCAAATACATAAGAATAAAATAATTACAGAGAACAGAAAACTGGCTTACGGATGGCTAAGGGGACTAAAAGTGTTTTGTGAGCTCTCCACCCCCTCTCCCAGCAGTTGCTTTTTGGCAGTTGCTTGAATTGTTTTTTGAGGACAGAAGAGAGAAGTGGGAAGCTGAAACATGACTAAAATTCACAGGTTCATTAGCATCGAGGATCCATCTATTCACATCCCTCTAAGATTTGAAGTGAGGTCAGCATCATGCTTGGTGACTGTAAAGAAAGATGATAAAGTATAAGATGGCAAACTGTTGCCTCCAAAAACTGATGCACTGATTCTTATCATTACTTAGGAAAGATTGTGGATGTATGTTCCATTCTATAGGCTCCTTTGCTGATGCTTTAATCTTTGCCACCCCCTACCTGTTATAGTTCACTGAAGTGAAAACTGGCAGGTTCTTTCCAGTTTTATTCCTCTCCTTCCTTTATCTAGGGTTTTTCTCCCCTCTTGGAAAGGAAATTGAATCAAGATATTTTTGGCTCTAAGGAATGTAATCCAGTTTACAAAATGAAGCCTAGTTAAAGTATTGGGAACTAGAAATGAATGCCCATATTGAAGAAAGTCAGGCATAGGTCACATTGGCTTATAAAAAAGATATGAGTATACTGGATACAGTATTGCATTTTTTAAAAATGAAAACGTAAATACAGTATGATAAATGAATGTGAACAGTACCTTTGACTGTAGTGCTGGCTTTGGGTGGCAACGGGGATCAGAAGAGTGGGACAGCTGTATCTCTTTTCTAAAAAACTGGGGAACTTTAAAAATCTTTCCCTGTATTATTTTTTGAGGATGGAATTTGTCATTTTACAGTGTACAGAGGTTAATGCACAAGAAAAAGTTGTGAATGTTGCTGAGTTATTAAGTGGCGGCATGGTAAATGTGAGTTTAATTGCAAACTGGGTGCCACACTCTGTATAGGCTTATTCTACTTTCACTCAACACACCAGTTTAGTAGTTTAATTTGCTCCTGAACTGACAGCTGAACAGTAATACAAACACCTTGGATGATCCTGATCAAACACAGATCAATGCCAGGTCACATATTCCAAGGTAATGAATGTGGATTGTAGTGTTTTACTCAGCTATTTATGAGGGGAGGGGAAAGAACGTTAAAGGGGAATTATACAAATCAATTGTGAAGCCTCATATAGTAGAGAAAATGGCCAAATGGCTCTTGACACAGAATCAGTGGCTTCAGACCAACTAGGCAATTGGTACTGAATTACATTAAGATGAAGTTTTGTTCTGATACTAGTAATTGGATATCCAGGGTACAGGTCCACTATATCTTATTCATCTCCCACCCATGCCTGCTGATAATATGGAAGCTATGTAATGTGAGGTGTGTACACACACACACACACACACACACACACACACACACACACACATCACTGCATACTTGAATATATCCTGGTTTTGTTATCCCAGCACCCCCTCAAAGTAGAAACAATAATAATAAGAGTGTATATCTCTTATTATACAATAATAAGAGTGTATATCTGAAATCCCAGACTTTTCCTTTGTGCTTGAAAATATCAGGAAATAGTTGTTAAATGTCCTCTTTTTGAAATGTTATTCCCTGGGGGTTAAGAAGACAGAGACAGAGAGCAGGCCACAACTGATAACCTGATGCCTCAAATGAGCATAGGGACATGCTGCTGAATCCTAACTTGGCTGCAAGTGATGGAATAGCACTGTAGGATGCCTAGTTAAAAGCAAGTTCAGTAATGAGTCTTATGATTCTGTGGTCATGCTTGGTCTTAGAAGGTTGTTAGCATGGCATCCTGGGGCTTAGATGGAGTTAGCTGGTGCACAGTTTTTTACTTTTAAAAAGCAGATGTGTCTATAAAAGTGCACAGAAGGATGGCACCCATTTCATACGTTCAAAAAATGGGCGAGGAGCATTACACTGGGGAGCAGATACCTTGGCAACACAGATTTCCAGATTACAGGAAAGCTTATATGCACATTCATTCATTCAATCAAACATACAACCCCTTCTCAGACCTTTCAACAACATGGGAAGCTCAGGGCTTGAGTAGGTGTCCTCAGCTACCACGCCTGTGTTTAAAGCCTTACTCCTTTTTTTGAATGCATAAGTAGGGCCATGGGCACACGTTTATATAATTCTACTCGACCAGTGTTATGTTTGCTTAAAGTGTTTGTCAATCCAGATTATTCACACAGGCTATCTAATTTAGGGCTTATCCACACTCCCCCCCCCCACTTTCCAGGCACTGGTCCACACTTTCAAGCTCAGTGCACTCCCCACCATACCCTGCCCCCCTGCTGGAGCTGTCCCCTCAAAAGCCCACTCTTTAAAGCTGAAGTGCAACAAACTGCAATTGGGGTTTTCTGCTGCTTGCTATTTGCTCCAGTTTAGCGGTAAAGAGCAGGTTTTCATGGGGAAAGCTCCAGAGCAAAAAAATAGAATTAAAAGTCACTCAGACACAGAGCTTTAAGGTGTGGACCATGACTGGAAAGCACGGAAGAAAGGTACGCATGGATAATATGTAAACCATATAATGTGGGTAGTGGCAATGCTGCTAATTCTTGTTGAAGGAAATGGCACACATGCTAAGCATGTAACATAATTGTTGTTAACATTATTGTTAGGACTACTATTACTACTTTAAAAAAAACCAACTTTGAATAATACTTCCTGGAGAAAAGTTATGTGTTATTAGGCAGCCTGCTTTCAGCATTTCAGATGTTAGTCCACTCAGTGAAGTTATTGGTTCACATGCTTTGAATAATATCTGCATTCAGTTCCTCTACTTTCCCCTAACTCTGGTCCAGTTATATTACTTTTTACTTATTTCTCACTTGCTCCAACATATGTCAGCTTGCCTTTCTGTATCGCAGCAGTGTGCTTCAACTAAGAAGGCAGCCATCCATACTTCATACAGTCAAGGGCCCATTTGTAATTAGGATCAAAGTCTTGCTTACAAGAACGGCAGTCAGCGATGCTTCAATTCTAATAGAAAGAGCATATAAATCCATAGGATTCATTAGCCTTTAAGGCATCTGAAATTAATTGGCTACCATACTGGAGATGCAGATTATCTGTTGCTTTAAAATGGCTGAAGCATTCTTTAGAGTGATCCAATTATCCAAGATGTTCAGATAAGTTCTAAACATGAAACGGAGCATATGGACATCCCTGTGGGAGTTCTCTATGGCCCTCATAATCTTTTTCCATATGACGTGTCAGTTTAAGTGAGATGCCATCTGTATATTAGATAGCAGAGAAGTATACTATTTACATGGGACGCGGATGGCGCTGTGGGTAAAACCTCAGCGCCTAGGACTTGCCGATTGCATGGTCAGCGGTTTGAATCCCCGCGGCGGGGTGCACTCCTGTTGCTCAGTCCCAGCGCCTGCCAACCTAGCAGTTCGAAAGCACCCCCGGGTGCAAGTAGATAAATAGGGACCGCTTACTAGAGGGAAGGTAAACGGCGTTTCCGTGTGCTGCTCTGGCTCACCAGAGCAGCTTCGTCACGCTGGCCACGTGACCTGGAAGTGTCTGCGGACAGCGCTGGCTCCCGGCCTCTAGAGTGAGATGAGCGCACAGCCCTAGAGTCTGTCAAGACTGGCCCGTACGGGCAGGGGTACCTTTACCTTTTTATACTATTTACATAGCTATACCATTTTCTTATACAAATGAAAGCCCACTTGCAGGTTGTTGCTCACCTGGTGTAAGTAGCATTTGCAACCACCTTAGAAGAATGGGAATGACATCCACCCCACCTCCCCTCCAGTTTTCCCTTTTATAGTGGACTTTCTGCTGCCTGAAAAAAGAAGAGGAAAACTGTTCTAAATGAAAATTTCTAGCCACTGTTGCAGCAGTGTAGCACATACAATAGTCTGGATCCTAAATCACTTTCTGTAAGGGGCTTGTAATTTCCATCCCACCTTCCAGCTGCACCCCCCCATTCCATATCCTGTACCATTCACATGGGTCTCCAAACTCCCCAAATATATATATATATTCCATGCAGGCAAAAGGGTGTGCAGAGAAAAAGAGGAAAAGTTAAAGTCCTCTTCAGTGAGCATGAACACTGTTCTGTTCATTGAAATATAGTATTCATAACAATATGGATTCAGTGCTTGCCCACACCAGGGTTTACTGTGGTTTTTTTGCAGCTGTTTGCATTTCCATTTAATTTACACAATCCACATGATGCTATCCTCAGACAATACCAGTTTAAATGTAGGTTTACATGATATGGCAGTAATCCAAAAAAGGGGGCAGGACATCAAGCTCCAAACTGCTCCACTAAGTGTTGCAGATGATGTGTTTTAGGATGGTGGATTACTCATCACTTTCTGCTGTTTTTCTTTTCACATCCACTAGTTCCTCAGGGTTTCCATTTCTTTTCTGGCGTGTTGTTGTTGTTTAGTCGTTTAGTCGTGTCCGACTCTTCGTGACCCCATGGACATACTCATCACTATTTCTGATGCAATCTGGAAAAAACAAAGTGCATGTGCAGCTATTTATCCATGAATGTGCATGTCTGGACTATTGCAGTCTATTTCATTTGGGGAGAAAGTGAACTAACAGTTAAATAATGCTGAGATGTGGAGAGGCCCTTACTAGACTGTCCCTGATTAACAATATAGACGAGTGAAGGAGAACAAAACCCTGTCTGAAATAGATTCTTACTTTGGGAGACAGTGACACTTTTAGCAAAACGAACTGGAATACCCAATAAATATTTTGAAATATTATGCAAATTTAATGTTTTCCATTGTAGGTGGGGTGTGTGTGTGTGTGTGTGTGTGTGTACATATACACATACTTAGTTAATGATGCTTGTTTTTGTGCAGCTGAAGGCTCTCCACATTTACTTATGTTTACTAAGTTCCATGGTGTTTGATAGTAGTTACTTCCAGCTGTGCATAGAATGGCAGCCTTAATAATTATTAGTTCCCTATATGTCTCTTTTCAAATGTTTAGTAGTAGTATTTTTGGAGGTTTTGGGTTAAATACATAATACAGTAATTTAAAAGAAACCCCACTTTCCAAATTAAAAACTTCTGTGCAGTGGCGTAGCGTGGGGGGTGCAGGGGGGGCCGGCTGCACCGGGTGCAACATCTGGGGTTAGGGCAAATCCATGGGTTAGGGGGCGCAAATCCATGGGTTAGGGGGCGCAAATTACTTGCCTTGCCCCGGGTGCTGACAACCCACGCTACGCCACTGCTTCTGTGACATTAGCAGCATTAATTAAATTAGATTCTGCTAGTCTATATTTGGTAACTGGATTAGATTTGATTTCATGTCTGTGAAGTTCTTCAGGAAAACCTGAAGAATGATAAATGGCAGCATTATGCTGCTGTATAAAATATATCAGACTTGTGAAGAAAACCCTACAGAAAGCCTAGAATTCATTAATGGAGTCCCCCCCCTCCACCTTTCCATATAATACAGTTGCCAAAACAGCTAGCCGCAACAGCTGCTAATGGATTTAATAGGGTTGACCACTGGGTTTGAATACTTGAGCATGCAGTGCCTTAAAATGAAAACTGTGTTACTACCTCAGGACAAACTGTATGAATTTTTAGTGTTCCATTATGGGACTCACCACAGCATGGATATAATCTCTAATTCCTTGAAGATTCCATGCTGCTTTTAAGAAACGTAGAAGTGTGTTTTGGTGCAAATAAAACTCCAGTGACCTTTTCATGCAAAAGGGAGGCTTTCCATTTAGATAAGCCCTTAAAACCTGAAAAGGTTGTGGAAACTAAGGGGAATAAAAATAATGAATTCTTCGAGTGCTCAGACGAGGGATGTTTTAAGGAGCCAACCTGTCCAAAGCTTTCACTGTGTGGTATGTGTGTTTCTGCCGGGTAATATCCCTTCCACAGATAAAGATTTTGAGTACAACTCATGTTTAGCTTTAAAACAACTTGCCCCATTTTAAGCCACTTTTGGGGGCACTCACAGTTTCCATAGGGGCATAGGCTTATTTTGTACTAATTGTTATTTACCAGTATTTGAATAGGCTTAATGGTAGGCAACTCAATGTAGTTAACGGTGGTGACAGGGTTTTTTTTGGGGGGGGGTGGATTTATGCTCCATCAGCAGCTAGAGGCCACCTTTCTTTGCTGTAGCTGCATTTATCTTGTCCACTTCTGTGTAAGATAACTATGCAGAAATCTTACTATGGTTTTAATGCAGACTCGGTGAGAGATCAGACCACAGGTAAAGGCCTTTTTTGGTAGATATACGTAGTAGGTGGGTTCAGGTTTGGGGTAAAGGCTGGATGGTTGAGCTATAGAAGCTTATCAAGACCAATAGAGGCACTTACTAAAAATTGTGGTAGTCATGTTGGCTGATATCAGCTATTTTCTATGTGTTTATTTTTCCTAACACAGTTCTATAATTTCAAAACTGTGTCATGATCTTGATTACATAAACAAGAATGTGCTGGAAGCGAATATTTCCCAAATGAAGCTTGCCTTACTTCCTCCTTGCTTTCATCAAAATCTTATTTGGCCATGGTGGCAGCATTCTGAGCAGTGCCTGAATAATGCTTCAAGAGCCAGAGCCCCTGAGATGTGTAACAGGGATTTCAGATGTTCTAGAAGCCACGCGTCCCAGATCTCCTTGTTCCTTGTTCCTGGTGTTCTGCTAAGAAACTCACAACAAACGGATAAAGAGCTGCGTGCCATGCAAGGTGCCTAAATCCCTACTGGAAAGCTACACATTTTCAGATTCCTTGTTGACTTGTATATACTCTGTATCTCAGTTTACATTCACAGAGGGAGCAGAAATTTTCAGGGAAATTGTGTTCCCTTTGTAGGAGAACAATATGGCATGGACAAAATTGTACCCTTAACAAGGTAAACCTAAACTTCAGTGACCTGTCAAACTCTGATACAGATAGGAAATACCACAAAGAGGATGCTTATAGAAATGAATAAATCTTTTTATTTTGGGAATTGATGGAAATAAGGCTAGGACTGGGCCAGGACTATAATTTAAATAGATCCAGAGCGCCAAATTGCATGAGTGTTACTGTAGCTTTGACCAAAGCCAGAAATTCAGGAGAAGAATTTGCAGCAGAATTATTTTGGGATTTCACCGTTGCTTATTCTGGATGCTGTACACCTTCGAAGATCTGACCCAAAGGGCATATCATTTGAATATGACTGTGAGGACTGATTAGTTGAGGAGGAGGGTGGGGAGTGGAACCAGGGATTTGTCCATGAGCTAGAATTTGCAATTGTATGATAAGAATCATCAACAACATGTAGTGCTCAACATCATTTTTAATTAACATTGCTACCTTTGTCCTCTGAAACTCAGGAGATTAAAAGTCTGTTCTACTAGGAAAGATGACTTTCCCAATCAGCATCTTTATTCGTAGTTAATCAAGACTGTTGGAAAATGGCAATGGCAAATAAGATATATAGCAGGGACAGTGGCCGAGAATATATATAGGCATGGATCTTTCAATAAGATTTCTAATGTATACAAATATTTATAAACTGACCATGTATAAAATATCAAGGTGCTGTACAGCAAGGTAAGCATGAAAACAGTACAAAATAATAGAATTATAATGGGCTCCTCTTAAGAAAAGTTAAGGAACTGAATAGGCCTCCTGGCACAAAAAGGTAATCAAGAGATGCCTGAAAATTAGCAGTGAGAATGCCTGTCAAATATTTGCTAGTAGAGTAACTCACAGCATGGGATGCCCAATTTCTAGTTTAAGCTCAGTTGGTCATCTGAAACACAGTAGACAACTAACAGCACTCTTCTGGATGATCTCAGTGATAAAGCTGGGATAGAAGGGCTCAGGCATTCCTTAAAGTATCCTGGTCTCAAGTTGTTCAGGGCTTTTTATATTGATACCATAAGTTTGAACCTGGCCTGATACCATATGAACAGCCAGTTGAGATGTTTAAGCAGAGGTGTTACATGCTGTCAGCTGTCTGCGCCCATCAACAGTTTAGCTGTTGCATTCTGCACTAACTGGAACTTCTGGGCCAGGCCCAAGACTGCAGTACTCCGGTCTTCATGCACTCCAGTGGCCAGGCTATTCTAAGCTAAATGCAGCCATAACACATACCAGATAAAGTTGGAGCATCTGAAGGCAAATATGTTTCTAGTAGTACCCTACATACATGGTCTTTCATAGGGTGTGTACCCCCATCCAGAACAGGCAGTTGACCTGTCTTTCAGACCTGGGAACCACCTACTGCTGGAGCTTGTCAAGATTCAACTCACTTTATTGGCCTTAATCCAGTCCACCACTGTATTCTGGCACTTGTCCAAGCCTTGGAGAGTCTTTGCTGATTCAGATATCATGGAGAAACAGAGATACATGCCAGCAGCATACTGATGACACTGGGCTAGAAAACCCCTAAGGACCACTCTCAGTGACTTCATGCACATCTACTAGGAAAACTTAAGAAAGTTCATGGTATGAAAGCTTCTCTCCTCATTCCATCCTTTGCCAGCAACCATCTTCACTCCCTCAAAAGCCACTCTGGAGGGTCAGAGAGCCTCTAGCCAATTTGGGTGATTCTTTTCTAGTCCAGCATCACTCCCAATATCATCCTGTAATATTTAGGAAGGCCCTCAACCTTGGTAAAGGTTTTCAGAAAGTTACACTTCCTTGGGTAAATATAAACATGCCTGTGTATCTAATTACTCTGATGCTTCCTGAACTAGACATGCATTAATGATGTTTTGGTGGTTTTGGGGGCAGGGAATGTGTTGGGGGGGGGTTATGCCATCAGAATAGAATTAACCTATGTGAATAATTGACATAACCATCAGCATGAACTGAGAACCCAAGAAGGCTTGTGCTATGCATTTATAAGCACACCATAGGTGAAAACTGAGTACACTTACATTATGACCAGGCCATTAGTGAGCTTTGGACTGATTGCATTCTACTCCAAGTTTCCAGCAATATGAGGAGATTTGAGGTCCCAGCTAAGAGCTTTAAAGTGGGTTAAGGTAATCAAATTATAGTAGTTCTATTTGAAGCTACAAGAGAGAGAGAACAACACTTCGTTCTGCTGAAAGTGAAGGATTACACTGGAAGCATACTTAGCTCAAACAAAGTCCTCATTCTGTCCTGTATAAGAAGTAAAACATAGAAAATCTTTTCCCCCAAATCCTGTTCCCCAGGTAATTTATTTGTATTCATAGTTTTGTTTTTACTTGGTGCTATTTGTTCAGTTAAGAAGACATTCAGAAAAGGGGGGGGGGGGAATAATTAGCACCAGGTTGCATCTTGTTTTGCTCTTCCAGGGCATTTGATCCAGCAGAAATCTCCAGTAGTGGAAGGGGGAAGATGATTCTCACAAATTATTCTGGTACTGCCTCTGACATTGTACTGCTTGTTCTGCCAACCATCCAGAGCAGAAGAGGAGCTAGAGATGGGAGGGGAGGAATCTGTTAGCATTGGTCTCCACTTGATCAAAAGTCCTTCCACAAGTGGAAGGACATTATTAACTACAACTCTTAGTGCACAGGTTGTCAACGCAGGACCCATGAGTATCAGTGCACCTGCTGAAGACTTGTATGGTTTTTCTGAAAGTTTTCAGGAAAATCCCCCCCCCAAAAAAAACCCCAAATCAATTCACAAGACACTGTATTACTGTTTGCCTGTTCTGGCTAGATTTCCTCCCAGATTGAGCACACACTCTTAAATATGATTGGATGGCAGGATTGGACTCCCTTCCTCCCGTATGTTCAGAACTTTTGAGTGCTGTGGTGGCTGAGTAGCTTCATTTCCTTTGATAGTGGTAGTAGTTGATGAAAGAGCCTGATGGAGGCAGCTGGCATTGCCTGACTGATTTCGGTGGCAACTGGCGACAGGTTGGGTTATTTCCCATTATCCTAGCCTTGCTATGTGCTCAGTGGATCCCCACATCATAGCCAAGTTATGATAGGCCACTTCTTGCAACAGCCATTGTGAGGGGATCGTGTCCACAGTATTCTATCTAATATCCAAATGTGTGCCTGGGCTCCAAAAGGTTGGCAACCAGAGCCTTAGTATTCCCTCCTCTTCCTGTTTTATTACAGTCTTGCATTGTGTTAATAATTGAAGCTATAGAGGAATACAGTACTGTATAACCTTTCAGTGCTTGTTTCTGCACCGACCTTTTACATCAGTTAACACTAATCTCTGTTTGTCACACATCTAGAAAAGCTTTCCCCAGCTAGGATCTATTGCAAATAGTAGAGTCAGAACAAATCCTCATCAATTTCTAAGCAGAGAAACATTGTTTCCCTTATGCCATCAGAGAAAGCAGCAAGGAAGCTTCAGAGGGAATGGCCTTTTAAAGGCCCCTTTGCTCTGTCTTTGTCTGAAGCAAAACTGACTTCCGATTTAATGTGTCAAGGTGCTCATTCTTGTGCAGTCTTTTCCTGAAACTGAAAAGAAGTAAATATATAGTTGCTTTTTACACAGGTATTTCTATGTATATATTTGCTTCTTACACAGGTATTTCTGTCTTTGTCCCATTCAGCCTATAAGTGTACTACGGCTCCTAAATTTTAAAGCAGTTGGTTTACAAAAGTGTTAGCAGACATTATAACACTAGTGTTAGTGAACTTTATAGCACTACTTCAAGGAATAGAGTGGGATATTTGTGATCAGGCTGTATTAGGCATGTTTTCTGCTGACACTTGACTATTGAATTTGGGTTCCACACAGGTGTTGGCAACTAAACAAATTTATTAACAGTGTCCTATCCATGATCTCACTACAGACCTGTAGCAGTATTCCTCTTAGTCCATGTAAAGAGTGGAGGGGCGAGGGGATACATCTAGCTTGGACTTAGGGGGATGGTGCACAGTTCATTCAGAGTGCCTGAACTAGGGATGAATGAATCTGCCAGTTTTTATTTTCCTGTTTCTCATTTTTCCATGCTTAGGTTCAGTTCAGTTCACATTTCCACATCAGTTTCTGAATTTTTTAAGACATTATCTTGCAAAATTGAGAGCATGTATCCTGCATTTCTCCTAAAACAACATATTTTACTAGCAAATTTCCCTAGGATAATGAGCCCTTGTATGCCTGCCAGGACTTGCTTGTTGTTGCAGCCAATCACAGGTGAGCAAGGGTATGTGGCTTGGGAGTGAACCAGAGGATGCAAAATGGTAATATCTCTTTATTGATATTAGATCCAATTGGCTCTTATCAGGATAGTAATACTAAACATACAAACCCAATAATGATAGAATTCTATTCGAAATTCTTTTCAGCAGGACTTGACATCTTTCCGCAGGGCCTGCAAGACAGAGCTGTTCCGCCAGGCCTTTGGCCAGGGCACAGCCTGACTCCCTCCCTCGGCAATCTTCGCGGAGCTCTGGCCCAATAGTGGCCAGTGGCTTGAACTTAATTAATTTTATAATGAATGATTTTAGAGCGTTGTTTGTGTTGTACTTTTGTATTGTTTTATTGTTGTTAGCCGCCCTGAGCCCAGCTTCGGCTGGGGAGGGCGGGATATAAATAAAATTTATTATTATTATTATTATTATATTAACTACAGCCTGCAAGCATGCATATGACATTAAGAGTAACAACTTCACAGCAAGGGATGAGGCTTTCAGGCAGGCTTGAATCCCATTTCATTTCATTAAAAAATATTCTCAGATGCCCTGGTGACTGTTGTAGGATGATACTAAGGGGACATGGCTACAGCCATCTTCTCTGTTGTTACTGTAGAGAGGTTGGGTATGTATCAAAGATTTGCTTTACAGTTCCAAACCTCTCTAGTATTTTATATAAAATTTAAATTATAATATATACTAATTTACAGCTGTGAATTTCAAGGAGATTCCCACTGAGACAATTCAAAGTCTCTCAATATGAGAGCCCTAGAGAAACAGAGAATAGTTTCTCAATACCACTTTGAAGTGCCACCTAATTCAGAAGTCCCTCAAAAATCCAAAATCCTTTTTTGCAACATTCCTAGATCTTCCTTCTCAAAATTACCCTGAACAGCACAAACAGAAGTGTGTTGTAGCTATACCATTATAATATATGTTCCTTACATAGTCCCTTTCATATACCATATAGATGACTTTGTGGGATAATAAGCCTTCTGTATAGACTTATGTGAACCAGGTGCTTAGTGTTGCTCTCTCTCTCGTTTCTTAAGACCTGGTTTAAATGGAAAGTGAAAAGACTCAGAGCAGATGGCAATGAATTTCCATACCTGCTCTTCACTGTGAGGTCATCAGGCTGGGTTGCAATAATTTGAAAACGCAATATTAAAAATGCAATATGGCCAAGAGAATAGGGTAGTCCTAACGTGTGTGTGTGTGTGTGTGTGTGTGTGTGAGAGAGAGAGAGAGAGAGAGAGAGAGAGAGAGAGAGAGAGATGTGCATCTTAAACACATAATAAAAGTGACATAATGAAAATGCCAGGTGAACCTCTTAGGGGAGAAAATTCCACAGCTTTGGGGCTGCCATTGAGAATGCCCTTTGGTGCACTGTCCCAACACCCAAATTTCTGAGGGCAGTGGACCTGCCAAAAGGGCCTGCCCCTTCCAGGGGAGTGCAACCCTGTCCAGAATATCCATCAGGTTATCTCTCCATTTCCTGGATTCTAGAACTTGGAACACAAAACACCTCTATCTTTATAGGATTCAGCTTAAATATATTGGCCCACATCACCACCACCATGCATGATTTAACACTTCAGCTGCCTCGCCTGTTTCAGATGGAACAGAGACATGAAGCTAGACAAATGTTCCATCCACTGTGAGTAGAGCTTCTGCTAGAAAAGTGTGTTAAGGAATTCAGTTACACAAAACAAAGTGCAGAGGGATTGAACTCATGGTGGATACTTTAGACTTTTCAAAATAAGAAAACTTTTCTGGGGACAGTAGCAGATAATTGTTTGGGAACCATTCTTAGTGTGGCTAGGGTTGTGAAAAACTTTGGACTAAGCTGTTTAGAACAACAACCAATTCTTTAGGTCTGCATCCTCAGATGGTTCCCTGCTAAAAAATTATAAAAAGTAAATAGATCACAAATTGGTATTAAGTGATTGACACTATTCCATGTGGGTACATTGTTATTTTATTTATTTATACTTGTTATGAATAGCCAGTTACTAGGCAAGACAAAAAATGAGGGACAAGAGTTGATGCCCGGAAGACAGATGACAAAAATATACATCTCAAGTTGCTGTCTCCCAAAAGAGGGGTTTGACACTGTAAATGTCACTATTGCAAGCAAGCTAGCACCATCAAAAGGATCACAGGAGAATCACCTAAGAGCCTCACCAAGTTTTTCATGGCAATTGGAAAACAGCCTCTTTAAATGAGCATAAGAACTCTGTCTTATGTTCTGTTATGTTCTCTTTCCATGTAGCTAGTAGAGGCCCCTTGCAGAATCCTGATGAGAGGCTTTCTTTAATTTGACTTTCCAGTCACTGCTGGGATCACTCAACATTCTGTTCCCTGCAGGAAGTCAATGTCACCAACCACTGCCTTGGGGAGGGTACTCAGCAGCCGTTTCAGCTAGAGTGTGAAACCTGCTAACCCTTCCTTGCTTTTCCCTACATGATATTCTTTTGATATCATTAAGTGAGCTGTGGACAACCCACAGTATACTTGTATCCCTGAGGTTCTCTTTCAAGAATAATAAAAAATGACTGAAGAAGTATGGAGTCTCTCAAATATTTTAAGAGGTTTTCCAGACCTGAACAGCCATAGAGTTCTTAAACCAGTCTGCCCCTATAAGTCTTAAGGTTTGGGAAATCAGAATAAACTCCACAAATAGAATGCATGTGGGGGGGTTGTTTTAAAAAAGGAAATAAGATCTATGCTGTTTCATACGGGCCTAGTTTGCACATAATGCTAAGCCAAACCCCAGTTATATGTGAACACACAAGACTACAGGTACTCTCAGCAAAAATTGTGGTCACTTACTGCAATTTCCTCCCTGATCTTTCTGCTATCACTGTGCTATCCAGAACTAAGTCCTGGTTTCGCTTTGAATTACATCTGAATCCAGGCTCATGTTTTGTTTCACTTAAGACAAGCACAAGCTGTAACCAAAGTTTGTTTTTGGCTTACCACTTATAGTTTGTCTAGGGGAGATAAACTACAAACCTGGCTTAAAATGTAACACTAAGCCATACCAGGGTTTAACTCTCACAGCAAGAGAAATTGATGAGGAGTGAAGGAACCGTGATTTTTGCCATGAGTACCCACACACTTGTGTATTAGCCATGTTATGATCTAACTGGTCCAATGTGTCAAATGATTGGTCCAGAAGCATTGGGTGAATGTTATATTCCCTAAATTATGTCAGATCAGCATTAATTCACCCCATCCCAAACACTTATTTGCTAGCATAGCAGGTAAGAGATTGCTTTGTTTGTCTAGGGATGGATTGATCTGTAAATTTCAGTTTCTTTCAGTTTTTTCATTATTCCAGTCTTAAGTTTGGTCCCCCACATTTCTGCATCTGTGTGCAAGTAAACAAGTGTCCTTGGATACCACACTTCTGAAAATACTTGAAAGGGGTAGAAGGAAATGGACAACATTACAGGCTTATCTGAATCTAGTGGTTTGCTATTTAAAGCCCATTAGGAAACTGCTAGACAGGAAGGAAGCAATATCTATAATTTATCACAGTAATTTATCTCTGTGTTAGAACTATATTTGCTATTGATATGCTGCACACCAGTTTCATCCACAAGGTCAGAAAAACAGAGTGAGGTGATAAGTCAGTGTTAAAATGAAATGAAAAGGGTTGGGTTGAAGTTGACAAGAAATTTTGTAATGGGCACAAGGGCAAATAGGGTCATGTACATAGGTTCTGGAAAAGACCCAGTTCATGAAGCCTTTTTGCAAATCAGGTTCAGGGATTGTGGTCCCAGTCAGCTGTTTTTGCTTACCATATTCCGGGTGTTTTCTGGCCATTATTGTGTTGTGTAGGTGCCATAGTTGTCATATTGGACACAAATAGGAACCTCAGGTCCCCAAACCAAGTGTGGCCCTCCAGGCTTCTCTATGTGGCCCTCAGCACTTTCTGTAGGCCACATCCCTCACTGGCCCTGCATGGAGGATGGAGGGGTGTATGCAGCGCTTTTTTCCTGGGGGGACGCAGGGGTATGCATACCCCTAAACATTTTGTGAATCTAAGTTTGGCCTCATTGCGGGGCAGTATTTCAATATGAGTAGGAAAATGAGAGGACCCCTAAATACTTTTTTAAGAAAAAAAAGCACTGGGTATATGTGTGCATGTGAATCTGTATGGGTATATGTATATGTATGTACCTCTGACTTTTGCTTGGATTGAATGTATTCAACTAAATCTAACACACATCTTAACACACACGGGTCTAGCAACCAGTTTTGTCACACCAGCCTTAATGATATCCTAACACTAAGTTGATCTGGAGTATAGGGTGCCCTGTACCCACAGATTCAAAACACTATATGAACCAAACCATATTTCTCCTCAATCCCTTTTGCTACAGACATATTCTTCTAGGTTGAAAGGAGAGGATAAAAACAGTAAAAAAATGTTTGCAATTGTTTCAGGTGTAAAAAAACAAAAGTGATGAGATGGGGCTCAGGGAGCAGAGACTGGTTAAAACACTGGCCGGCAGAATTGGACATGAGTAATGATTTGGAATCAATATAAAAGGTTGACTGATGCCAATAAGTGGTTTATGGAAGCAATTTATTTTAAAATTAGAATGAGAAAAATTGCACAGTCTAAAGAAACTGCAGCAGATTTTCTTCAAACAAAATGAAAGAATAGGGAGCAGTTACATGATTTAGAAAAGAGCAGGGCAGACTCAGCATGGCAAAATGCCAGACCACTGCCATCAGTTAGATATTTGTGTTATAAGTGTTAAGAATAGTATTTTGTACTTGAACGTATGCCATTTGTTCTGCAGGATTGTAATACTATGTGATTATGAATTTATCTGGAACTTGAGGGAATACCATAAATCTACTTGACTTAGTTAACATGACTGAAAGATGTGGCAAAGGAGGTTGCGCTCTCTCTCTCTCTCTCTCTTTGGCCTAGATGTTAAGAATGTCTCGTGAAGATGCTACTATTCCCTTCACAAGTGTCTCCATTTTGCAGCTCCATGTTGTTGAAGTCTCAGACAAAGAGTTTAGTATTCCTACTTTTACGCATATCTAGCACCAGCTGTGCAACTGAAGGAATACAACAAGTAAATGGTAGCTGTCAAAAGGAAAATTATAATTAGCAGCATTTTAACATATTTGGCTATGTTTCTACTCTAGGCTTGGTACTTTTTCCTACTGATAAAAGAGTAATTTAAATGGAAAGCAGATTTAAAATTTAATTGTTTTTAAATAAATCTCAGTTAGTTTCAAGTTGTCTACAAGATATGTAGCACACAGAAAATAACAACTTCTTTAAAGAATACCCAATGAAACTAGTTATTTTGTGGCCTGGTGGGAGTGTAACTCGCCTGTGCTTTAGAGTTCTTTCAAAACTTCCAAAACTTTTTATGTCATTCTGTGGGCCATATACCTGCCTAAAAGAGATAAAACACCTCTTCTTAGGATCAAAGCTAACTTCAAAATGAATATGATCACCACGGCTTATTTCATTGTGCTTTAAGCTTATTTGTTTCCCCTTCTTTTAGTACCACAATTTTTCTTATTAAAGTTTTTCCCCTGGAGTGGAGCCACACCTCCTATTTAAAAATAATTTCATTTCTGCTTCCAGCTCAGTGGTGCAAACTGATTCTCATTCATCAACAAGAACCAAATTTCAGAGCAAATCTCTCCCCTACCGAACTTAGTAAAATGACCCCCACTAATATCTAGTTTCTTAGACAAAGGGGGTGGGAAGTATCAGACTAATGACTGCCCACTGCATAATATTTTATGTAATTCACATTTTCTCCAGGTTCCCATATTTTGTGGAAACACTGGAGTGCCAGTGTGGAATCTTATTTGGAGTGTCTCCTATTTCCCACTTTCTCTCTACACATCTTTTTCTGTAGGTACTCATAAGGAGATACATTAGCCACTTCCTCTTTGCGATAATCTTTAAATTTGAAGGACTTCCCCCCCTTCTAAACAATAGAGTAGTATATGAAAGCAAGGGGACTTCATTGAGCTGTTATAGGAATTTGGGTTTGTTGCTAAATCTAGAATCGTGAAAATGAAAGCAGTGTGAATATCACTGCTGATATTATGGTTCCTTAAAAGTCACTTAGAGGCAAAAGATCCTTACAGAACATGCCTGTATCCTATCTGCATCTGTAAATCAGACCCAAGCACATTCCCTGAAAAGAGCAGAACATAGGACTTTACATACATAGCAGGAATAGGAATGGCTTTACAGTTCTTGTTGTTTCCTGTCTAAGGATATGATTTTGTCCATTAGATTGCTGACATGTCAGGATCCACTGATTAACACTAACCTATTAACCTGGTGAAATCCACTTTCATTCCAGCTAGACCAAAACAAACTAAAAAGCAGGGGGTGGGAAATGTAGGCTCTGTGGCTGTCACTCTCCTGTTAGACTCTTCATCCTATTTAGCCTTAGAAAGTCATAAATTGCTTAGGTGATTAGAAGTGCCTATTGGCAGAGTTGCCTTGACACATGAAGTGGGACACACAAAGGCCATTGGCATAAAAGCATCCTTCTGGGAGTATGGGAATAGTCAAGTCCTCTCCCCACTGAAAAACAATTTGGGGAAAGTGGCACAGGGAAAACACAGGCTCTGTTTGAAATGCCAGGATCCTGGAGGTTCTGTGGCAGTTTCTTCTCCTATCCTGAGCTGAGCTTCCTTGATCCAGGTTTGGTTAGCTGACTGTATTATCCTGCAAGTGTTGATGACAGTTTCTCTAAACATCAGACACAGACACAGAAAAAAGGTTGTGTGTATCCGTTCTAGATGAAGATCCAGTAGGAACTGGAGAAGTGGCAACATTTGTCCTACGCTCTAGCCATAATAAATCTAAAATATATTATTCTATGGTAAAATACTTTCCCCAGTATAAACTGTCCACATAATATTTTTATAGGATACTTACTTACTAACTAACTAACTAACTGACTGACTGACTGACTGACTTCATTCATTCATTTTAGCTCTTAAGGATTTTGATAGGTATTGTGCAGACTCCTGTATTTTTTAAATGAGGTAGCATGCAATGAGATGAGAGATAGGCAGAGCGCTGGTAAGCAGAAAATTCCTATGCAGCAGTATGATAGTATGTGACCTCTGGAATTTTCCTAGAGTAGCACTGGCAGACTAATGGAATAAGCCATACATCTGTGCCTTGGTTAGGTATTTTCAGCTTTAGCATGGCATGATACAGTTTTAAATAACTTACAGAATCTAACTGGCTTCTGCATATAATAAACCATTCCATGTGTACCTACTAATAAAGCATTCTATTTGTAATTTATATCATTTTTCTTTCAGAACTCATTTCTGAAAAACAGTTTCAGGGTGTGTGTGTTTTGGTTGTTTTAAAAAGCATGAGAAATAATAGCCAAGGTACTGCGGGAAAGAAATAGCTCTTTGTGTAAGTGATGTGTTCTATCCTTTGTTCTCAGTGTTATTTGATTGAAAGGCATCTGAGGTGATTTAGTTAATTTAACAAAGCTGACATCACATCACACTTGGCACATTAAGATAGAGGACAGAGAGCTGTTTGCTGGTGGTTCACTCATTAGTGACAAATGCCATTCCACCCAAAGAGGGAAACAGACCTCTGAATTATTAAACATCTGGATCAGCAGCTCAGTTGGGAATTTTCTTGGGTCATGAATGTTGGCAGGTTGTCAAGGAAACGGGAATAATGCAACTACATGCTTAGGTTTATTGTGAAATGGCTTCATCTTTCATTTTTTGCTTTTGATTACTAATACTGTCTGCTAGACGAACTTAGTTAACGGCAAGAAAATAAAACTAATGTGCTTTTTATTTGCTATCAAACACCTGCTATGCAATAACATTCATGGGCTTTTTTCTGTTTGTTTTCTTAAACTTTTACTAAATACTTTATTTTAATGTGGCTCTGAATGGCTAATATTCTCCTGTATTTTAATGGTGGTGTAATGAATTAAATGAAATCCTGCAGATTTGGGGCAGGATTCAACAAATTAGTCCCATCAGTGGAAGCCCTGCACAAGGACTTATTGCATCATGGAGCTTTTTCTCTTCCTCCTACATGTCCCCTGTGCCACCCAAAATTGGCTCGGGAGGTTGGGAGATTCCCCCAGAACAGTGCACATGGGGAAGAGAGGGGAGATCATTCCATTTGGCAAGTTAATATGCTCTGACACAATGATTGCCTTAGCACAATGTTAAGCTCTCCCATTATTTTTTTGCCTTGCACAATATTAAGACTCAGCTACATTGGCAAAGAAAAAGCACTTTATATGTGTTGTATACAATATGTGATATAACACTGTGATACCAGATGGCACTGTGGAGTCCCGTCTTTCCCTAACAGATTTTTCTGTATGAGTTTAAAACACATTTAATTGAATTGCTTCTTTGACATCTCTAGATCCAGCCTTAGAACGCCAATTCATTCAAGACATCCACTCAAGACAGCTATCCTGTAGTATCAGTACAGTGGTACCTCTGGATGCAAACGGGATCCATTCCGGAGCCCCGTTCGCATCCAGAAGTGAACGCAACCCGTGTCCACGGGTCATGATTCGCCACTTCCACGCATGCACGTGATGTCATTTTGTCCATCTGCGCATGCGCTAGCGGTGAAACCCGGAAGTAACACGCTCCGTTACTTCCGGGTCGCAACCCTAAAATACTTATCCCGAAGCTGCTTCAACCTGAGGTATGACTGTAATAGATTTATAGTAGAGAAAAAATGTCCTTTAAAGGAAAGGGATCACATTTGATTCTCAGTTTTTGTTTAGGTGAAAACAGAAGGGGAAAATGTGCTTAGATGATTTAAAAAGGGAATTTAAAGAAATGTATGACATTTAATTACAGTGTTTAGTATCAAGTGCAGCAGAATGTGAATTTGTTACTAAAACACCAGAGGTAGTGCAGATGAAGCAGAAATGCCTTATAAATTGCAGGTACTATTTGCAAGGGTTACCAACCTTTGGGGGCCAGTGGGCTCTTTTGGGATTTAGAGAAAGTGCTTTGGGTGTGAATCAAAAAGCATCTGTCTTGAAGGCATGGTACAACACAAAATAGCTGCCATGAGGCATAGCATAACACAGGTGCAACGAACCTGTGGCTCCTACAGATGTTATGGTCCCCATTATTCCTGACCGTTGCAACATGCTTGTTGGGGCTGATGCAAGTTGCGGTTCAGCATCACCTGTCATTACACAAAATGACTGTGGCATCTAAAAGAGCAGAGAAACAGAAAGGGCCACATTGGTATGCACATGCTCCCCTCCCAGAAACCCCTCCATCAATGGGAAAAAGCACCAGCACCAGCCACTGCCATAGTCCTTCACAGAAAATAATATCTTTGCACATCTCCTGTGATCAGAACAGAAGGGAGAGAGGGAGAGTGTCTAGTCCTGGCACCCAAAGAAATACAGGCATGCTTAAGAGGTTGTGCTTGATACAGGAGAGGCTGAGTTGTCGCAAAGAGGCACCAAGCAGGAGGAGCAAGCAGTCCCTCATGTGTTGTGGATTTTTGAAAGGTTATTTACTGAGACCTTTCACAGACACCATCTATATGTATCTGGTGGTCCTGTACTGTTGACATCAACATTTGCGTTGTGTTGTCAAGACATGGACTGGATTTCCTTTGCTGGGAACTGGTTGAAAAGAGGTTAACATATATCACCTCTATTTATTACACGATAAAATATGTGTGGGTAGAAATCTCAATTTGTAGACCATTGTAGTTGTCAAGTTGTATAGCCGGTGTTGCTGTCATAAAATCAGTGGCGCAACAGTTTATCACTGAGATGACAGACTGTGGTGCTGTTAATAATAATAAAAATACTAATTCTATGCTTGGAACTCCCCCACAGAACAAGGGACCTCCTCTACCTTCTGTCAAAGTTCTTCTTAAAACTCTTTACAGGAAGGCTTTGGCTTATCCCCTTAATCTTCTTCCCTAAATGAAATAAACTCTTGAGTCCGTTTAAATACAGTCATCCCTTTGCCTTCTCCACTTCTCTCCTCCCATCTGTGATTCAGGATTGTAACTGTTGGATCAGGAATCTGTTTTTGTTGTTACTTTATAAAGTGCCAATTATGTTGATGGCCCTGTATTAGAAGAAGAATAAACAGTCTTAAGTCCAGGACAATATTGCTTTTCACTGGCAGGTTTTGCAACGAAAATCACTAAAAATAGCTCTAGCATCCCCATTTTTATGTTCACTTTTCAATGCCCCAGTTCCTCTATTTAATTCCTGTGTGAATTGTAGCTTTTGTACATCAGACTTCTCTGGCAGTGATTTCACACCCCAACCTGTGTTTTTGAGATGTGTGTTACCCTTAAGTAATGCTGTTTTCATCTCAACAATTCAATTGCACCAAAAACTAAGAAAATGTCATCTTTTAGAAACCAACCCTTTTATCTCATTTTGTGTCTACATTTGAAAGATCCTTGTACTTTCATTTGACAAGCTATATTATCAATTTCTCTGATATTCTGTTCTACATTACCATATACTGTTTAGTTCTTTACAAGCAAACCTTTTTACAACTATAACAACAGCAAATTTAATTCCCTGTGTTGCCTGTTCATAAAAACTGGGATACAATCTGTACCCCATAGCAATCGGTATCATCAAGCCCATTTCTTATCTGTTTCAAAGGAGTTTCTTTAATGGCTAATGAAAGCTTTAGAAAGATTAGCTTTTGAAGAGGGGAGAAGCTTTCGTTTATATTTCTTCTTGTATTCCCCTTTTGCCATCAGCTAAATTTTATAAACCATTTTGCTACTCAGTATTAAATTCAACTGATGCACTATCAAAGGGTATCTTGGTGATCAAAGTTTCATTTCTGTTGTTATCAAATGGCATTCCCAGGCGGAAACTAGTCAGCCCAGATCTCATAGATGGCCAGTTTCAGTATAAGCGTCAAAGGCTATAGCAGTGAATAACACAACTAAAATTACTGTAGTGGAAAATTTCATATGCACAGGCACTGAAGAATAGTTTCACTGCTTCCATTAGTGAATGGAATGGAATTCACTGGTCGGAGAGTCATGCTTCTCCATGTAATTTTCATGTAAACAATCACAGTGAATAAAACTTACATTATAAGTAATGTTCATTATGCTCTTTATGGCGTTGATGGCATTGCATATACAAAACCTAGCCGGTTCAAAGAAGACAAGTAATAAATAAATGTTTTTGTTTCCCAGTACAATGCTATGAGGAGCTGCCTTCCCTTTTATATTTCAAAAATAGTAATTGGCCCCAACACCACAGTTACTAAGAACACCACCCCCTGGTCAAAGCTAACACCCAAGAGTGCCTTTAGGGAAGGAAGCATTCTTCTAGGTGCGCCCTGGGACTTTAAACACCAAATGAACACTTTTAATTGGGTCCAGAAACAAACTGGCAATCAGGGCAGCTGCTTTAATGGAGCTCTAAATCCACAAACTTCATTTTGGAACAGTGAAGTTTCTGAGTCGTCTTCAAGAGCAACTGTATGTAGAGCGTGTTGCAATAATAAAATCTGGACATAACCATGGCACGACCAAGTGATCTCTGTTCAGTAGGATCCAAAATGATATCTCCAGGTTGGATGAATGAGAGAATGTGATTTGATGTAAGCAAATGTAAAGTGATGCACAGATTTATTGTTGAGGTCTGAACTGGCAATGGAACCAGCAAGGGAAGGAATTGCAAACTGCCAATATAATAATGCCATTTATACAAATCTGTGGTGAGACCTCACTTGGAACACTGTGTACAGTTCTGGTTGCTAAACCTCAAAAGTAAAATTGTAGCTGGGAAGGCAGTGTTGCCTGTTGGAAAGTCCTGTAGGCCACACAGAGAGCCATACTCATCTCTCAGGCCTGAGATCCCCCACCACTGCTTTAGATCTTAGGCACCTCCAATGACTAGCCCTTATTTTCTTTTCTTTCCTGAAAACATCTAACTGCAGCTAATCTTGTCCCAGTTTGCCTGTATGGTTCAGGGAATGAACTTAAGGCACACTCAACTTTCAGAGTTCAAAAATGCTGACTGACTGTAATTTCGGAAGAACCTGAGGTAGATAAAGAACAATTCAGCAAGTATTGACTAGGACTGACCTGAAATTGATAGACAGACAGACAGACAGACAGACAATCAATCAATCAATGCTCCAAATGGCTCCCCACTCATTCTTGACATTATTTGTTACTCTTTTTGAAATGTTTGCCTACATTTTTCTGTATTTTGAAGTGCACATGTTTCCTTTTCATTGACAAATTGTATAACACTGCTACAACATGTATGTTTGTGTGGTATGTCATTTAGTTCTTTTGGTATACATGACTTCTGTACTACACTGACATAGGAATAGTCATGTAATGTTATGTCATTTCCAAGTGGACTACGTAGACTGATATGATCCATTTTGAAAGTAAGCCAGCAGCATGTTGTAGGAGGAAAAATGATTTAAATTATTAGAAAAACTGATACTGTGTAATTGAAAAGTTAAGTATGGGGAATACTGCACTCAAAAGTGCAGTAACATAGTATTATAATAAAAGAAGATGTTTTGAAACGGTTTTGCATATTAAGAAAAAATTGTGCCCTTTTGAAAAAGCAGGCTAAAAATCAGCATGGGAAAAGTAGTACTGTCCCTGAGAAAAACAATATTTATTTCAATTGGGACTGCATAGAAGGAGTGCTGCTGAGTGAATTAAGGCATTAGTGTCATCATTTACATGCTGAAAATAACAAAGACGTTTGTACATTAAAAGGACTCAATACACAAGAGATCCAAAAAGACTGGGCACCTCCAGGTGGGTGATAGATTTTGTGTTAACTTCAAAGACTTAGCAGCAGAAAGGTGTTTCATTTACTTTCATTGGTTTCTTGGGCCATCTACAAAAGCTGTTAAAACACACTTTTCTTCTTCTTTCACAATTCAGAATGGAAATGGAATTTTATGTAAGAGTTTTATAAATAGTAATTTGCATATTTATTAATTAAGCTGAACAATTATACAGTTTAGCCATCTATGGTAATTTATTCCAGTTGCATAGTGTTGAAAAATGTTCACACACCATATATTTCACATATTTTAAGATATACGACTAATTAGTAAACTGGCAGTGCTTACTATTTAAAATTACATCTGCATGGAATTATATTATAAAATGTGACTCTTGGTCGATATTATGTATAGCTTCATCAGATGTATGGATCCGTTTATATAATCCTTCTCAATTATGTAATAGAGGGTACTAATAAGTTACTGTACATAAGCAGATAAATTTTAAGGCCTTTATTCACATGCTTTTCATCTGCTTTCTTTCCATAGTGTTTATTTCAATTTGTAGTTTCTTAAGTTAACTCCATCCCAAAAAGTGGGTTTATCTTAGTATCTCATTAAAGTAGTAGGTGCAAGGACTTTATAAGACATTAATAAATTGAAAATGGAAATAAAGAAGACAGTCAATAACACTGTGCATAGATTCCAACTCACTGGGGCCACTCACAAATTTTGGTGCTAGGGCCATGCATGCTGCATGGCACCCACGGCCCCAGGCGCCCATGGTCATGGAGCCTAGCTGACATTCCTGACACAGTGAAAGCTCAATGAGCCTCAAACCTGGAATAAAAAGCCAGAATGTGAGTGATGGGTGAACTAAAGGACACAACTTTATTTAACTTTCACAATGTAAATCTGCAGCAAAGGCATAACTACCTGTGCTGTAATTGGCTAAGACATTGGTCACCTTGCTGCCTCCTCTTTACCTGTATTTTGTGAGCAATGCTAAGCCTGACTAGGCTAATATTGCCTTAAGCATAAGCAGTAGATACCCCCAGTTCTGTCTGACAAGCCACCCTCTCGGATGAGTGGGGCTGGCAAATGCAGTTCATTGTGAACAAGCGTAAAGTGATGCGTAAAGTGGGGGTGAGGAGGGCATCTTAATTTCATATATACGTTTATGGGATCTGAACTGATGGTGACTGACCAGAATGAGACCTTGCGATCATAGCTGATAGTTTAATGAAGATGTTAACCCAGAGCATGGCAGCTGTGGAAAAAGGCAAATTCCATGCTGGGATCATGAAGAAAGGAATTGAAAATAAAACTGAGATAAGGCCATTATATAAATTCAGAATGCGACTGCATTTTGAATGCTGTGTACATTTGTGGCTGCCTCACCACAGAAACAATACAATAGAGCTTGAAAAGGTTCAGATAAGGGCGACCAAAATGATCAAGGACATGGAACAGGTTGAAGGATTTGAGTCTTTTTAGTTTAGAGTAAAGGCAAAGAAGATTTGACATGATAGAACTTTATTAAATTATGCATGGCATGAAGAAAGTGGTTAGAGAAAAGTTTTCTCGCTCTCTGTGTGCAGGATAGCAACCTACGAATTATTGGATGTAAATTATGTTTCATCTGCTTACCCATTGTCATTAAGAATGGGGTTGCCATGAGCTTGCCCAAGTGGTGCACTTATCAGTAGAAGACTTTTTTCATGCCCCCTTCCTTCAATCTGATTGATGTGCAATTATAAGATAGAGGACATTTTCAGTAGTGCCAACTTGTATGTGGAATTCTGTCTCCAGGGGAATTTGCCTTGCACTAGTGCTGATGTATGTGAGATAATGTTGCGAAGCACCATTACAGCAAAATCACAAGCTGATGTGGAAATGTGTAGAACTGTATTTAACACTGGAAAAAATTGAAACTGAGAGAGAACAAAATTGACAGATTCATCCAGCCCTTCTGGTACTCACGTCCTTCCATTCTGTTTGGTTATAGTTTTTTAGCTACTAAAGCAATACATGCTGTTGAAATTTAGGGATAGGAGGAAGAAAGGGAGAGGTGAAGGAAAACAGGCCAGATATTATAATCGCAGCACCTCCATACCCCCCAACACTGTGAAGCCCAAATGCAGGATGCCATCTTCCCGGACGCCATCTTCCTGGACTCCCTTTTCTCATTTTTTTATCATGAGATCCCAACATCCCTTTGGGTTGCTCTGATCTTGCACAATTTCACACTGTGCCCCCCCCCAAAGCCAGTGTGATGTAGTGGTTAAGAACGGTAGATTCATAATCTGGGGAACCGGGTTTGCGACTCTGCTCCTCCACATGCAGCTGCTGGGTGACCTTGGGCCAGTCACACTTCTTTGAAGTCTCTCAGCCCCACTTACCTCACAGAGTGTTTGTTGTGGGGGAGGAAGGGAAAGGAGAATGTTAGCCGCTTTGAGACTCCTTAGGGCAGTGATAAAGCAGGATAGCAAATCCAAAACTCTTCTTCTTCTTCTTCTCTTCTCTTTGGGGCATGGTGCCCCAAAACACACATTTTGGAGCACCATAGCAGATCTCAACACTGGAAAGGGGTTTTTTTCCCGCAGGGGGGAAATGCACCTTGAAATCGTATCTGGTCTTGACAACCAAAATGGCTGCTGTTCTCTCACAATAAAATATGGGATGCCCTGTTTTTTTCTGGGACACATGCAGGGTATGTACCACTGGTTTCAAACTTCTAGTAGCCATGCTGCTGTTAGTTGTGCTTTCAACAAATCTGCCTAAAAGACTGGCTGGCACAAACAAGCTTTATGTATTCCAGGGATATAAGCACTCTCACAGTATTTCAACAGTAAATCGTTCATATTCCCACAAGGCCTGATGACAACCATCTTCACCTGTAACAGTTGCAAAGCATGCTGCCTTAGGGTTACAAAGCCTTGATGTGATGCAACCATGAATGAAGTGTATGAGCTCAAAAGCATCCAATATATTAAGTGAAGAAGGAAAAATGTAAATAGAAACCATGTGAAATTGAAATAGGCAGCTTTTATTTTTATTTTTTTCCCTTGCATAAGAGGCCTGCTCAGGGACAGGAAAAGGGAATTAGAAATATAATTCTACCTATAGGCTTCAGGCATAATTACTTAATAGTGCAGTTTCGTGCATGCTTACTCAGAAGCAAGCCCCACAGTTTTTCCTTAGGTTTCCCCCCAAGCAAATGCTCATAGTAGGACTGCTGCTTAAAAGCAGTATGTTGCAAAGATTTTGGCCAAAAGGTATGTATATGAGTTGCTAAATGTAATAACCATAGGGAGCAAGCAGGAGACTAGTGGCTCATCTGAAAGATGTGTTGGCACAGTTATTGTGCCAACACTTTTATTTCCATGAAAATGTAGGGACTAGCAGCTGCTATGCATAATACTCACATTTTCAGCAGATTTTATTCATGTCTGCCCTTGTCTGAACAATCACTGCAAGCATCATGAATAACAGCTTAATACTTAACAGAGGGGGGGCAGGGATGGTAACCTAGTAACCTTTGTGTAGTTGAAGGCTTAAAAATGAGGCTAAGTGGTTCTTTCATGGCAAGAGTGATTATAGTGTTGCAGCTTATTTCACTGTATTACATTTTACCCACATTTTTAAACAAAGTTGATGCATGGTTTTCAGAACCTAATTCACTAGTATAACTTACTGTACTAGTAAAGTTACAGTATTACTCAACATAAAAATGGCTGAGGTTACCATGTGGATGGCTACTTTGATCTGCCTGCGTCATCCTCAACCACTAATAATAATACTGTACTTTTCTGTGTATAAGATGCACCCTATTTTTTCGAACCCCAAATTAAGAAATCAGGCCAGACCCTGAACCCGAGCCCAGGTCATCCACACCAGAGGCCAAACCTGAACACCTGTGCATTCACTATTCATGTACAGTGGTACCTCGGGATGCGAACGGGATCCGAACAGGATCCATTCCGGAGTCCCGTTCGCATCCCGAACAGAATGTAAGATGCGACAGCGCGTCTGCGCATGCGCAGGTCTTGTTTCGCCACTTCCGCGCATGCGTGTGACGTCATTTTGAGCGTCTGTGCATGTGCAAGCGGCGAAATCCAGAAGTAATGCGCTCCGTTACTTCCGGGTCGCCGCGGAGTGCAACCTGAAGGTGCTCAACCTGAAGCGTATTTATCCTGAGGTATGACTGTATAAGATGACCCCTAATTTTTGACTATTTTTTTTAGCAAAAAACATTGTCTTATACATGGAAAAATACGATATATTATTAATCAGACTAAATTATATGTGTTAAACAAACAATGCCAAAACACAGTCCATCCAAAGCAAGATCTAATAGTCTCTTCTTCACCTGCCTCCTTCCCTTTCCTGCTTGACCTTTGATGCCCCTGTGGTAGGGGACAACCTAACTGGAAGTGTCTGATGAGTACCTTTCACATGAAGGAGTCAATGCTGCTAGGGACAATGGAACTTGTTGGAGAAAAGCAAATACATATCCTTCTGAACTTCTAGTTATTGCATGTGCAAGTTTAAATCACACAAGGGCACTGTTTGTGTAGCAATATAGCCAGCATTTGTTTGTAAGCCTCTATGTTTACGTTAACCCCACCTCTAAAAAGCTGAGATTGTTTGTTCTTCTCTCCAGATAAGATATCTGCTATTTATTCTCTCTTATCTCCGCTCATACTGTAAATGGTTTCTGCATGAATAAAGTTTTTGAATTCCAGAAACAGTGAGTGGTTATTTCGGTCTAATTTAACCCAAGCTGCAAGGTCTGCAGTGCTAACAGAACTTGCCATTGGTCCTACTCCTGATATTACATTAGCCCCCTGCCCTCTGGCATCCATTTACTAACTGTGGACAGCTGAGTTGAGTAGGCTGCATGCATAGGCAGTTTGTATGGTAACTGGAATCCTGTGCAATCATGGTTCCACCTTCCACAGTCTATGTAATAAGCTTCTCCAGCTCAAGATGCCCATGAACATTAGAGGGTGGGGCCAGGGAGCTTTGCAACCTCAAAGACAGGTCCAGCATCAGGACCAAGATGCTAGACACAGCTCTGCCATGGTTTGTTTAGCCAGGGTGTGGTGTGTTTGGAATATTCCATGGTTCATTTTCTGACTTATGGTTGTTGTTAGCTTATAAACCATGGCCTGCTTTTAACGATAGTTTGGTGTTGTGTCTGAACCCATTGCCTTGTTTAATCATGGTTTATTTGGCCATGCCATCCCAGACAAGCTCCAGAGATGCAAGAGCATCTGGAAAAGAAGCCGAGCTTTGGAGACAGCTTGTGGTTTGTTGAATAAACTATGGTTTTTTTAAAAAACATATCTTAACAATGACACAACCATTGTCTGGAATAAGTCTACCAGGAAACTAGCTTGAAAATTTTCAATGAGAAAAGTTGCTTTTCATTTTTGCTTCTTATGTTTCAGTACTAACCCATAGCACATAAAGTAGGTGGCTGCAAAATGAGGTGATGATTTTTAACATAACCTTTCGAATTATGAGCAGTGTGTTCCTCTCAGACCTCTTGCTGTGCAGTCCAAAAATGATTTCAGTGGCACAGACAAAATGATTTACTACCACCCAAATAATGAATTAAAGAACATAAGCAATGAAATGAATGTGTTGAGGTATAACAGTAGGTCGTCTTTACTTAAGAGTTGTATTTATGAGGGAAGGAACCATAAGTAAAGCAAATAGGTGATTATACAGAATAATCACATCATAAATTGAATATAATCTGTTTTTTATAAGACAGATTTTGGGTCTCTTCTACAGAATCCATCTTATTTAGAAAAGTTTATGGTTTTATTACTTCCTAAGGTAAAAAGTGATACATTTTTAATGTTGGAAAGACCATGAGATGAATAGATTTTCATTAGAATATATTTCTAACTGTGATTAGGGATCTCCAAGGAAATTTCCTCACAGGCTCAGAACACTAACTCTTGATCACATGTATGCAAATAAACTTGAAGAAAGGAGTCTTTGCTCTCATCTAAATAATTCACCTTCAGCTGGAAAGAATAATGGAAGCTGCTAAGGAAGTGCATAAAATTAAATGCAGAGTTTGCTACCATATTTCAGCCACTGAGCATGAACAATTCATCCCTACCATGCAGTATACAAAAGTAGTTGTAGAGAATAGTAGGGATGCTAGATTTCATTTGCAAGGAGACAAGTTGTCTCGTAAAACCCAGCCATGCTTAGGGACAAGGACATGGGGAGACACGAGGAGTGTTCAGGCAAAAATGGTTTCACCTAATTTATGGGTAATATAAGTTACTTGAGACAGACCTTGCTGGTTTTCTCATATATATATATATATATATATATATATATATAGGATTGCGGAATGAAAATAAAGCAGTATTGCTGAAAACCTTTATCTGAAGCCTTCAATAAGAAGGGATTGGTATCTTGGTTTGATGAATTAGAATTTGTCTGTGTGTCAATTTTTATCTTGTTTAATAAAATGTGTATTTTGCAGGACCATTCTTATTTTTTGTGAATTAGAAAAGTGTGGGGGAAGCCATAGATCACTGAATTTTTAGAAGAGAAAACTGATATTTGGCAGTCATCAATAAATCCTATGTATGTTGCAATGGAAATACTTTCATTTTATTTGAGTAGGACAAAACTTTCTTCTGTAATATAAATGAGATTGATGATCAACAGTGATCTGTGTTAACTTTTAATAGGTATGGGCAATGTCCTTCCAAACTGCTTTGTTTCTCCATTTGTTTCCATTATATTACAAAAGCTTTGGTTTTGTCGCAGACATTTGCTTCCCTCCCCCTCCATTCCCATTTATTTTTGTTACCATTTATTTCAGTGTGAAAGCCAGCTGTTCTGCTGGTGCCTTTATATTCGGTGTTTTTCATACTATTGACACATATTTTCAGGAATCCTACTTCCTATTCCCCCCCCAAAAAAAAAACAAGGGATCAAACCTGCAAAATTTCAGAGGGGGAATCCCAATTTATAAGCAATTAAAATGGCACACCAGGCTTAAGATGGCAGATTTTACAAGAAAATGGGCACAAATAGGCAGACATGGGGAGCAGACTTGACAAAGCAGAGGACAGAGGCAGATTTAGGGGAGTGCAACTGGTTCAGTCGTACTGGGTGTGGAGCCATGCTGGCACTGCAGGAGTTGTTGCAGCTATGCAGTAGAAGGGAAGGCAAGAGGTGGGGAGTGCTGAATATTGGCGTCGCACAGGCACTGCACAGACGCACATAAGCAGAAGACAGCATGATAGTAAAGCAGAGGTTCTTACAATGGCACAGAAGCTAATATAGAGGCAGGCCTAGAAAGCAAGCTAAAAAAGCATAGTCTGCAGGTGCATGAGAGCAAAGGCATTGTGAGACAATGCTTCTCAGATCATCATAACTATACACAGAGGAAAGGTAGTGGATGCAAGCACTTCCCTTTCAATTTCCAGAGGTAACTTATCCCCGCAGCAGAAGGATAACAAGAACTTTCACGCCAGACTATTTCAGTTATAAACCCTAACTCCAGCCAGGCAGCGTTGCTGTCACACACACTTCTTGGAGTAGCTTGGGATCAGTGTGACAAGTTGCATTGCTCCAAAGCCACTCTAGGAAGCTCAGCTAGCAGGAAGCAACCAATCCACTTACTGGAATGGTATGGAAGCAATACATTGTGACATTTCATTGAGCTACTCTAGGAAGTGCAGGAAGTGAAATGAGACAAAGAGGGCCCCTTACCACTGTGAGCAACATGGGACCCTTTTTAAAATGAAAGAAAAACACCCCTGCCTTGTCACATGGTTAAGGGAAGGGCATCTCCCTCCACTCTCTAACTGTTTAACAGAGAATTATCCCATGCCACATAGTCTTCTGTTTGATTAAACACACACTTAAAATGTTGACCCACAGAGCAATCAGGTGTTTTCATCAATACTAAATTGAAAACTACTGCCTAGCCACAACTTTTGCCTTTCTCTGGCAAAATGTGTATTTTATTTTCTCATTTTCTCATCACCTCAAAACAATTTTTAGTATTACTTTATCTTCTCTGAAAAATACCTAGTATGTCTTTATCTTTAAAACATGATGCTATAATGCAGGAGTATTATAATGCATTGTGTTAAACCACCTGTTGTTGATGCAGATTTCCTGCCAGATCAATCACCTTTCTACTTTCATATACATTTTTGCCTCTGGCCACAAGTAATTGAAACCAGTGTCTATCTTTGTTTAATTTTCATTGAATGATAAAACATCCATGTCACTCAATACTCTGCATATTTACTTGGAAGTAAGTCTGCTGAGTTTAATGAAGCTGGCTGCCATGTAAGAGTGCATAGGATTTACAGTGATTTGATTTGATTTATTATATTTCTGTGCCGCTTTTCAGTCAAATGAATCACAAAACTGCTTACGAACAATAAATAACAATAATGTAACAATAACATAATAGACTATCACAAATACAACATAAATCACATAGAATAATTAACAAATCATCAGTGAAACAATTAAACAGTCTATAAAACATTATTAATAAAACAATTGCATACATGTCATCCCCCCACCCCCCAATGGAGGACCTACTGTGTTCACTCGGACTTAATTCAAAGTGCCTCTCCCCAACTTACTCAGGTTTCCATAGGTTCTGCATTCCAGTATGTACTCAGCAAAAATGTCATGTACATTTACAAAACAGCTTCCTTAACTTGAAGCACAAAAAGACAATAACTTTCCTGTAGATAAACCAAGCAGGTCATGCTTTCCACTTACACCAACATTCAAAGGAGAGTCCACTACTTTCTAAGACAGACTGCTCCACTGTTAAACAGCTTATACAGTGGTACCTCAGGTTACATACGCTTCAGGTTACATGCACTTCAGGTTACAGACTCTGCTAATCCAGAAAGAGTACCTCGGGTTAAGTACTTTGCTTCAGGATGAGAACAGAAATTGTGCTCCAACGGCGCGGTGGCAGCAGGAGGCCCCATTAGCTAAAGTGGTGCTTCAGGTTAAGAACAGTTTCAGGTTAAGAATGGACCTCTGGAACGTGTAAAGCCTATGTAATTAGTACTTCCATTTATGTGAATTTAGATCACCTGAATGTTCTGGATGTCATCCAATATATAAAGAAAAAGGAAGTGATCCAGCAGTGCCTCTAGGCTCCCATCCATCATGGTCCATAGTAGTCTCATTGCAGCCAGTATTGGGATCTCCATTTTTTTGCACAGCATTCAGATTCACATGAAGATAGGGGCCACATTCAGTAAAAGGCTTTTTGGGAATTTTCTTTCTAGTTAGCAGCAGAGAAGTCCAGTACATTGGTCATGTGAAATCTCTTTTATATTCTAAAGGCCCTTGATGAACTGTGACCCTTCTCTTGGCTGTGGTGACTTTTTTGGGGGGGGTTGAAGGTTTCCTATGTTTAAAGAGCAGTTTGCAAACCAAAATCTCATGATTATCCTCTCCCCCAAATTCCTATGCTACATAGCAAATCCAGTTTTTAGTTTTGCCCATCTGTTGTTTCACTGCCACACCGTTATTCTCCAAATATTGGAGATGAAAACAAGTCTTACATATGAGGTAGTTATGAGTGTACAGCTCAATCTCATTTGTGTTTACTCAGAAATAAATCCCACTTCATTTAATGGAGGTGACCTCTAGGTAAGTGTGCACAGCCCAAATTGTTATGCTGTGTTGTTCTAGTAGACCTGTGTAATCTTTTACTTTTATGAGGTAACCTGAATCTTTACTCAGTTAATATTCAGGGAGGGGGGATATCAAAGTTAGTCAGATGACAGCTTGAATGTAGAACATCTCTTTACTGCATTTTTTAAAAATGCTTTGTTCTGTAGACTTAAGTTCAATTAAAAATATGTCTAGATATAATAATAAAATATAATTCATGCATATGTGTGTGTGTGTGTGTGTGTGCGCAGTCGCTCTGCACACTTTCCCCCTAAACCCAGAGGTTGTCAACCTGGTCGCTACCACCCACTAAAGGGCATTTCAGGATTCTAGGTGGGCGGTAGGGGGTTCTACGACACAAGCTGAATCCTCCTTCCATTGAGCACTGGTGGGCGGTAAGGAAAGTTTACCATCAAGAAAGTTGCATTAGTGGGCAGTGGGTATAAAAAGGTTGACTACCCCTTCCTTAACCTGTGTTTTATCTTGTGAGCCACATTGTATAAAACAAGGCTGTGTTTCCACCTTCATTATAATAGGGTTGATACCTTTCCCCCTTTTGACCAAAGTGGATGCAATTTACATGTACTGGTACTTCTCCAGATTTGCTTGCCAATTTGAAGAAAAATAGGTCAAGGGATAATCCCTTATACAGGGATGTGGGTTATCTATTTCTTCTTTTAAAATAAGAGCTGGTGAAGGTCTGTGCATTCCTGCTTGTACATTTTAAAAAATATGTTGCAGCTTCATATTGGCCTATTTTCTAGTGGTTTCTTTGTGGCCTCCAATAGGCTTTGCAGCTCTTTGATAGGCCTTGCAATGTGAAACTTTCCAGAATGCTGCCTGCAGAGTTCTGAAGAACTCTCTTTGTTGTTCCTGTTAAAGCAGAACAGTGTAGGATTCTTTAAAAAGTTAGATGAAACTTCTAATTTCAACTTTAAAAAACCTTCCAGTGCTGTGCTACAACAACAAAACAACAAAAATCAGGAGCTCTTTGGTGCTCCACAGGGAACATTTTCAACAGTGTCACTTCTTGCAAAGCCCATGATTCTAAACAGAGATACTGTGTGGGAAATCATAGAGTATATGCTCAGAAACTATGCTTTTGTAGAGATGTACAATCTAATTTAGGGGGCAGTTAATGACATTGCACTTAAACTAGGGAGTGTCCTCATTCAGTATTCTAAACTTTCCGTTCTGTGCAGTCACTCAAGTTCTTTGCGCAACTACACTCTGTTTGCATCAACAACAAAGGCTATAAAGGTATGTCCTTGTACCACTTAAATATGTTGACGTTAAGGAGGGTGTTGGAAAGGCAGCGGTGCTTTTTTCATGTGGAACACACGGTATCTAAATATAGGCAAATAATAAATCTGTATCATTAATCATTAATGGGTTAGTAACAAAATACAGGCTCAGCATAATCCCTTTGGACATTGACAAGTGCATGCTGCCACCTTAAATAATGGCATAAAAAGGCTGCACAGCTACCCAATATAGATTTACCATAGCAAATGAGTTTGCGTTACTGTATATATTTTGTTGTACATCCCTCTATTATCAATAACATTCTTTATGCCTCATAAAGGGCAGCCCAAGCAGGAAAAGAATAATTGCCATTCTGCATGGAGTCGGTTTATTGATGAGGTGGACAGAAGTAATATTTTTAGCCTGCTGGCTGTCCATCTGTAAGCAGTTTCCTGGAGCTGCCACTTCTCCTTTCTCAGGAAACTGTTATGGCTTTGTCTACCCAAGGAAAATAATGAGACCCATCTATCAAATGGCAAGCAAACAATAAACTCTATACCTTCCAATTAATTTGTTTTTCACCTCTGTTTACCAATGTGCATGCAGTTAACTATCCATCATATTATAAGCATTTAAAGAAGTACATTTTTCAAAGGCTGAATCCATTAACCCCTTTGCTAGCAAATATATCTGAATGCCCTCCAGCTAAAGAGGGTATTTTACAAAATCAGTCATTTTAGAGAGGCAGCAACTTAACCATATAAAGTGCCTAGTGAAGCATACTGAAATGGTCTCAATCAAACCCATGGGGTGGCCAGGTCTTTATTTTCAGTGAATGTTGGTTTTAAAATGCAACACGTGCTAGATGAGTAAATAATACCTACTTCCTATTCTTATTTTGTACAATGACACCTTTGGATGATGCTAATACTGTACTAGCATTGGGGGCATTTGGGGATTGGTACACACAGATCTACAGAAATGAATAGTAGAGGACAGTTTCTTAGCAGAAAATGTCCCGTCCCCCCCAGATTCAAAGTGCCTTTTCAGTTTACTTTTGCTACCACCTCTTTAAGTCCTTAATAGACTTCACATGCCAGCAATAAGTTCTTGGAAGGTAGTGTGCATGCCACCTGTGCAACATTGCAAAAGGCAGCATCATGTTGCGGGCAGCTGGTGCAAGTGTTTGATTGTGGCCTGGTAAAATGCTTGATTTACTCTTCATTCCTAAGATACTCATGCCAACAAATAAGTGCTTAGCCTAAGTAGCAGCTGCTACACCTCCACAAGGTCAAAATTTATGACTTGCACCTTGAAAAATACAAATAAACAGCTAAAGATTTCCTTGGTGGCCTTGAACACTGATGAACTTCCTCACATAGAAAACCCCAATGGTCCCCACACACCCATCTTCTCTGTCTGTTGCAGATTGCAAGCCCTCCTTTTCTGCATCCACTATAGCATATAGAGCATTGTACACCAAACAAATATTGACAGAGTAGCAGAAGCTGAAATATACATGATATCTGGTCCACCTAAATGGGGCTGCTTAGATTTTGTCATTATTAGATTTGGGGGGGGGGGCATTATGAAATAAGCCAATCAACAGAGGTACTGTTGAACATAATTGCCCGGATCAGAAAACTTATTGTAGGTACACCATGGTATTGTAGGTAGACCATGTCCCCTACAAAATATATAGTGAATTATTTTTATTTACATATTCCATATATAGTAAAAGATTTACCATGCCATTGGGATAAGGGAGGAGCTGCTATTTGCGAAATTCAAGCCTAAGTGTGCAGTTCTTTGGAACCCAGACAGTGGTATGAACAATGGCAGATGCAGCTTATCACAGTGTACAGTAGTAACAAAGGAAAGGAGGACTTATAACATCTAGCAGTATTTGGAATTTACAGTCTTAGGGTGAAACCATGTATGAGAGTGAGTGTTGTCCAGGCATGAGTAGAACAGACTTCTGCCCACACAATGGAACTGCATCTTTATCTCCTCCTTCCTGTAGCCCCCCCCCCCAAATTTGTTCCAGGGATCAGAGCATTGGATTGTGCCCTTGGTTCATTTTTTCATTGTGCCTAAGATTGGAAATGTTTTCTCTTGAGGTGCAGTGGTAAATCTGAAGTACACAATGTCATGGTGATAGCCATAATAAGCCATGTCCTCAAGGTGAGACAAGCCCGCAAAGAGATTTCAGGCAGCTGTGTTGATGCAATATGTGAAACACATACTAAAGAACAACCTGACATACTATAATGCCTCAGTGCAATTCTGCACATAGCTTCCTGGGAGTAAGCTTCACTGTACTCACCAGTGCTTACTTCTGACTGCACAGGTTCAGCTGCATACATAAAACATACTGCATTTTAGCGAAAGACCTGAAAAGCATCCTTTTCCATTTAATTTGAAATTCAATTAATATTGCAAAGTAGTACTATTTAAGCATAGCATGTAGTAAGAATGCCATCAAAGGAAAAGTATGTAGCCTTTGCTTCCTCTGTGCTAATATGTCAGAAATAGCCTTGAAAGCCTCATTATCACCTTGTTCACTTGCTGGAGCAAGGAAGCTCTATCACATGGGTAGGCAAACTAAGGCCCGGGGGACAGATCTGGCCCAATCACCTTCTAAATCCGGCCCACAGACGGTCCCGGAATCAGTGTGTTTTTACATGAGTAGAATGTGTCCTTTTATTTAAAATGCATCTCTGGGTTATTTGTGGGGCCTGCCTGGTGTTTTTACATGAGTAGAATGTGTCCTTTTATTTCAAATGCATCTCTGGGTTATTTGTGGGGCATGAATTCGTTCATCCCCCCCAAAAAAAATATAGTCTGGCCCCCCACAAGGTCTGAGGGACAGTGGACCGGCCCCCTGCTGAAAAAGTTTGCTGACCCCTGCTCTATCAGTTACCAAGTACTCTCTGGCAGATGATGTCATCACTCCTGCTCTGAAGAAAATTGTGAAGCTGTATTCTCTAAATATCTAAATGATATTCTTCCCACATGTGGTGAATGAGAAAGATTGATATTTCACATGCCAGACAACCATACAAAGCTGTAATATTTAAGTAGCACATACATGCGCCCAGCTGAAAAGCACAGTTCATTTCCCTCATATAGCCAAATCTTGGCATAAATGTATTGTTGTAAAGAGAGTATTGCATATTTGGTTGTTGCTTTATTTTTGTAAGAGTTTGCAATGGTTTGAAAACTATTATGTTACTGATTTTGTTGTTGTTGACAGAAATACACTTGCAGAAAAAGTCAGATAGAGGTCAGCTCAGTGTAAGTTAGTTAATTAATGGGGCAGATGTATGACCTGGGAAGACATCCAGATCCATCTTTTTAAAAAATGAAACTGTCCAATATTGGCTTCACTGAACAGTTTCACCTCTATTGCTATGCCACTGCAAGTGTAACTAATGGTGTTCAAGCCCTTTGACAATAATAAGCAGTAAAAATATTCTGTCTTTGTTTGCAGGTTATGTGCATGTGTTCTTTCTTTTTATTTAAATATGCATTATAAACAATAGCTTCCACTTGTCAAAATTCACATTACTGGATTCTAATCATTTAATGTATGTGTGAGGCATAAGTAGTTTAATCCTGCTGCCTTTGTTGGTGGGCACACATTTTCTGTTGCTGCCATGTCTGGAATTACAAAGGTTAATATGGATTACCCATAATGGGAGCAGCAGTTCACACAAGCATTGGGACAGTTTTTGGGTGGGGAGTGGGGTGGGTGGGTGTGAAAAGAGCTCTGAAATGAACTCTCCAAACTGTCTGAAGGGAAACAAAATGTCAAAAAAGATTCAATGTAACTTCTTTTGTTCCAGATTGATTAACAGTATCAGCTATTAGCCCTGGAGGAATACTTAGAAGGCAAGAATAAGATTTCATAAGAAAAGACTACAAACCCTGTAGTACTCATATTACGTTTAAAGCAATATAATCCGTTGTGATCAATTGCAGATTTTTTTTTCTTAAAAAGCTCAAAGGCTGGGAAGTATTTTGTGAGGAAAAAATGCAGTGTGAGTGTCTTCTGCTATTAAATAAATAATTAAATAATGGCACAGGAAATCAGTGAAGAATGAGCTCTGTTTAAGAACAAACCTTCCAGGCAGCTGACGTAGATTGAATCCATGTTATGCTAATAACTACCAATTGATGTAGGGTCATTTTTGAATGAGACACACATTTAACCCCACAACACAAGAATAAATCTCAGTTAATGCTCAGTACAGATGGATCACACATTTGTTGGATTGCTGTAGGCACTTCCCATGCTAGTTTATCTATTTTTCTCTCACAGGCCCTATATTGGCCATGATTATTGCTGTTCTGAGTTGTGTAGATGGTTGGTTCACAAACCCTGCCTAATATTTTGGCGATATTTAGGTGCTTCAGTGGTTGTGGAGCTGGGGTAATGCAGATCTACTGGGTGGTATTAAAATGCTATTAAAAGTGGACAAATCTCTGAAACAGATTCTGGTCAAGGTGTCTGCCTGTTGTTCTTGCCGCTTAGACTATCCTCCTTCCAGTGATTATATTTTTGCCTGCTTTGACTACTTGATTGTGATAAATAGGTTTATCTGACCCTTTCACAATGAGAAAAGGCTGCAGTTTTGTATGCCAGCTTTCAGTCAACATTGGATTGCAGTGGAAAAGCTGAAGGTTCTCTTTTCAATAAATAAGTCAGATGGATCCATTTGCCACTAGCAGCGAGCAGACCAAATCTAGACTGATTTCAATATTTGACAGAAAACTGGTAAGGAAGCCACTCATCTCTTACAAAGTTACACATCTTCAGCAGCTTTCCAGTTGAATCACCTGGTGGATTTTACTTTTAAGTACTACAGTAACATAAAAATTGGCCACCAGTAGACCACCTACCCACCCTGAACCTATTAGTCTGAATTTTGACATGTTTTATCTACTTTTTGAAATTTGCATGCAGGGTAATTCCATCAGTTTATATAGAAATGTGCTGGTGCTGGTAGGGGCTAAAAGCATGCTTTTGATTTCCCAGTACTGTACTGCACAGATCCAAAGTTGAATTGGGTAGTCCATTAAGCACTTGGGATTCAGGTGGTCTGTTTTTCAAAGTGCAAAACTGGGGATTAAACCAATTTGTTTGATGAGTTGAACCCTAGTATAAAGTTTTATGTGAAATATGCATGTATAAACAGATAGAACTTAGCTTTTCAGAGATCAGCTTAATATATATTGGCATGTGTGTGTGTGTGTGTGTGTGTGTGTGTGTGTGTGTGTTAGGGTAAGAAGCTTGAAAATAGTAGCTGTATGTAAGAACAGCCTTGGGTGAAAGGGGTCTGTCTCAAACATTTGTGAGGTCAAACTCTTGATCTTCACAGCTGGCTTTAAGGAATCATTGTAATAGCTTCCCATCAGCCAATTAACCTAAGTCCAGGAAGAATCCCCTTTCTTCATTGCCAAGTAATCTACCTTTAGTACTGCCTGCTGGCTGGTGACTGTGGAAGGATTTTTGAAAAGCTCCTTCCAGGTTTAAAGGATTGGATTCTCTGTTACTGTAGATAATACTTAACACATATAAGAAGATAATGTTTGTAAACATCAAGGCCTGTGCTGCCTGATAAATAATTCTACTGAAATAGTAAAGGACTGTTCAAGGATTGCTGTAAATGTCAGCATCTTTCCTCTCACGACATTCCTCAAATTGACTTTTGTTCACAGGAGAAATCACAAATGCCACTATATTTAAAGATGGTATGAACCATTTTAATAATAATAATTTAAAATTCATTCCATCAGAAAAAAATAAACAGAATTTTGTAAGTAAGCAAGCAAGCAAGCAAACAAACAAACAAACAAACAAACAAACAAACAAACAAAGTATATAGGAAGTAGATCATTTCATTCACATAAAATTCAAGGTCATATGTTTCAAAACACACTCCCTGTTAAACCTGCAAAGTTTACAGCCCTTGTAGCTTTGTGTTGTTGGTCAAACTGAAACTATAAACTAAATATGAAAAATACACAGTTGTCTAGGTCATTTCACTTGCCAGGATTTAGAGAAAGTATAAAGGAAGCAATAAACGCAAGGTCTTATTCTTTCTAAATCATGGTTTTTATAGCCTGCCAGCATTTGGCCACTTACAGAGTAAGTTTATTTGGGGTGATGTCTACAGCCTTTGCTTCTGTCACATTCCTATCTCAATAAATACATCCATTCTTAAATTAATATATGGCTCCCCTTAAACTCTTTGTAACACTATATCCATCAAATAGATTGAATAAGTAAGTTAAATGACACAAACTCTTAGCGCTTTTTTTTTTTTTGGTCTAGGTACAAACATAATTTTCTGTAGCCTTAGATTACATTCATACAACCTTTTAAACATATTTCCTGCCTCTACTTCTCTGGGCAGTGAAGCTTAGCTATCTTTGCAAGGCACAATGAGTTAAAAGGTCATGTGAATGCGCCTGTTGAGCATAATTGTGTGTGCGCAAGTGTATGTAGTTTTTAATAGCACAAAATCTGCCAAAATCAATTCATTCTAAATTTGGGGGTGATAAAGCCTATTGTTTAGAGGAAACATTCAAGACACATCATCAGACACCAGATGGTAGCACAGCCTGCTGTCAGTTTCAAAATTCCTAGCCAGCGCTTGACACAAAGTAGCATGGTGAGATTAGCATGCCTTATTCATTGGGTAGGAATACTGACAACTTTTTTTAAAGTAGTTTTTAAATGCTGTTTTAATTTAAAATGCAAATTAATGTCGTCGTCCCCCAAATTGTAAAATAAAGTTTTCCCAACATCAACACCTTTTGAAAAGTTGCAAATTTAGTTGTTAACAGAGCTTAAACTTGGATGCATCATAGGGATATGCAAAACTTTCACTTTCATAGATTTATTTCCAGTTACCCACATGCTGATGGAGTAACTATAGCAATTAAACTCTGCCAAAGTTTAAATCTGTGTGCATATCTGAATCATTATTGTACATACATGCTTTGTGGGGAATTCTTTGTAGCAACTGGATGTGGTTAATATTTCAGCATTTCCAGTTGAGAAAGAAACAAGCACAGAAAATTTCACTATTGCATGAGAACTTGTTCATCCAGTTATCACACTGGCAGAGCCAAACCAGCCCTCCTGCCAGTGCATTCACACAACTCTGACCTCCCTCAACATCTCCTCCTCCCCCTCCCCCTCCCAGTAAGTAAGGATCTGTCCTTCCAGTGAGCACTCAGGGCTGATTTCCTTAAGAATGGAGAGGTTTGATCTTCTTGCAGTCCATGGGACTCTCAAGAGTCTCCTCCAGCACCATAATTCAAAAGCATCAATTCTTCGGCGATCAGCCTTCTTTATGGTCCAGCTCTCACTTCCATACATCACTACTGGGAAAACCATAGCTTTAACTATACGGACCTTTGTCGGCAAGGTGATGTCGGCATAATACATTTCAAATCCAGACCGAGAATATGGCATTGTATTATTATTAGCATTGTAAAACAACTTACTTTAAGAAGATGCTTTTCATTAAATTAAATTGGTTCATTAATGTAAACTAATTCATTGGAATGCAATTTTGCACTGGCAATTTTGCTAGTGTGTTGTTGTGTAAACTTCTACAGGACCAGAAAAGCAGCAGATTTTGTAGCGAAAAGATAATCATCTCTAGAAATACTATGTTAGGCATTAGTATTATTTAATAGTATAATTTTGCAATAATGAAAGGAAAGTAAGCCAAAATATCTTTTTTCTAGAATATCATGTAGGCCAAATGGTGGAAATGCATGTTTCTGTATACAAGAGATCTAAATTAATCCTGTAAGGTAGCTCTGTTGCTTGTTAAAATGTCATATCTTTTCCTTGGGGTAAGAAAAAAAAAAGACTTCCGGAGATAAATATATTAGCAACCTTGAAGTAATTGTGTGCATGGACAAGTTAGATGGCTCATCTGAGTTTGGTTTAAAAAGGAAACAATATATTAAAGTAATGTAATATGGAGGTGGCAAGTAACAGGGTTGCAAAAGTGCATTTATTTTATTTTTATTTTGCTTTGAGATGGCATAGACTGGATGAAAGAAAGAAAAAAGTACTCTCAACCCTTTCCCATCTTGGCTTATAAGATCAATGGATGGGCCTAGTTAGTGGTGCAGATGCTTCCATGTGGCAGGGAGTTGTGCTGTCTGCCTTGAAGGGGAGAGTGGTACATCTTCTCAAGAAGACCTCCCTATCACTCAGAAGTGTGTGACAACTACTGTCCACACTCTGGAATTGTACTGCTGATCCTGCCAGATGTTGCATAATGCACAGATCCTCTACAGCAGGGGTAGTCAACATGATGCCTTTTGATAAACTACAACTCTCATCACCCCTGACCATTAGCCATGCTGACTGCAGCTGGTGGGACTTGTAATCCAACATCTGGAGGGCAGGATGTTGCTTTCCCTGCTTTACAGGACCTGAAATCCTGCACAGTCTCATTTGACATTTTGAACTAGAAACAACTTCTAGAGGAAATCGCACTAAGTTTGTATTCCAGCAGAGCATTATGAACTTCACAGATTCATACACCAAGCTAGGTAATTGCAGTTTCTGGTCTCATCATTGTCTACAAGTTAAGGACTGTGAGGTACTACTGTTCCAACAATCAAGATACTCTCATACATTCTGTGTACATGTTGTAAACCAGTCTTTTCTTAGCAGTGCTACATAGAGTTATATCATGCTATTTCAAACTTGCAGATTGTAGCATTTTACAGGGATATCACATTTACGTCTAAGTGCTCTCTCTCTCTTTGAAGGAGTTTATCAGTAATATTGTAAACAGCTCTCTGGGGACTTCATTTTTATTTTCCTCCTTTGGAAAATAATAGGAAGCGATCATCTTTTTCCACCAAGCGGCACTGTATTAAGCATCAAGTTCAGCAGTCCCCTTGGGGAACTGTTGAATGTGTTGCCTTTATGGCTGGTTTAGAGATTGAAAAACCAGTTGGCAAAATTAGTGTGTCTTTATATTGGCATGTGGTTACACGTAGTTATGGTGAAATGCATTTCATATGTCTAAGGCTCCTTGGATGCAATTGCTTTCATGGGATAGTTTATGGACCCAGCAGCAAGGTCATTTAAAAAGAATCAGCAGCACTTAGTGCTGAATGCCAAAAGAAAATAAAACCTTGAATACACCAAGCATTTATCTAATGAAGTAAATAAGCGTGTTTGCATGAATAAGTTATTGCTCTGTCTCCTTGTTAATCTGTTTGACAGCAGGAAACCAAGGTGATGTATTAGTGCTGTAGTTCTCCTTCTGTTTTAATGTCATGTACTAATCCCCTTTGTATCAGATCAGAAACGTTTGACACAGTATTTTCTGATAACTTCATTTCTCTTATGGTCACTAGTAAATTTGTATGAAAGGCTGTAATAATTTAATTGAACACAGGTGCTTATAGAAAGTGATGAATAACCCCAGGTGGAGACTTTTGATTTATTTATTTTTTTAACCAAAAGCTTCATTAGAGAAATGAACAATGGAATCTAAAATTTCATTCAGTTTATCTATGGCAAGAAGTATGAGGGTCTGAGATCTGTTCAGATGTGTTTTGATTCTTTTACCACAAAGTATTTGGCAAGCATTTCCCCCTCACACCTTTGTGGTCAATTTTTGTGGTCTTTTTGGCAAACAATTTCTTTCAGACTTTGTGGTCAGTTACCTTAAATATTTATTGGAATACTGGACAAGATCAAAGTCTAGCTGGATCTCATTAGAATGTGTTTTTAAATAAATGACTCAATGAATTTCCCCAAAGACAGGGATGGGGCACTTGCAGCCTTCAGGCCAAAATAGCCCTTGTGGGGGTTTTAATTTGGCCTGTGAGGCTGTTTTCCTGAGCCTCCAATATAACATGTAGACTATATAAAGTGTGGAGTGGGACAGGTAAAGGATTGATTGGAGGCCTGATTCTTCCAGTTATTCACCTGCAAATAGGGTTTGCATTTGACACTTTTAAAATCTGGTGCCAAACAGAAGCACTCCTGTGATCAGCTCCACTCAGGAGGAATGATTAGAGGTCCCAAGTGGACCCAAATTGCACAACAGATGTTTTTGGTTTTTTTCCCTTTTAAGACTGACTTGAATTCAGGCCAACCTGCAAAAGGAGACACTTTACATGATGTCATATTGTCACCATGTGATTGGCAGGTGGGTGTTAAACCATCACAGGACCATCTTGGTAGTGCCTTGTTTGTGGAATGCTCTCCCTGATGAAATGTTATCTGTCTTCCTCATTATTAACATTTATGAAGAATTAAACAACATCTCTGTTTACCTGGGCATCTGATGACTGAAATACACTGTTCCTGGCAACCTTGAAATTATTAATTGTTAGGGTATGTGACTGTTTTACATAGTTTTATTAATTCCTAATGTTTTCAAAGGTTTTATTTATTTATCTATTTATTTTAAACAGTTTTGCTTTATATTTAACAGTATTTTAATCGGTTTGGTGTCTGTTGGCCTGGGTATCTTTGTGAGGAAGGGTAGGATATAAATTTAAATAAATAAATAAATAAATAACTATCCCAGGCTCTTTTTGTGCAGGTTTCCTCTGCATCTGAGGAGCCGCTTCCTAAGTCCCTTTCTGACCCTCTTCATAGTCCCACAAAGGTTGTCCCTCTGATGTTCATACAGTGCTGAGGCTGACCTTATGTTCTCAGTTCAGCAGGATTCTCTCGTCAGTCAACATATTTCTGCTGGAATGTAACCTATAATTATGGTCCAGTAGGTTTGAATGGATTGTAACTCAATGACCAATCATAAACTGGCCACTTTGGATCCTACTGCTAAATACATAAAAATGGAAGTCTTGCATGGTGCATCACTATCTCTTACATAATAGTAAGGGACTCTGGCAGGCTATCACCTCAACAAAGGAAAATAGTCTAGTTTATATTTTAATATTAGTTGGATCCAGGGGTTAGAAGGATTTCACACACAGCCTACTCCCATACTCCCCCCAAAAACACCTTCATAACAGTAAGGCTCATATAATTGTAACGAAGCATAACTATGTAGGAAAAATACCACACCTTCTGAGTCACAGATATTATGAAGATACACAGAACATATTTTCCATTCAGACTGAAAATGAATAAATGAATGTCATTAGGATAGTACACATTATACCAAGGTTTCTACTCAGTAGTTTCTAAAAGTAAATAGATATTTCACATAGGTATCAGGGGAAATCCCAACGGTCTGTAAAAAAGTGAGTTTGGAAAAGTATTAACTGCATTGTCTCAAAACTTTGCAGCTGCTTATTTTTGTGCAAAGGACGGCATCCCATAGGAACTGCCCTTCAGATTGAAGACAAGAATTATATGTTTAGGACCCCAGTAGTGACGGAGCTGCGAAAGAGTGTTGGCCCTGGGGAATGTGTGTTTCATACTCTCAAACTTCAGAGACCACAGTAACTTTTAAATTGCATCCTATTTTTTATTTGTACACTGCAAACTGATATGTGTGTTTCAGAGTAATGGTAATTTGCTCATTCTTAGCAAATGTTGATCTTTTGAATTGTAATAATATTTATTTATTGATAGATTTGATTTCTTACCTGCCCTTCACCATGAAATCCTAGGGCAGGTAACAACAATAACATGTGCAATTAAAAACGAATACAACTGTTAAAACCATAACACACGGAAAGTGCAAAAACAATTAAAAACAGTTTTATATGTAAAATAACACCAAATCCACACACACACACATGATGCAAAGAAAATGATTCCATATATAAATGAATCAAAAATAATTCCAATACAGATGCAGACTGGGGTCTCCACTTAAAAGCCTTATTAAAAGAACAAAGGGTGAAAACACAACAGAAAAGGAAACCACAATTACAGAATGCAAGGACTTTCCTAAGGGTAGGTGCCAGCACACTAACACCTCAGTTCTTATATAATAAAGAGCAGACCTCCCATACATCTTCTGCAGAGCATAGTAATTGATTAGGTATATAAGGGTATATAATGATCATTTAGATATCAAAGTCCCAAGCTGTACTTGTCTCAGAGGCTAGTTGGCAGTCAGCTCAATTCTTTCAGCAGTGGTGTAACATGATGGTGATCAGTGTTTTTTTCTAGAAAAAGAGGTGCCGGAATTCCCACCCTAAATTATTTAGCTTTTTTTAATCATCTGATGCTGCAGCGACTGCAGCACTTCCAAAAGCCTCCAGAGCACAGCTATGAGAGTCGTTCCGGCAGCAACATTAAAAGATGCTAGAACACACCAAGGAGGTGCTGGAACTAACCATGGAGGTGCCAGAGCTTACTTTCGGTGAGTTCCAGCTGAAAAAGAAAGCCTTAGTGGTGATAGTCTGCTCTGGTGAGATTACCCACACATGGATGACAGTGGTCAGGCAATCTTGGTCCAGAAACAGCTGTAGATGTCCAACTAAGACACACCTAGCCGCTGAGATCACCGGGCCTTTAGTGACTGAGATGGATCTAGACTATGAACATGGTCCCTTAGAGGGAGTATGATCCTGCTGAAAGCGACATGCTATTTTCACACATCAAGCTAAAGGTTGTTTTGCCATTCCACACAAAAGTGTGTAATGCCTACGTTGCGTAGAAAGTACCGGTATGTTTAATGTAAAATATACTCCCTTCCCTTTTCTGTCCTGTGTTAACAACTTTCACACAGGGGCACAAATAGTTCCAAGGAGATTCTGAAGATTTCTTAGTGGCATGTGATGGAGTATCATTAAATTGTTACCGTTCCTTCTTATAGCAAATTCACATAGTGAGTGTCAGTAGGATTTTAGCCAAACTGGGATCACAGAGAAACTAGAGGGAGGTATCAGCATGCTTGGGGAAACTCCAAGGTGCACAATTTATACTTTTCCTTCTTTCTTAAAGAAAACAATCTTTATAATGCCTAAAAAGAGTCCAAAGAGGACCAAGCATTCTCAGTAGCCATAGAAGTCATAGAAACACAGAACTGGATGAAGCGAGGAAGAGTGGCAGATGCTGCTTAGAGGACAGATGCAGGTCCCACTTTCACTGATAGTTTTAGCATAGAATATGTTCTCTGCAAGCATAATTTGCTTGATTGTTGTGTCTTTAAAGGTGTTGTTCGGTCTACATATTGCTTGAAGTGCTGTTGGCAAGATCAGAAGATAGCTTTCTCAGTTTTGTTATCCACTCTTTGGAACTCCTTGCAAGGTGAGATCTGTTTGACCACTGCTCCTCTGGTGGCATTTTGGTGTCTCTTGAAATCTTCTTTGTCCAGACAGGCCTTTGATTTGAATGTTGATTGATTTTCCTGGTTATCTTCAGTTTCTAGATCTTGTTGCCATTTTATTTGCATTTGTTTGCTTATATCTTGGTATGTTTTATGATTTTAATTTTAATGTTCTTTGCTAGGTAGGGTTTATTTTCTTTTTGTTTGGTTGTAAGTTGCTTTGCGTTGCCCTTGCCCTTGGCAAGATAAAGTGACTGACAAATTTAATAAATAAAATAAAATAATGCTGACTGTGTCTGGTTCAAGGATCAGCCTTTCTGTTCATAAAGGTAAAGGTAAAGGGACCCCTGACCGTTAGGTCCAGTCACGGACGACTCTGGGGTTGCGGCGCTCATCTCACTTTATTGACCAAGGGAGCCAGCGTACAGCTTTCGGGTCAGCTTTCTGTTCATACCTGAGCATAAATCTGAACAAATTCAGATTCGGCAATCTTGTGTCTCATCCTCCAAGAGAGGAAAGCTAAAATCAAAACATGGAAACTTCATTATTATCTGTTCATTTCTGACTGGTTTCACATGACTTTATTCATGGAATAAATACACTCTGTCTACAATACCAGTAACTAACTCAGTTGGTCTCTAAGGTGCTACTGGAAGGATTTTTTTTATTATTTTATTTTATTTTATTTATTTTGCTTTGTTTCGACTATGGCAAACCTACCTGTAATTAGAGCTTTTTTGAATATATAGCATTAGCATACTTGGGGTTGCTGTTGATAAAACACACTTAATCCCTCATTATTACCACTTCTCTAAAACAGTTTGCTGCCACAAAAACCTACTGCATAACTGGAGGGATGCTTTTATCTGTAAATTCTGGATTTACTGGAAGGAGGAAATGTTTTGGCAGGGAAAGCTGGTAAACAGGCTGTGAAAGCCTCCCTTGCTCATTTTTGGTTCCCAGTGCTGCTGCTCCTGTCATCTCCTCTGAAGGTGGAGGAATTTGTGCTGATTGAAACCCTGTTGTAGCATGGAAGATGCTCTCACAATCTGTAAGTCTAATTTGCCTGATTCCGGCACCTGGCATTTTTTAATTCCACTGAGAAGATTGCAGCCTGTTTTCCTCCAGCTGGTTATGTGTGTCCCCTTCCCCCTCCTCAAGTTTTCATAATGGTTCAGTTTTCTATATTAATAATTAATTAAAATTCAAATAAATTCATATTATAAAATGCAGCCAATGGCCACTAATATTTCAGTGTCTGCTAGAGGAAACAATACCTTAATTTCAAACAATAAACATAGGATTACTTGTAGCAATACCAGAGCTCGAAATTTAGCATTCACAATTTGTGACAGCTATTGTCAATATAGCCAAAACATGTATATTCAAAGTTCCCCCTCCTCTCAGTTTCACTCATTTGTATCTGTCCTCCACAGTAATATATATCTATTACCTTATTTATTACATCTATATCCCACCTTTTCTTCAAGGTCACATACAAATTTCTCCCCTCTCTATTTTTATCCTCAAAAGTACCATGTGAAGTAAGTTAGTTGATAGAGGGTGACTGGCCCATGGTCACCCAGTGAGCTTCATGACCAAGTAGGGATTTGAACCCTGGTCTCCCAGGTCCGAGTTTAGCACTCTAACCACTATACCACACTGCTTTTCAACTACCATTGATTATTGGAGAGGAGCCTCTTAATTAGACTGTGCTACTGACAGGAGTGCCAGCTTGGGCCCGCGACTGTGGGTGCCCGGGGACGTGGGTGCCATTCAGCATGCATGGCCCTAGCACTGATTGTGGGTGCCTGGCCCCTTCATGGGAAATTTTGTGGGTGTTCAGGCCCCAGGGAGTTGGCACATATGTCTACTGATCTGTGTTTTCTTCATACTAGAGAGCATCAGCACCCCAAAATGTTCTTGTTTCTCCCACTGCTGCAGCCTTGGATTCAAACAGAAACCAAACATTGTGCTCTGCCTCCCTGGCTTTCTAGCTTTGCTACTTCTAGGTTACATCACAGCCAAGCTCAACTCTCAAACTCTGGCTTTGTCCTTCTAACTATCTAAGAGTTCAAGGAGGGGCCCCACCTATTTGCCATCTGGCCCAAATACCGCTTGATTATCTTAATGGCCCAAGCATTTCCTCACCAGGAAGCTGGTCTGGCTTATATTTTAACACTTGCAGGATCCAGGGATTCAGGAAGCTTGCTTAAGTTCTAACACTTGCTGAATCCAGGAATAAGAAAGATCTGGCACCCAGAAACTCATAATAATACATTTTAACTGTGCCAAGTCTCTGGGAAAAGAAATACCCTCCTACCCTGAGAGCTCAGTTGGCAGAAGTATTAGAGTTACTTCCTCTGGGAGTGTAAACAGAATATGAACTATAGTTCCATATGGTCAGAGTGCTGTACAGACAAAGAAAAAGTGTAAATGCCACTAAAGTAGAGCAGAAAATGTTTTTTGGCGGGTGAATAAATGCTGTAGCCACAAGTTGAAGCATGAGACATTTTGGAATGAACAGCACTGATCCAGTGATAACACTTTCTCAGTGTGATTTCTGTAAAAGGATTTGATTGGCATAAATGCAATGTCTTCATCAGATATTTTCTAGTGGAACCAAATGGTATTTGCACACAGTGAGTCTAATCCTAGTGGAGCAGATAGGATGTCCATCACCATCATTAAGGATGTTGAGTAGGAAGGTCTGTTGGAACATCTTTTTTTTAATAAGATGTATTGCCTTATCAAAAAAATAAAAATACCACTCAGAATTTAAACACCCTTGGAGATGGGAACAAGCATTTAGCATCATAAACCCCAGGAAGCTATCAAGCTAATTATAATTTCTTAGCTCTAATCCATCTGGCTAGCATTTAGACCATAGTGTTCTGTGAGATGTGTGCTATAGCTGCTGTTCATGCAATTATGTAAGGGGTTTCGAGCCATTTCTGGTTGTTAGTTTGCACTGATTGCGGGGTGTGTGTGTAGCTCTCCAACACAATAAGCTTCATCACAGTACAGGGATGAGGAACCTTTGCTCCTCTGGATGTTGCTGGACTTTCATCAGCCCCAGCTGGCATGGCCAGTTGTCAGGGATGATAGGAGCTATAATCCAACAATGTCTGGAAGGCCACAGGCTTCCCATTTCTGACACAGGATGTCATCTTGCATTGTGGTCAGTTATTCAGAAGGTCTTTGTCCATGGAGTTTTCTTGACAGGGATACTGGAGTGGCTTGCCAGGTCCTCCTCCAGGTGGCTCACGTTTGGTCTAAACTCTCCACTATGACCTGTCCCACTCCTGTGAAATGGCAGCTCCTGCCGTGTCCCCTTTGACTGACCAACTATTTCAGAGTCAAGTTGTTGCTCAGCCTCTGTACCAAGTCGTATGCCTTCATGACTATTAAAGTGGTGGAATACTCCATTAAACGTGTAGTGTGGATGGGGCCTTAGGCTTCTGTTTGCTTATAGCAGTGTCCCATGGAGAGTGAAGCCATGGAATATCCACACTTCCCATCTTCCCCAGTGCACATGAGGTGTAGAGTACAAAACATCATTGGTGGGAATTACCCCATCCATTACCTTTAGAAACACAATAAGAAATTTTTACAGGGGAGTGACAATGAGGTACATCATAGAAGGGGATGTTTCTAGGACCAAGGTGAAACTCTCATGCTCCTTTGTTATTTTTTACCATTGACAGATGTTTTTACACTTGAAATATTGAAATGTGATTTTGTATGTTGTTATTAATTGTTTTAATTATTTCTCTTATTATGAAATTGTTCTTTAACTTGTTGATTTTGTTACAATAGTGCTTTGTTGTAAGCTGCTCTGAGTTCAAGTGTGTGTGTGTGTGTGTGTGTGTGTGTGTGTGTGTGTGGACAGGCAACATACCAATATAATGAAAAGGTGAGTTTGCCATGCTCCCATTTTTGCACTTGAAAGGTAAACCCCAAATTCAGGAGAAGAAGAGAAAACCAGAAATCTGTGGCTAATAATACAATGACTGGGACCAACCCTGTTGGCAAGCTAAAGGTATCAGGGTTACTGCAAGCCAAGTACCATCTGCTGTGTAAACTGTGGGGATTGGGTGGTACTAAATGAGTGCTTCCAGTTACTTAAAAAAATAACCAGTACAGATATACCTCTGTCTTACCCCAAGCCACATCCATCCATCATTTAGGTGAACGTCCAGACTCAAATTCTCTGTGTCTTAATTTCCTTCTGAAATGAAAAGTATGCTTGCTTTACCCAGTTGTTGAGGATTTATTAGCAAAATGCCCATGAACAGACGAAAATCTGTGTAAAGGTTTATTCCCATTCTTGCTCCTAACAAAGCAATAGATGGATAGAATCAGCTAGCGGCCTGGCATATTGAAAGTTTTCACGATGCTTTCTTTCACTTGGGGAAAACTGAATTTTATTTACAACCTGTTTTGCTTTCTTCCATTCTGCTCTGATTGTTTTGTGGAATGTTCCCTCCATCCCGACTTCCATTTATGTTTAAGCAGGTATATTACAGAGGCTTATGGCTAGCAATCTGTGATAGGAATTAAATATTCATGGGAATGAAAGATTAACAGCACTGACTAGAGGCAGGTACAGAAATGGGATGGCACTATTCAGTCTCGCTCAGCTGGGTCAGCAAGCACAATCCTCCTCATTTCTGACCCACAATAACCCTGCTATGCCAGCCAGAGGCCTCTCTTGAGAAAGTCTGGGAAATTATATTACAAGAGAGGAGTGCAGCTAGAAAAAAATCACGTATTAGCCTCTCAGAAATGACATCAAAAACCTTGTTGACACTGAGGGCGAAGTGAAGCCATGACTCATCTTCACCAGAGATATATGAAATAACTTTCCCTGAATGCATTTCTATTTCTTGCCCAAATCTGTACTTCCTGTAAAATGGATCTCAAGAATTACAGCGCAATAGAAGGGTGGGGAGGATTGTCAACTTTTCTCGGTAAAGTTTAAAATAAAGTCTTCCCTTTGTTTTCAATTGTCATATTGATTTGAAGAACTCTAGAGGGGGCACAGATTCCCCACCTCTGGCAAGGACCATCATCTGTTCCATGGCCACTTGACTGTCAGCTAGTTATCGGGTGATCCCATTCTTTCATTTTAAATGGTCATATTGATTTGAACTACTTTTCTTGTTGCTAGTATTCAGCTAGACTCACTGAAGCTCCATTAACCTTAGTTACAGTTTGCTCAGTATTTTGTCACGAAGTTGTCTACACATCACCTGCCTCTCTCTCTCTTTTATTTCTGGTCTCAGAGCACTTGTTTACTTTACACATAAATCAAACCCCATAGAGTATGATTGCTGTTAAACACGTCGGCGTACACTTGTGACTTGTTTTCTAGGAATCAATTATTTCCCTTCCGATGGGTGTATTTGCAACCAAATATAACCATTTATTTATGACAGTGCTTCATACACAGTTTGAGAATTTGCATGTTAAAGATGAGTAATGGAACCCACTCCCAGGTAAGAGAACATAGGATTGCAGCCCATGAACACTTATCTGGGAATAAGTCCCCAGAACTCAGTGTCAGCTACTTTGCAGTAGACATGCACAAGGTTGTGCTGTTAGGCACTTGAATGCAGATTAAAGACAGATGTGAATGCAGATTAATAGCAGCATTCCATACTTTTCCAAGAGTTGGAAAGATTACCTGTTCTTGATGGAGTCCCGCTCGTCCCGAAGGAACAGGTGGCAAGGAATACCTATCCCAGCTTCAGCTGTTCATGAACCAGGATAGTTGAGCTACACTAGTACATGCTCTGGTAACCTCATGCTTAAGAGTTTTGTAATGTGCTCTCTGTGGGACTCCACTTGAAGCCAGACTGGAAGCTGCAGCTAGTGCAAATTGAGGCTGTCGGGTTACTTACTGGTGTCACAAAATAGGGTCGCATTTCCATAACTCCTAAGGAGCCCAACCAGAATCCTGTTTGTTAAGAGGCCCTATTTAAAGTGCTGATCTTGATGTATAAAGCTGTATATGGTTTAGGACCCAAATAACTGAAGGATTGTTTTTCCCATTATCTGTGAAGGGCCCCTGCTTATGGCTCCGTCAATGATTGTGATTCATTGTGTGGTAATGTGGAACACAGCCTTCTCAGTTGTGGCCCCCTGGTTGTGGACCTCCCTCATTGCAGATATAGCTGTTTCCCACAATTCCTACATCAAGTAAAGTTTAGGGTTTTTTTATTTAGACTTTTAAAATGGCTGAAGAACTGGTTTTTTTCCCCTGTTGCTGGATTGTTCTTTATGAAAGCTATTAGTTTTATGATTATTAGTTATTAGTTTTGTGATCTTTCTATATTGCTATATTGTGTATTATCTATCTACCGTACTGGGTACCTTTAGGCTGAAGGATGAGATGCAAATTAATTAATTAATAATAATCAGAAATAAAGTGCATTGAGTTCAGACAAACTAACTCCCAGGTAAGTAAGTGTAGTTGGGATTGTAGCCTAAATTTGCACACAGAATTTGTATCATAGCCATTTGCTTCCATCTAGCATATTTAGTATTTAAATGAAAATGCAATTCTCACAGATTTTGCTGCATCCATAGTGCATTAATTGGCAGTGCACCTTCTTGACCTGAAAGGAACACAGAGTGTTCTGCCTTAGGCAGGCAAATTATACAGTCAGGTTTTGCAGCGACATGGAGCTGATGAGCAGCTCTTTCAAATGAGTTCAGTAGAAAGTCATTGAATTACAATATGCTTAACTAATAAAGTCCACATTAGTTAGTGTAGTATTCGTATGCCCTTAAAAATGCAGAGCTAATCCCATCATTAAACTCCTTGTTGGACAGTATTTCTCTATTATATGCATGTTCAGGTTTAAACCTTTCCACATCACTTCTAAGACACTGTAATTTGAGGAATCATTATTAATCTACTATTTTAATTAGCTAAATGGAGGCTTCAACAAATTAAGGAAATTAGAGATAAAACATAAGGTTTTGGGGGTTTTTTGTTTTGTTTAAAAAAACCTGTAGGAGCAGAGATAATTCGGCCATGACCCACAACAGTATAAAAACTTTCAGGGTGCCAATGTATGTAGTTTCTTGGCTAAAAATATAAGTTTATCTGAAAACCCTACTAATGGTCACTAGTTTCAGCCCTGTTCCTTGCTCTCTAGCAGCCCATTACAAATGGAAACAGTGGACACCTGGCACCCCCTTAGATTTGATGTTCTTTATTTGTACAGTGCAGAATAAGCAAGTTGTTGAAAAGAAGGTTGTCTGAATCCTCCTTTGAGGAATAGTTTAGACAACCATCCAAAGGTGATGATATTGGTCGGATAAAAAATTTTTCTACCTGAAGTGAAGTACTCAGGTAAATTAGTTCGGAGCTCAGTATCCAAACTGGTTTCTGAATTTTTGGTTGGAATTGAGTCTGCTGAAACCATAACTGTTTAGGGAAGTACAAAGGCTATAGTCTGCAATTTACTGACTTTGTTACATTTTTCCATAATATGGCTAGCCTCCTGCTGCGCTAATTACATATTTTAGCCAGAATGGCTGTTAAATTTATCTGTGCAAAAAAGATAGGTGGAAATGAGTTTTCTCTTGCTACCTGTGATTTATATTTCTAGTTGCTATGGTGTCCGGGAATACCTGAATATTTCTGAAGCCTTTGTAAGCCTTGATGGGTGTTTTCCTTTCATACTATTTATTTTAAACATGATTTGGCACAATGTTATTTTCGGAAGAGGGAGTCCTGAGTATGTAGGAGGGATTATTTTTAAGCTACTATTTTTATTACCTTCATCCAGCCTTGACAGTATTGAGAAAATTAAAGATTAAAGTAGAATTTAAATAACTATACCACCTAAAATAATTTCTGAAAAGAACCAAGCAAAAGGATGGAGCAGTCTAAAGTTGTTTTGTCAATTATTTATTTCATATTTAGACATGAAAGCTATGAGAACTTTGTAGATTGAGTAACAATACAGAATAAGGCTGCTGTCCTAACCCCATTCAGTTGAATAAGACTTCTTTTTCAATAGACATGTTTAGGATTGGGCTACAACTCTCTCTCTCTCTCTCTCTCTCTCTCTCTCTCTCTCTCTCTCTTTCTTTCTGTGTGTGCGTGTGTGTGTGTATCTTTAGGCACTATGCAAAAAACTTTCCTCTATAACCATTCCTTTGGCCTTTAACTATCTGTGGCCTTTGAGAAGTAGGTGGGGTGTTTTTAGTTATTTAGTTATTTTTAGATACCGTATTTTTTGCACCATAACACTCACTTTTTTCCTCCTAGAAAGTAAGGGGAAATGTCTGTGCGTGTTATGGAGGGAATGCCTATGGTGACGGGGGGGGGGGATCTGCTGCAGTTGTGAGCAGAGGATCCATGGTTCCCCTTCCTTCCCTTCTCCGTGGCTCGCTTTGAAACAGCAAAGCGGGAGAAGAGCCGCTGTGTGGGGAGGAGAGAGGGATAGAGAGCCTGCTTGTTTTAAAGGAGCAAAGCGGGAGAGGAGAGGAGCCGCTTACACGAGTGTAAGCGGCTCCTGTCCGGTTGGCTCCTTTAAAGCAAGCAGGCTCTCTGTCCCTCTCTCCTCCCCACTCAGCTTGCTAAATAGCATTATTAGCAGCATCCTTCTCCACACACCCCATGAGTGCTCCTTGTCCCTTGAGTGCTTTTCCTTCCCTCCCCACTTAAAACGTGGTTACAAAGCACGGATCCACATGGATCCTCAGGATTTTTGCACTGGGTCACCCCAAATTCACCATCAGATCACATAGCATGTCCATGGCTACATCTTGCACCAAAAAAATCACGCACCCACTGTTGCCTGGGGTCGCAGTGGTGCAAAAACGTGGTTACAAAGCATGGATCCACATGGATCCTCAGGATTTTTGCATTGGGCTACTCCAAACTCACTGTCAGATCACATGTCTGTGGCCACAGCATGAACCACAAAAATCATACATCCACTGTTTCGTTTAGAATATTTTATTTCTTGTTTTCCTCCTCTAGAGCGAAAAATACGGTATTTCTTTTTCCTCTTTGCTTTAATATATCTTTGTGTGTTTTGTCTGTTTGTAAGTTGCTTTGGTTCCCTTGAGCGGGATAAAGTGACTAACAAATAACAACAACAACAACAATATTCTTAGTAAGGGATAAGGATTAATGGGAGATTAAATGGCAATTCCCTAGGAGCAATATAAATGAACAAAAAGTAAGGTGCAAGCTTTTCAAGAAACAGTAAGGGCAACATCTACCCAGTGAAGAGGAGAAAAGGCAAGAAAGGGTAAGAACCACAACCAATACAAATTATTATATTTTTTATTATATATCTATATATGAAATGCTATAATTTTTAAGAAATTGAATAAAATATGCATGCCTAGCAGCCCCTCCAGGGTGAATAAAGACTGCCAAATTACAGGTATATAGGTTCTATGTGTGTGTTGGATACCTTTTAAGGTTTAATATCTTTCCCCAAAAAGGAATACTCTCTCTCTCTATATATATATATGTATATAATGTATAACATTTTTAGGTATTGTAGCCCCCTTTGAGGGGATGAATCTTGGCAAATTTAGAAAGGATAGCTGTTTTCCTGTAAAGGCAGCCTTTACAGTTTTGTGGCAATTAAAAAATGAATCATGTCTTAAAACATTCCTTTAAAACAACATTTATTTGTATGGTGCCTCTAGGAAAGGAACAAGCCAAACTGTAGACAAACAGGTTCAGGTTTGGCGGCTATGTTTGTTTCACTAGACACTTTTAAAGCTATTGGTGGGGGATACTTAAAAGGTGTTCACTTTCTTCCCAGTGGTTTGGTGGGTAATAACTTTATTATGAAAACAGCACCTACCAAAGAGGCACCCCATAGTAATTACCCTGCAAAAAAATTACCCTGTAGGGACTAAATAGTTATGATAAATGGGGTGGGAAGAGAGTTTCAGACTTGTGTTCTGTTGAATTGCCACTAAAATTCACAGTAACCAAGTGCAAAGTTGACTTGACATGAATGGATGTGTGGGCCACTGAGGGTGGGACAGAGGGCTACTAATGTATTGGGCCTACAGCAAGCAGGGTGCCCAGACTCTGGGTTTTTTTAAAATTATATTTTAAGTAAGCTTCTAGCCTCTTGAACACAAATGTTTTTAACCAAAATGTGCAGGTATCATTCAGAGTAATTACTTTGTGAGAAATGAGCCTGTCATTTGTCAGTGTTTTTAGCAAATGAGTGAAGTCAGAGCCTGATTGATGAGTAGGGTCACAGAGAAGGGACTTCCTTGCCCATTTTGAAGCTGTTTTGACATCTTTCTTGGGGTTGATTTTTCACTTTAGGTTCAGGAAACGGAAGACAGCCTGGTTAATTTTGAAGGGGCTGCCTTGTTCTTTTCATCTTCCATGGTAGAGAAGCAATTGTTGCCCAGAAAAAATAGCTGAAAAATCCAGATTTTTAGTGCAGCTCTCACTGGGCAATAGTAGCAGATCCATCCAAAAGCAAGAGGTAGCAGCAAAATATGTTCTCTGTTAACTCTGGTATAATTTCTCTCTCTCTCACTCACTCACGCACACACACACACAAATACACCTTTTTTTCCTAGGCATATATTACCAAGCTAATTCAAATAAAATTCATCTTTAGTATATTAATATTCCAGGAAGCGCAGGATTTTGGTTGAGAAAGGATGGGTTACACCAGTCCTGTAAAGTAGTGTTGTTCTACAAATATTGCTGAGGGGAGTCTAAGAAAGACTGGTGTATGACAACCCAGCACAGTAGTCCAATGTTGTTACCAAGTCTCTGGGAGCAGCAGTATCTGTGTTGGGGTGGGGTGGGGCATGTCATGCTCCTTCTGGGATAGTCCGTCCAACTTTGGTCCCCACCCAGCAGCATTTTCCAAGCAAGCAGCTCTAGCAGAACCAGCAAAGAGCATTATGTCTTTTCCCATGGATATCAATACTGATTTAAGTGTATGGGAACAGGTTTAGAATAAATATTTACAATGGGAACAAACAAGGCAAAATTGAATTGGTCTCAGTCCAAAGTTCTTTGGAATTCTATATCAGTTGAGCATGATTGTTGATCAGTGGAACAGACATCTCCCTTTCCCTAGAGTCAATTCCACTGGGGCATTTTGAAAGTCACCGCTTAAAGGGAGACCCACAAACACCTTGTCTGAACTAGTAAGCGCTCTCTCTCTTTCCAAAATTGTTACGGTTTCTCCTTACCATCTAATGAAAAGTCGCTGAATATCATCCCAACTTTTGCAAGGGACAGATGATTGGCCCAGCTTTATTCCATGCCTGCCATTCCTGGTGTTTAAAATACACAGTGCCCTTTAATGCTTTCTCTTTCTTCAGTCAGATAAGGAAGAACAGAGACTGGCTTATGGTTTCAAAAGCTTTGTAAATTTAAGTTGCCTAAATGGGTGTGTTTATTATTTATTTTTTTAAAAAAGACACAATACTGTCTCAGTGTTCTAGCTCTAACATGCTTATATTCTCAGGAAAATGGCGTGGGGAGTGGGGAGGTTAAATATAGCGACTCTACCTGGCACAGCAAGGAATTTTGTAAAACTGGGGTGGAGGTAATATAGTCCCCCTCATTTTCAAAGCAGTGATGTCCTCCTACGCATTAGACAACCTGTTCACAGGCTGCAAATTGCCAGGTGCACAGCTGTGCAAGGTAGTTTGCGTCTTTCATAACTCTGCAGCATTTTGTAGAGAGAATGCAGGGTTGCATACTTAGCCATTTTTGCTGCTTCACTTGCATGACCTTACATCCTCCTTTGTTCTGGATTATTGTATTCATAGAAATATATTTTTATTTTTTTTGCTACGTCGGTGACCTAAAGTAAATACCTTCATTCACTTTGCTCCCCTTTCTCTGCTGTTATCTAAAATAAGTATGAGGCAATGTTGTGCTTAATTTTAGCTACAGAATTCAAGATGAAGTAACAAGGGGTAGGAAGTTTTGTATCTTTTCTAACCTTCCTAAAAAGAACCCATTGGAGGCAATTGCTTTGTGGGGAAGGGCTCAAATAGCATGAAAACACTTGCATGAAAATGAAGGCATCCCCATCACCAACACATATGAGCTTGGTTCAGCAGCAAGGCATTCCCCATGCTCTCCACACCAGGTTAAAATAAGGACCAAGCATTGGCTTCATTTGCCCTCAGTGATGTTTGTAAAGCAAAGACTTCCATGCTTGTTTCGACAAGCTTCCCTTTAGAAGTGCAGGCTGTACTTCTTGTTTTCTCCAGTTGCTTTCAGGATGGAAGAGTGGAGTCAATTATTACTTGCACAGCCTGCCTTATTTTAAGGTGTGGAGGCAGGGGACTTGCCTTAAAATATAGTGTAACAGTTCTACAAGATCTCTTGATATGCATCAATATACACTTTTTCTTCCTTTATGCATTAAGTGTGAACAAGGTTTTTTGTATAGTATGAGAATCAGGTATGTGGCTTGAATTTGTTGGTTTATGATGCTAGTGCAGCGGGTGTGTATTTGTGAAAGATAGACTCGGGTGTCTTCATGTTCCACATTTCAGTTAAGACTATTGTCCTAGAATTATCTTCTCTAAAAAAAAAAAAAAAAAGATCAGAAGACTATGTTTTAGTCTTTCATGTGATGTTGCAATTTGGTCAAAATGAATTCAGCAACTGGCAAAGCTGTTCTACTTGTATTTGCTTAGTGCTTCATTATAGATTCATTTATGTTTTATTTAATTAGCAGGGCTCTAGTAGTCATCCCCCTCAAACGCTGCAGTCTAATGTTTATGGAAGTGCATGTGACCTTGGAGACAGACGCATAGCCATTGCTTTTCCCTGTCTTCTGAGAATACAAAACCCATATGGTGCACTCCAAAATGGGCAGCATTTATGCTGCATTGATGCCAAATTAACTGTCATTACATTTGAATAAAAGGTGAACAGTGTAAGGCAGAAATCCAATAATCATCTAGTGCCGCTTAGATTGTTTGTACAAATTGAACATCTACATTTTTAATAACAATGCAGAAGACCAAAGTATATCTTTGTTAGGCTGAATATGTGAAATAAGGAGATGAGGCCACAAATGAGGTTAAGTGCCACAGCTTTATTGACTATTAGCACAAGGATCTGCAATGGGAAAGGATTTACTATCTCAGTCTGTGCAGGAATCCTAACTGGAAGAGACAGATAGACATATGTCCCACTCTCTCCCGTGAGCTTCATGGCTGAGTGGGGATTTGAACTCTGATCTCCTAGTCCCTAGTCCCTCCTCCCATTGTAACCACAACACCAAACTGGATCTTCAGCAATTGGTTGTGTTGGCAAGGGGCTGATGGGATTTGGAGTCTACTGGCATCTGGATGGCCACAGGTTTCCCATCCTAGTGGATCGTGCAGTGCATTGGGACACATGGTGAGATAACAAATTCATTTTTGGGATCAGCAGCTGTTCACATGCCTAGCAAAGATTAGAGCCTCCATGGACTAAGGCAGTTTATCCATAAATCTTGTTTGGCCACTGAGATACTTCTTGTTGCTCTGTTCTGGCTCCAGAATTTGGGGTGGGCCTCTCGCACAGCATCCTATTGAACATTTTCAAGAATTAAACACAGCAGAGCTACAAATTTGATTTCAGTTTTTCAACACGCAGTGTTTTTCTTTTTGTTGCAGAACATTGTTGATTCCTGCTGCTTAACCTGTCTAAAATATGCCTCTTTCTCTTATAATAAATAGAAAAATCTTTAGTCACTCTCACTTGGAATACTGTAATTTCTTCAAATATTTTTGAATATACCTTTTTCATGTTTATCTGTTTCTCACTTGAAACCTCTCTCTCTGCTTTGAATCCAGTTGCTTATCATTCTTATGCTCATTGCTTTTTGACCATGCTCCCTTTTTTTGTTTGCTGTGTGGCTTTGGCTTTCTTTTATATTCCCTTTGAGATGCATTTAAGCATCTGTACTCTGTTACATTCTTTCCTGGCTTTTCATGGCACTCTTTCAATATTCTCTCATACTCTTCAAAACTTATGTTATCCTTTGTGTTTCTCACCTATATGGGTTTTCTCTCTGGACCTTAGTTTTAGGAATGCTATTCATATATCCTCTTCAATTATAAAATGCCATCTGAAAACCCATTTTCTATCTCTGTTATTTGGTTTTAACAGAGCAGCTTAGTAAAAAAAAAAAAAGCAACAGCAGCAGTAGTATGCACATATTTTTCAGTATAACCTCAGCTCTGATCAATCATAACATGTGTTCTCCTTGAGGTTTTGATCTTTTCATTTATTTATTTATTTAAATTAATTATTCATTGTAAATATTTTAAATATGTATATGTGCCTCTGGACTTAAGGTGCATTGTAAAATCTAATTTATTATTTTCATTATTTATTAATAGCAGAAGCCACTTTTTGAGTGGCATTTAGTATATAGTTTGCATTTTCACATGAGGTTTGCAAAGGACTTGATGAGCAGAATTTAGTGTGTGTGTTTGTGTCTGAATTTGTGTGTGTGTGTGTATAAACAATATTTTTTAAAATGGAACAGAGCATAGACAAGAGAAGTTAGGCTATCCTTGTCCAGATAGGGGTGCAGCTGCCTTCACTGTCACTTAATAGGCTCGGTAATGAACCCTCACCACTGTTCTATTGCATTCAACTGGAGTTTTCCTCCGCTCAGGGATGATTGTGTCAATGGCCTGAGAGATTCACATGTTCCAGAGGTTGGCCAGGGCTTTGCAAGAGTGCCAGTCATATCAGCTGGAAAATCCATGAGAGCTGTCTGGAAATTTATTGGATCCATCAACCTCCAAAGGCAGACCATATTAATAGGTCCCCCACCTCTGCAGAGGTGGAAGGGTGCTGAAAGCCTACATCTCAACAGGAAATGATCTGACCATGACAAGGGACTGATGTCAATATCCCCCACTTTCAGATCACCCTCTTCCTGCTCAGTTAAACAAACAAGGTCCAGAGTGTGGCCTGCCACATGCATTGGGCCAATGACATGATAAAACAGCTCCATGGTTGTCATGGCAGTCACAGTCCTGAGCCACCCTAGAGCCAGTCATGCTAGAGCCAGTTTGGGAGGCCTCAACACCACCTCCGGGATCAGCTCTGTCAGCTCAGGCAGGGAGACTGCTGGGCAGCAAGGTGGGCAGTAAACCAGCAGAATCCCTATTCTGTCTCGATTGCCCAACTCCACGAACACACACTCTAGATCTCTCTTCAACTGGACAGAGAGCCTGGGGAGAGAGAGATGGCATTTCTATAGACTGCAGCAACCCTCCCCAACCCTCAAAGTCTGCTCTGATGCTGCACCAAGTACCCAGGTTGGCACAGCAGTGTGAAACCAACTCTACCCTGCTCACTCACCCAGGTCTCAGTGATACAGACAAGCCTCCTCATTCACAATCAGATCATGGGTGAGGGATATCTTATTCAGAGCTTACCTGGCATTCAACAGCAGCAGCCACAAACCCGAGGGCTGGCTAATAGGACAACCAGAGTTCCCCAGGTTGGAGGAAGGGCTGGCATTTGGCACAGTCACTAACCGCCTTGCTATGTATCCATTACCTGGCCTGCCCCTTCCCCACCCTGGTGTACAGCACAAAGTGACTCTCTCAAAGCAAGCAAGGATTCAGCCCGCTATGCCCCAAACAGCCCACAATACTGGTGTGAATGCCAATTGTCTCTTTAAGCTTGTCAGTACTACTGTCATTAAATGCAGTGTATAAGCATGTAGCGGTAATTCCTTGAAAGTATTGTGACAGTTTCTGTTTAGACCTTTTGTGCGACAAGGCTGAGAGACTACTGCTATCCAGCTATCTAACAAAGAAAGGAATATATGATGGGGAAAATGGAAGACATTGAAGTGCATGAAATAACAAACATCCTTTCACAATAGTATCATGGTTCATCTTTTTACATTTTCCTCACTAACAGTAGCTGAGAAGCAAGATTTGGCTCCCTGACAACTTTTGCATTGTGAAAGTTCAAGGCATGCTGATTTGATTATTTATTCACAAGATGTGTACTGTATTAAATGTAAATTCTATAAAATCCCCTTATTGCCAACTATGTATTAGGATAGTACAAAAGAACCACTGAAAAATATCCAGCAGATGAACAATATATCACACACACTTAAGGACCTTAAAAGCACAGGTTGTCCCTTGAAATTAGATTTGGACGGTATAATTGAAGTGCAGTGTGAGTGCATTAGCATCGTATTCAAATAGTACCTTGTAATGGTATCATGGAAAGGTTTTGCTTCTCATCCAGTCACTCTATCTCTGCACCCGTAAATCTTTTGTAGAGCTAAATTGACTTCATTGGTAAATGATTATTGCCTTCCAGAATGGGAGCTTCTCTGCCTCTAAAAATAAAGCATTACAGCTCTCTTCTAACTATGCAAATAGGCCTGCTGCTTGCAGATGTGATCTATAGTCTCCTTTTTGTCAGTGGAAAAATGGCCACAATAAGGGTGCATTTCCTGTATCTTAAAGCATTGCACATTAAATTCCAGAAATCATGAATTCTAATGGAAAAAATATCAGCCTTAATAAATTAACTCTGTACTGTACAATCAGGTAAAGGAACCATCCTAATTCTGACAGAGGATGTCCCTGGTCTGTGCACTTCAACAAAATGAGGAAAGATGGTGCATGTTACTTGCTTCACCTTTCCAGCAAACACTGAAGTGATCTGGCCATTGCTTTTTATTTCGGTCCTGGAGGTTTTGCTAAATATGATTAGAAGGGACCATCTGATTAAAGGTATACAGGTCGGAGCCAAACAGTACAAATTGAAAGCTTTTGCAGATGACTTAGTACTGACACTACAGGAGCCAGAATCTAGTACTAAAAGAGTATTGGAACTGATTCAAGAATTTGGTCAAGTGGCAGGATTTAAGTTGAACAAGTTAAAAACTAAGGTTCTTGAAAAAATTTTAACACCGATTGAGAAAGAGAGGTTTCAGAAGGAGACAGGTTTAACACTGGTTAAGAAAGTAAAATACCTGGGGGGTTAATATGACCGCTAAGAACTTAAATTTATTTAAAGATAATTATGAGAAATGTTGGTCAGAAGTGAAAAAGGATCTAGAAATATGGTCAAATCTGAAGCTTTCCTTGCTAGGTTGAATTGCTGTTATAAAGATGAATGTATTGCCAAGAATGTTATTTTTGTTTCAATCATTGCAAATTTTGGACAAAATGGACTGTTTCAAGAAGTGGCAGAGAGACATTTCTAGATTTGTCTGGCAGGGCAAGAAGCCCAGAATAAAATTTAAAATACTAACCGATGTAAAGGAAAGAGGTGGATTTGCCCTGCCAGACATTAAACTCTATTATGAATCAGCAGCATTTTGCTGGCTGAAAGAATGGCTGCTTCTTAGAACACAGACATTTTGGATTTAGAAGGCTTTAATAACGTTTTTGGGTGGCATGCATATCTGTGGTATGACAAGGTTAAAGCACACAAAGCATTTAAAAACCATATTGTCAGGAAAGCATTGTTCAATGTCTGGATAAGATATAAAGATTTACTTGAAAACAAAACCTCAAGGTGGTTATCACCGATGGAAGCGAAGGCTCAGAAAAAGCTCAATATGGAGGCCAAATGGCCGAAATATTGGGAGATTTTGGAACAAGAAGGAGATAAATTGAAATTGCAGAGTTTTGAGAAACTAAAAGATAAAGTGCGAGACTGGCTTCATTATTATCAAATAAGGGAGGCTTACAATCTGGACAAAAAAATTGGCTTCCAGGTGGAAAAATCAAAATTGGAAACAGAACTGTTAGACCCCAAAACTAAGATACTATCAAGAATGTATAACTTGCTGTTGAAATGGAATACTCAGGATGAAACGGTTAAATCTGCTATGATTAAATGGGCACAAGATGTTGGACATAACATTATGTTTGCTGACTGGGAACAGTTGTGGACCACAGGTATGAAATTTACGGCATGTAATGCCTTAAGAGAGAATATTATGAAAATGATATACAGGTGGTACATGACACCAGTCAAGCTTGCAAAAATATATCATTTGCCCGATAATAAATGTTGGAAATGTAAAGATAATGAAGGCACATTCTTTCACCTTTGGTGGATGTGCCCAAGGATTAAGGCTTTCTGGGAGATGATCTATAATGAAATGAAAAAGGTATTTAAATATACCTTCTTGAAGAAACCAGAGGCCTTTCTCCTGGGCATGGTCTGCCAATTGGTGTTAAAGAAGGATAGAACTTTTTTTATGTACGCTACAACAGCAGCAAGAATACTCATTGCAAAGTACTGGAAGACACAAGATTTACCCACCTTGGAAGAATGGCAGATGAAAGTGATAGACTATATGGAATTGGCGGAAATGACTGGCAGAATCCGAGACCAGGGAGAAGAGTCGGTGGAAGAAGAATGGAAGAAATTTAAAGATTATCTACAGAAACATTGTAAAATTAAGGAATGCTAAAATGATGTCGGAATGAAATGAAGCGGTTTTAGCAACAATGTTAAAAAGGAGTATGTAAAAATGGATTGTTATTAGATGAAAATATAAAGTTATAATATGTTAAGATAAAGAATTAAGATAAAAGCAGAGAGGGAAAGGATTTGCTGAATTAACCATTCGAACCGGAATACAAAAAAGGGAGGTGTGAGGAGGTCAGGGAAACAAGTAAATGAAAGGCAAGATATGGAAAGATGGATTTATTTTTAATTGTTTTTATTTTCTCTGTATTTTGTATCTTTTGTTTTCTGTTTTCTTTTTTCTATCTCTTTATTATTTTTGTAATTTCTTTTGAAATTTTAATAAATATTATTTTTTTAAAAAATGAAGTGATCTGGCCTTGAGGGGAAAGTCGCAGGTACACTGTTTACACAGAACGTCCCTAGATTGTGACAACACTGCTTTTAATGATGACAGCTACATTAGTTTGTTCTAGTGGTAAAAAAACAACCCTTTTTATCAGTAATCAGAAAGGTTCCTATAATTTTAAAAGCAGGATAGGTAAAGGTAAAGGACCCCTGACAGTTAAGTCCTGTTGTGACTCTGGGGTTGTGGCGCTCATCTCGCTTTACTGGCCGAGGGAGCCGACGTTTGTCCACAGTCAGTTTTTCCAGGTCATGTGGCCAGCATGACAAAGCCGCTTCTGGTGAAACCAGAGCAGCGCGTGGAAACGCCGTTTACCTTCCTGCCAGAGAGGTACCTATTTACTTGCATTTTGACATGTTTTTGAACTGCTAGGTCGGCAGGAGCTGGGACTGAACAATGGGAGCTCACCCCATCACGGGGATTCGAACCCCCGACCTTCTGATCGGCAAGCCCAAGGCTCAGTGGTTTACGGCATAAGTTACTTGAGCCCCAGATGCCCTTGAAGATTGCCTGTTTCAATCATACCCCCCATTGCAATAATTAAGATTTTTATTTTTTTATTTTTTTTTAAAAAACACAATTTGCTGAACCTGGCACCTTGCTGCCCATGGTCATCACAGCATGCTCAGACACACGCACCCTTAGTGCCCATCAAGATCTACTGCCACTTCCAATTTTAATTCTTTGAAATTCTTACCATGGGTGGCACTGGGTCGGCAGAAAGTAAAGTGCAGGCATCCACTCAGCAAACTCCCTTTACCCTGAATGCTGAACCTTTGCTTGCTTTACTGTTTTGGTTGTATGGAGTGTGTTTTGCCTGATTTTTCTTTTGTTTGGTTGAGTGGAGCTTAGTTTAGGGAGGGGTGTTTCCTGCTTTTTGCTCTGTGTTTTGTTTGATTTAAGTGGGGGGAGGGGCTGTCTGTTGTTTTGAGGGTGTTTCTAGGGATCACAAAAACTGTAAAATAGGTATTTTTCTGTGCACACTACATTTTCCTAGATTTCCATTTGTGTCGAAGGTCCATATTGTTTCAGTTCCACTACCTAAGCAAGTAGTTTAAATATCAAGACACATAAATATTTTTTCTCATTAGCTGACTTGAATTTAGTTTGCTTCACTTGAGGATTTACCATAATCCTAGCCTAAATTTATTTTGAAAAATTATGGGCTACTGTAAAGCACTCTGTGTGGGGCTGCCTAGAAGGCAGCTCTTGAAGCTGCAGCTAGTGAAGAACACAGTGACTAGATCTACCGACTGGGGCAGTTTACCAGGAGCCACTTTTACATGAATTGCCCTGGCTGCCAGTATGCTACCAATTCAGGTTTAAAGTTTTGTTGCGGAGTCATTAACATCTTCAAACAAGGCCCTGTTCATTCTGCAGCAGGAGTCTGCATCAATAGGTCCATCTTTCAAGAATCAGGATGAGGGCCTTTTTGTTATGGGTTTCACCACACGGAACAACCTCCCTCCCCTAAGAGATCAGACAAATGCCTACTGTTTGTGGGTTTTGGTGCTTCCTAAAAACCTGCAACTTCTACCAGGCCTTTGCTGTCCATTAATATTAATGAGCTGACTTTACTTGGAACATTATCATTAAACTGGAAATAAGAGAAGCATCCCTCAAAATGTTTTAACTATTAATGGTTAGAGTGAGAGTTCTGTCATATTCAGTTTCAGATTTGTACTCTCCAAAAGCTAGTACTTAAAAGTGTTGGCAGTATTTCCTTTTAGTTCCTGGAAGTGACTCTGGACACACTGAATTTTATGTGAGGCTAAAGAAGTCAATAGTGGCGATTTCTTCTTTATTACAAAAGACAGAGACTAAGGGACTCAGGGACTCAGGGATGGAAGAGGTTGCATTTAAAGGTTTACTTCTCTAGCTTGCTGGTCCAAATATAATCCAAGACAGAAGCAACAAGATCTTATCACTTTCTAACCACTGATTTATGGCTTTAGTCCATTCCCAGTGACAACTTATGAAAGCATGCCTGTTGGTATCCAATACAAATAACTGGGGTCAGTGTGGACTATTGACTGAAATCAACTAATGAAACTCTTTGCCCTCCAATTTCAGATGTTTCCTGTTGGTGGACTGATGACGGAAACAGGCACTGTGGTTTATTGTGTCACAGATGCCTAGTGCACTTGTGTGCGATGTATCCTACTAGCATCTTTCTGCAAGTCCAAGGATTAAATTCTTTTATATTGTTTCAGCGTGTGCCCCACCCATAATATAACCACATTGTAGTACATCATCAACAAATTTTTAAAGGGCTTTGGTGGCATGCAACTCAAAAAGCATATTTTCAGAGGAAAGAAGAACAAAACCCTAAGCCCCAGAAACTGCACCTCATTGTCTCAAAATGGATGTGCAAAACCATTTACCTGAACAATATTATCTTGCGATTCCTTCTGCCATTTGCTTCACATTTCACCAGTACTGCAACCCTGCAGCACTATAGAAAAATATTTTTCACTATCACTTTTAATAGTAGTAGGACTCTTAATAGTAATAATCACCATCCTTTTCCTAAATGTGAAAAGCTAGCGCTTACAATAATATTACCAGTATTATTCCCATATCACAGATGTGTGGCTGAAAGACAGCCCTTTCCATAAAGTCATCCATGGCCAGGGAGCTATTGGCTGTGCTGAGATTTGAACCAATGTCCATCTCTATTGCTTACACTGTTAGCCACCACTCTATACCAACTCAGCACTGTTTGCTTATGGAGAAGACTGAATTAGCACAGAAGCTGAAGCAGTGGAAACAATGTCAGTGTGTGTTCTCACCAAATCCAGAGATGTGCAAATAGATTGGACCTGTTCTATAAATAAATACTGGGATGTAGATTATTCTGTTTTGTTGTTTGTCTAGCACCTTTTCAGAGCTCCTGAGGCTTATTTAAAGCATTGTCATGTGCGGGCAACAGAAATAAAATCCTCTAGTCAAATCCTTGACTAATTTTCTTGATTCTGTTCTTTGTGGAATGCAGAGTTTATTCTTTTCTAATTAAATACAGAAAAAGGGAATGGTGTTTTTAAAAAAGTGATATGTAGTTTTATTACACATTTCTGGGCCGTTGACCTGTAACATAAATTGGGTTGCTTTTATTTCAGTTGTTGTCCCAACCTGAATTACTTTTTCATAGCATGTTGCTTTTCTCAGCTTTCAGGCACTCAAATCTGTCTTATTACTTTCATGCCCTTTTCTCAGTAGAATCAATCGATAGAAAGTGTTTTTAGCAGTGACACATGACACCAGTTTACTGCAGTGTAGGTGCTGGATGGTATTAACCCTGTTGACCTCCTTTTACACTGTGTTTTGAGTTAAATAGTAGGTATCATTTGTTGATTCTTTAATATATGTCCTCAAGGTGCTTGAACATGCCTAGAATTAGGCTTGAGTAATATACATGCCTTCTTGAATTCTAAAGGGACTCTTCTTCCACTTCACAATTGCTTCAGATTATGTTTAAAGTACAATACACTCCTGTGTCTAAAAGTCCTTTATTCCAAAGGAATAGCCTCCCTCCCCGTTCCCAGAACTGCAGTTCTCCACAAATAATTTGTTGTTGCTATTGCCAAATTTGTGGATTCACATCATAGTCATCCCAGGCTGGTTTTCATCATGCTACAAAAGGTACAGTCACATATGCATTTGTTTAAAACAGGCTTCTAAAAAACCATTCAGGAAAACACACCAGCACAGATATATATGGGAACTTGGTAAACTTTGCCCCAAATACCTGGGAGAATAAAAATGTGTGGTGTAGTGGTTAAGAGCGGTAGTCTCGTAATCTGGGGAACCGGGTTCGCGTCTCTGCTCCTCCACATGCAGCTGCTGGGTGACCTTGGGCCGGTCACACTTCTTTGAAGTCTCTCAGCCCCGCTCACCTCACAGGGTGTTTGTTGTGGGGGAGGAAGGGAAAGGAGAATGTTAGCCACTTTGAGACTCCTGAAGGGGAGTGAAAGGTGGGATATCAAATCCAAACTCCTCTTCTTCTTCTTCTTCTTCTTCTTCTTCTTCTTCTTCTTCTTCTTCTTCACTTGCTGACAGAAACTGACCAGAGTTTATCTCATCCATACCTCCAGCAGAAGGGAGTTTCACAGTTATGGGACCACACAGCAGGGCAAGACCAGTAGATGCAGTGCATATCATACTGTGATTATTTGTCAGACATGAGAGAAATAGTTATGATATATGTATCTTGCAGGTGATTTCTGCAGTACCTGAAAGGGACTTTTCTGTTAGCCTTAATCCTCAGCTATTGTTTCTTACCATCACACAAATATTCATTGATGCCCATAAGAACTTCAACAATAGTTGTTGGTGTGGTGGGACAGAGCTACAGAGACACCCTCCTGACACTGCCATCACTACAGCTTACCTGGGTGGGACAGAGTGTTGGCAATGTCAGGAGCTATGTGGATGCATTAGCAGGTGTGCCAGATTGCATCTGCGCAGCCCTAATCTTGCCACCATCTTGCCGCACCCAATTCCCATCTAGGGAAAATGTAATAGTGGTTGGAGGGCAACTCTGCAGCTCTGTCCCACCACCCTAGCTACTACTAATCTTAAATAATTTTGTTTCTTCTGTGTAAACGGACTGTCAAAAGCTTCTGGAATTTAACTAGATAAAAAATACACATTTCTTTGTGTAGAGAAGTGGTTCTTAATGTATGATCCATGGACCCTAGGGGATCCATGATGCGCTTCAGGTCTGTGCACTAGGTACACGTACACACACAAACACACACACACTTTCCATATTCCTTCCTGTTACTTTGAAAATTGTCTTTGTGGGGGGGGGGACTGGGGAGGGGATCCATAGCTTTCATCAAATGCTCAAAGGGGTCCACGAGTTACAAAAAGATTAAGAACAAGTGGCCTAGAGTGCATGTGTCTTGTCCTGTTTCTACATAAACAAATACTGAACTGATTTATTTAAAAAACTCAAGGATATGCTAGTATGAACGGTGGGTATATAAAAGGACATTAAATGCATGGAATATAAATTCTTTTCATTCAGGCTTAATACGGCATTAATTCTCTTTTAAAGTATTTGTTGTACATATCCCATGGAATGATGCATAAATAACAGGGGAAATAATTATCATATGAATATAGCTTCTGAAAATATTTTCTGTAACTTCTAAGCCCTGAGTTTAGTGACCCTCCTCAGCACACTAATTTTCCATAGTATACACAGTTTCTCCTTCACTTCTCTTTTCTTATGCCCTTATGAACTTTCATTTATACGATTTGTATGCCTTTTGATAAACTGATTGTATTGGCTGAGTTGTGAAGTATAAATTTTCATCTGTCTCAAATCAGCACTTCCTCCCTATTTCAACTTTACAATTCAGAAAAATATTGTAGATACACCACATTAATCAGAAACAATCTCTTCCCTCCTTCCCTCCTTAATATCAAAAATGCATATTAAGACCACCTCATCTTGGAACTCTTTTGATGAGTTTTTATGCTTCTCTGATGGGGGTTGCCAGAGGTTTTTACTGGTGCCCTCAGTGTCCCCTCTCCCCACTAATATTAGCCTTGAAGGAAGCATTATGTTGTAAAGTTGATGTCACCTGTTCCCTGGACTGTTTATGGATGTGTGTTGAAAGCTACAAATAAATTTCCACGGTAAGACCAAATGTGTATCAGTAAGCCTGGAACAGTGGAACACCATCTCTTGGGGGGGGGGCAGCAGCAAGCTGCTTAGGAATAAGTTCACTGATTGGAGTTCATTTTGATCCCCACCCCGCCTCCCATGAGCAGAGGGAAATGACTGACAAAGTAGAAGATGAATACTGTACTTGAGAAAAGAAATAAGGACATTACATAATCCCAGGGAACGTTTCTGATCTGACTGCCTTGAGAGCCAGAAATAAAGGCTATCTCTGAGTGAAACTCCAGGGCTATGAGTTTGGTTCCTAAACTATGCATCATATTTTCTGTTCTGATGGCTACTTGCTATCAGTTCAACCATAACTGCTCAAAGAATAAGAAGATATTTTCACACAGAAGCTCTGAAAGCCCAGTATGCTCTCCCATGGAGAAGAAAATAGCCATGAAATGTTCTTTTAAACTCACTTCCACTGGGGAATCGGGAGCAAAACAGTATCTCCCACAAGAAGATCAACAGTACCTTATGTCTTTCAGTTTTATTCTCCATTGCTATGCAGTGGCAGAGGTGGACAGAAGTGTGGTTTTGTTTGTTTGTTTGTTTTTGTTTGTTTTGCATTTTCCAACCACCTCTTACAAACATTGTCCAAGAAGGAGAAAGGTTCCATTTGCATAGTGGATGCACCAAAACAGAGACCTATCAGCCTGTGCATTGGTGGTTTTAACTAATGTATGCTGCTATAGGCTCTGCACTCACCACCTTCCTTATTTTACAGAGGATTTTGAAAAGTTATTTCCACAACCTGATAGGCAAGTTATGTTTCTTTACATTTTTCATATTATCATTCAACTTAGCTTCAGCAAGCTGCTAGCCTCATGCGCTCTCAGACCATATCACATAAATATTATAACATACGCACACACACACACTTAAATATGATAAAGATAATGTTACTGTGAAAGATATGTTGTTCATAATCTTTTGGAATTTTTTAAAGCTAGCATCTGTTTCTTTCCTACAGGATCATTCTCAGCAATTTATTCTTGATCTTTATCTGCTGCGCTGTGGTCTAAACCACTGAGCCTCTTGGGCTTGCTGATTGGAAGGTTGGCAGTTTGAATCCCCACAACGGGGTGAGCTCCCGTTTCTCTGTCCCAGCTTCTGTCAACCTAGCAGTTCAAAAGCATGCCAGTGCAAGTAGATAAATAGGTACCGCTGCGGCGGGAAGGTAAATGGCATTTCCATGCACTCTGGTTTCTGTCATGGTATCCCGTTGCACCTGTTTTATTATGCTGGCCACATGACCCGGAAAACTGTCTGTGGACAAACGCCAACTCCATTGGCCTGAAAGCGAGATGAGCACCACAACCCCATAGTCGCCTTTGACCGGACTTAACCGTCCAAGGGTCCTTTACCTTTTTTCTTTTATGGACTGGAGGCATCAAATTAAGACAGATATAGTTTGATAAAGGTTACTGGAGATTCTTAACGAGATTCATTTTTCACATTAGAACAAAACAACTAAACCTGCTGCATTCATCAATCTCTTTCATAATGTAAATAAGGTTCTTTGTTTAATACTAAATTATTCCCCCATCCACACCATTTTTAGATAGATTTTGCATCTGAGCAAAATTGGTTTAAGGTCTGAACATCAGGCCTTCAGATTCTGACTTTGCTTCGGTATAACACAGAAAACAAAAGCTGAGGTTATACAGTAACAATTACTTTTCACCATGTTTACATAACCATGTTCTAACTGATATACAAACACTCATGCACTTTAGATCCAAAAGAGGTATGTTTGCCTCTCTAATGTTACAGAGTTTTCCTTGTGCATAAAAAAGTGTATATTCTAAAATATGCCAGGTTATCAGAGGTAATCCTTTAACGTAGTTGCATATCATCACTGAATGGTGCACGTCATCGTCTTCACTGGAGGATGCCTCATCACTGCTGGCCTCTTGGTGATGCACTGGAACTGGCTTCCTAGCAAGACGCGGGCTGCTGGCCTTCCGGATCTCCTGGGCGGAGCGTTCGGCAGATTCCGAGGCCACAGCCTCCTCAATGGCTTTCTGCAGCGTGAGGTCTGGCCTGGCGAGGAGACGCCGTTGCAGACGGATGTCCCGGACCCCACAGACGATTCGATCCATCAGGGCATTGTCTAAGTCTCGGAACTCGCAGTGCATTGCAGCTTGTCGGAGGGCGGTGGTGTAGTTGTTGATTGACTCCCCCTCTGCCTGGTTCCGGTGGTAGAACGCATGGCGGGCAGCAATCTTGGACGGCTTTGGTGCGTAGTGGTTGCGGAGCTTCTCTTGGATCGTGTCCCACGGTGTTTCCTGGACTGCTACAGGCGCAACCAATGCTCGGGCCGTCTCGAACACCTCAGGCCCACAGAGGCTGAGGAATAGGCCCAGCTTCCGCTCCTGTGATACTTGCGTCAGCTCGTTGGCTTGGAGGTAGCAGTCAAACCGAGCGAGGTAGGAGTCCCATGATTCAGAGGCTGGCGCAAACGGTGGTAGAGGCACAAGTGAAGCCATGGTTCCGATGCCGGCGTAGAGGGCGATGGATGGAACACTGTGTTCTAGCCAGAACAGTCAGCTCTGAATTGGTTCTGTTCAGTGATTTCGCTCAGTGATTCAGCTCAGTGATTCAGCTCTGCTCAGAGGTGGCTGCATCTGGCTGTGCTCTGATGTCCATCCATCCCATCCTCGTCGCCAGTGTTAAGTTGTGGGCAAACATATCAGACGACACAGCGATTCTTCAAACAGCTCTTCTTTATTCTGAGGCCAGAACTGAACTGAGCTGAAGGGCTCAGTCAGCCTGCTTATATAGAGCTCCAGTACCTTGTTACTGTAACAACTTTCTAAAACTATCCAATCACTGAATGTCACTTTCGATCATTCATTTGCATACAAACCATCCAATCACTGAACGTCACTTTAGATCCTTCATTTGCATAACTATCTACAGTATCCCCCTGCTGGCCCAGAGTGAGAACTTCAGTACATAACAGTAGTAGTCTGCTGTTTGCGTGTCTATATACTAATGACAGTCTCCACAGAGGAGGCTATTTCCTTGTTAACAGATTCTAGCAGAACAGAAAGTGTGTGTGTAACAATTTCCTACTTTGAAACTCTTGTCAGATTATCCTGTAATGGTGCCTGATATCCATACCTACTCCACAAACTGAACCAAATTAAACCAGATCATACTAAACCAAAGTTCTAAAATAGGCAGACTTATGCAGAATATGTCAAGCACTGATCTCTTACCACATTGCCACAGGTTCTGCTTAAAGTAATGTTTGTTTCAGCCACATTTATGATGTAAATATAAAGCCTGCATTGGCTGGAGAGCTCATTCTCATTACTAACACCTCTCATCCACATTAGCAGCAACTAAAATATCACTATAATGGCTAGAGAGGTCTTTTTCGTTTCTGTTCCTGCTTTCTCCCTGTCTTTTCTTCTGCACTGCATATCTTTGATCTTGCTGCCATAGCTTGGGAAGTTCCAGGGTTGATTGGATTGACACAGTTATATCAGCTGCTATAGGATCTCTCTGTGAGTTCTCTGCATTGAAGTGACTCATTGAGTAGGGTAGTGGAGGCATGGAGATAGATAGATAGATAGATGACAGATAGTACAACAGCATGCTGGGCTGCTGGCATGCCTACTGATCACTTTAATTGTATGGAAATTTGTATCATGGGCCTGTGTCCAGAGTCTTTCACATACTAAGCAACACCCCTGGGTCAGTCCTATGCAGATTAAAGTATTGCTCTAGTTTGCACATATTCAGGAGGGCACCAGATTGGTGAAGGTAGAAATAGGGTTACAGAATAGAGTCAGGAGCCACCAGGTCCTGATCTGGAAACCTTCAGACGTGTGTGCCAGCTGCATGTTGTAGCTGCTGATAGCATCTGCCTAGGCAGTTAAGTTCCCTCAGGCCTGGCACTGCCCACTCAGGCCGGCTACTGGGGACTTCTAGACATGTCCTGCTCAATTCTATGCACTCGGCTCAGGCCACAGTGTTGATTCAAATGAATAAAACTGAGGTAATGGATGGTAAAAGCAAATATGTGCCAGTAGGAAGGCCCTTGGGATACAGCCAAGATATAAAACCCAGTGCTGAGTCATGATTTTCCAGTTCATATGCTTAGCAAAGAAAACACTTTATAGAAGGACTGATAAAATGTTTTGCAGCTTAATGCCTCTTTTTTCATGCTGGTTGCACTAATTGCAGTTATAGCTAAACAATGGAGTGCAATCTCTATAATTATTCAAATAAGCATATTTGCTTTTGTGAAGCAGCTGTTAAAAAGGAGGCGAAAAAAATATTAGCTTTCCATGCAGTTTATTTATTTATTTTAAGATGGAAAACATCAGACTACTCATCATTGTCAAGAGATCTTAGGCTTCTTACTATTATTTGTACTTGGGCTAATTTGATTGTTAAAAGTCCAAATTAGTTTCAGGGTGTTTGAAAGAATGAATGGGTGTTCTAAATGAACTGATCCATCTTGGGATGATACATACATGGAAGCAAGGTTCTCCATGCATCTTCCTAGTTGATGGAGCATAACAGTGGGTGTTGGCTCCTAATTCTACAGCCAGTCCAGCAAACAAAGATTTGCTCTCCTAAACCCACATTCCCAGCATGTTCACAGTCTCAGTGACGTCTATGCTGGCTTGGTCACGTGGAACTGGGAAATAAATGCAGTCAGCGCTATTCCCTTTTCCTTTTCAAACAGTTGATTGGTGGATTTGGGATTCATTTGATCAAGAGCATTTTGTTCTGTTTCTGCAATAGAGCCAGGTGCAGTACAATGACCTCAGAATAAGGGCTTTTCAGGGACAGCATGCTTTAAAATAAGAGATAGTAGAAGAAAAATAACAAAACTTTATGAAATATTAGGCAAAAATAGAACCTGAATATTTTGAAATGGTGTAGAAATAAGTTTTGTTTGTATGCCTTTGACATTTCCTCTCTTTGGTCTGGAGAAGGGCTATGAATTGGGGTAGTGAATGTGCTTTGCTTGCAAAAGCTTCTTCAAGTAGGGCTTTGGCAGGCCCTGGGGAGCTGATGCCCATCAGTGTCTTCAGACAATATTGAGGTAGATGGACCAATAGTCTGGATATAGTTTTCCCCCCATGTTAGTTTCTTTAAAGCAGGTATGTGGTACCTGTGACCACCCAAATTTTGCACTACAATTTCTCAGCAGCCCCAGCCAGCATGGCCAGTGTTCAGGAATGATGGGAGTTGTAGTCCAACAACATCCGAGAGGATCCAGATTCCCCATCCCTGTTTTATGTAATGAGCAACTTTAGTTAAGCCAATAAACAAACATGTAAGCAGTGCAAATCCAAAGCCTCTAGCCCATCCCACAGACAGTAGTCTAGCAGTGGCATGGCTATCACTGAGGGAGAGATGAGGTAGACAAACAGTGCATATGTATTTCCAGCCTTAGATATTGATCACTTACAGCTTTTCCTCAATTGCTTACATCTCATTTCCTAGCTAGATATTGGTGCCAAATGTTTGAGCCTCTTAAATCACAATATCTCTGTCAGGGAAGTTATAAAAATAATTACTCTAAAATGGAAAATACACCATTCACTTAGACATTCCTAACTGTTAAGCACTTTACTGAGAGAAGAAAGAGAGGTTCTGATATTGAAAGAACCTGAAACGTATCAGATAAAGGTCTGCTGCACTTTGTACATTTTGGATGGCTGAAGGAACTGAACAAGGCAGTGCCTTAATCTTTTGAACATTGACTCTTAACTGCCCTTATGAACATAACATGAAGAGAAAATGGATTTTGTTGTCAGAAGTCAGTAATGTTTTTCAGTCGTAGGCCAATTTGATCTCACATTATCAGACAAAAGCCTGTTTGAAAGCTATTGTTTGTCCTAGATATTTAAGACATGGGTGTCTAACCTGTGGTCCTTCATATATTTTTAGACTCCAACTCCCATCAGCTTTGGCCAGTATGGCCAAAGGTTAGAAATGAGGGCCACAGATTGCCAACCCCTGCACTAATTTGTAACATTTATCTTTAGATGTGCTATTAACTGCCCTGAGATCTTATGATGAAGGGTAGTATATAAAGTTAATTAATAACAACAATAAATAAAACAATCTGCAACGTCAAAGAAAGCTGTGGCTTAGAGATCAATTCATCACTCTCTCAGCTTCCCTAATGTGATATTAATTTGTACAAGTCTTCTGACAGTCTTGAGCCATGGCCAAGATTCACCTGGGAGCATCCCAACTAGCCATTCACTTAAGAACGCTCTGGTTGCTGGAGATATAGCAACACTGTATGCACCAAGTTCTGAACCTGATTTGTGAGCAACTTTGTGAGGACATAAACAGACTGGTTTCATTTTTATTTTTTTTAGGTTAGGGATGGAGAACCTGTAGCTTTCTAGATATTATTGGACTACAGGTCCCATCATTTATGACTATCAACCATGTTGGCTGAGGCTGATGGTAACTGGAGGCCAATAGTATCTGGAAGGTAGTCCTTGACAGTTACAGTATTTTGTTTTGTGGGATTGACCTCTTTTGCTGAATCTGCTACCAGAAACCCCCACTCCCCTAATACAGAGGGATAAGGCGAGGATGTTCTGTGGCAAGTATATATTTTGCATGTAGCAACATGAACACATATAGAAAACTCTGGAATTCCATAACTTAAAAAGAAAAAAAACCTGACACATTTTCACCACATGATAGAATATTTATCTGCCTAAATAAATGCAAGTTTCCCTATTGAGTCATTTAAGGCTTTAAAAAGTGTTTAACATGTCTATTATATATGTTAGAACTTCAGCATAATAATGCAGAATTATCGAGCAGTCCCACAAATTCAATAAGGGAACACGCAGACCAGGCTTGTCAGAAACAATAATGATGTAGACTCGTGCAAAATCAATGATCCAGCAAGAGTTTTGATTTTCAGTTAAACGGTTTCCCTGAATTATTGTAAATCCTTCAAGAGTGGCATTTTTCAATAGGCAGCTTGAACTCACTGTAACTATTACTCTGGTTGGCAAGTCGCTGGGAACACTAAACTGAAGCACAAGGTCTATTGATCCTGGCGAGGCTTGAAATGTTAGGTCTTGCAAATCCAAACAATAAAAAGAATAAATTTGGGGTGGGAGATATGCACAAAAGCCACCCTCCTAACATTTCCATAATTTGAGGTCAGATTTTGATATCGGGATCCTAGGAGGAACAGATTTCCTCATCTGACGAATATCTGACGAAGTGTGCATGCACACGAAAGCTCATACCAAGAACTAACTTAGTTGGTCTTTAAGGTGCTACTGGAAAGAAAAAAATTTTTTTTTGTTTTGACTATGGCAGACCAACACGGCTACCTATCTGTAACCAGATTTCCTCATAATCATGTAGTTTATGACCCCATGAAAATAATCTAAAACACCACCACTGTTACGGCTCTAAGAGAAACCAACAGTGAATATAGCCTTTGAGCTACTGATTTACTGAAACTTTTTGAAGGACTCTTCTAAGCTGCTGTTTGTACTGCTGGGCTGCCAGATGTGTGGTCTACTACAGATTCTGAATCTGGGACCTGAGAGATGCCAGGAGCAGTGAGTCAGACTGACTGGCAGTCTCTAGATATGGCTAAAGAGGGAAAGTAAAAGGAGATAACCTAGGCCAGCAGTAACATGCCAGAACACCTATAGGCCAGTCACCTATTAAAAGTATTAAAAGTATTAAAAGTTGCTCATTAGTATCAGCAACAAGGGCAGGGATGTGCAGAAAGCAGCTTGGAGTCTACGGACAGGTCTCTGGGTGATTTGCAGTAGATCAACAAGGGTTTCTGACTCCCAATTTGTTTAAAAATAGCAGCAAAACAACTTGTTCCACTTAAATTAGGCTGCTGAAATGAAGAAAGCAAAACAGAAGTGGATTTTGTGTGAAAGGAGTGTTTAGCTCTGATGTTGAAAGCAATCCCTAGGCTCTAAAGAATGTGCACTTTTAGATTAATTATGACAAACCTGAAGTCTGTCCATCCCTGACTTGCTCCTGTAGTTCCTTGTGCTGGCTACACTTGGTCCTTTCCCTGCCTTGCCATTGCCTCTGTCTCTTCCATCCCAGCCCTGATACGAACTGGGCCTGGCACAACACAAGGACTACAACAACATACTGAACTTCTAATAACATTATTCGGGTTGGTAATACTGATGAACCATTTCTGATACATTACTGACTCCCACTCAAACACAATACTCGGACTTTCCACTCAAGGAAACCCGGAAACATTAGTCAAGAAGTCAGCACACAGTGAAATTATCAGCCCAGATGCTGGAGGCCCCTTGGTGATAAGACCAGAATCCTATCCTCTTGACTCTCCCATCACCTCTACTTTGGCAAACCTTGACAGTTCGCCAACCATCTCCTCGGTTGCCGTGGAACCTTGCATTCAGGGGGCAGAGTGGTGACTTTCTCAGGTGGCTCCCCCTCCCCTTCTGTGTTGTTCAGCAACAATGTGGCAGAACCCTCTCCCAAGTCATTGCTCAACCTCTGTTTCCTCTTCCTTTGACATATCTTCCCATCTCATTCCAGGAGGCACTATGGTAGCCAGAACGTAATCTAGTGACTTTCCTTTATTTGGAACTAGCAGTCTTGCACCTGGCCTTGCTTGGGAAATCTAAGAAAAATTAAACCAGTGCAGTTTTGAAAGTTTCCATCCGCCATCTTTATTCAAAATGGCATCCAGTTTTATCTATACATAGATGAATACATGCTCCTTGATCTCAGGAACCGTCATTCAGATTTGGTTATGATACCTTAAAGAGTGTCCAAATGCAAAGAAACAAGCAAACAACTTTCCAAAATATATGGTACATGAATGGAGAGTCAGAAAGTCAAGAAAGTAAAGTAAATGCTAGCTGCTGCATGTGATGATCATTTTGTACATTTCTCTGTATTGGTCATGGTAAGCACAATGCACATACAACTTATTCAGGTTAATCACATTTAAGTATGGCTTGAGAAGTGATGCTCAGTACCTGCATGTACAATATCAGTAATATTTAACCAGTAAGTATATAAATACAGTATCGCTTCTCAGCTCATTTAAATCTTTATTTTTAAGCCTGCTGCTTCACCATATGAACCTTTAAGGAGCTCTTCAATAATTGCATGTGGTTTCACAATAGTCGTGAAAAGAGTACTGGTAATCATTTTGTGTGAGTCTATGTGTGTGTGTGTTTAATCCTTAATACTTTCACTGTGCCTTTGAAATGAAAACATGGAAAGCAGCAAGTGCCTCATTAGCTGTTATTATTTTTCCCCCATATTTATTATTTATTTTGATTTATAATACATGAAAAGCTTTCTGTGCTCTTATGCCATGAATGAAAAATGTAACCATAAAAAGATCAAATCAGTTGCTACTGTTCATGTCTGAAATAGAAAGTAAATTCAGTCAAAATTCATGGGAAAACTTGTGGGAGTGCAAAAGAAATTGAATTTTCATTCAGCATTTCAAGCTGTCTCTTACATAAATGTCACGAGATGACAAGGGAAAGAACAAGCAAACTATGATAGTTGCACACAATACAACCAAAATTAAAAATTGTTTGAATATAGCTTTTCCTTAAATATGAAAAATTGCATGTCAAGATTGCTCCAGTCTTCCCTTAAAATCCCAAGGATCTTCAGAACCCCACAGTGTCTCTTATTTTCAGAGACCACCTGGTGAGCCCATTGCTCTCAGAAACCTGAATGCTCTTGCCATCATTAATACTGTTTGTTTTACGTTTTATTTCCTCAGCTAAATAGTCCTGATTACAGTCACACAGGGTAGGCTCCCTACCTCACAGAATTCCTTCTCAACTCCCTTAAGCTTGCCATTGGATGTTTCCTGGTCCCCTGTGGCAATAGTTGCCAGCTGTTCCTCCACATCTCTCTATTCTCTTCTCCCTTAACTTTCTCCTTCTCTTCAGTTCTCCTTTCCTGCACTCTTTGTTTATATATCCCTAAATGCTACCTTTTCATTCTCAGGACCTGCAGAGGATGTGCAGCCAGTGACTCTTGTATCCCCTAGCTCTGTGTGGCCATTTGGCTCCTGCTGTGTTACTGGCCCACATCTCCACTTCTGGTCTATCCTGGCCAGCTCCCAGTTGGGATACAAGATTAAAGGAGTAACAGGAAGGTTGCTGTGATGCTCCCTACATGACTGATCAGTCACAAGGTAGAGAATCAAGTTACCATGTGGAGTCTAGAGCTGGCCACGTGCTAGCTGAACACTTTTACAGAGTGCCAGAACAAGCAGGAGCCCCTTGAATTCCATGACAACACCACACTGCTCTCCCCCATGCTTTTATTTTCTGCAAATCCATATATTGTTGGGGATATATCTACTTAAGCTGGGGTATATCTATTTGGCATAGGATGCTTCTCTTGGTAATGGAGCATCTGGCAACTCCACTGGTGTCACTTAGCAGTCCTTTTCTTCCAATCAAGTCTTGGCCTGCATCTGACTTACTGAAGCCAAATGAAGGAGGGAATATAAGGCAATGAGCCAGCTCCCCACTGCCTCCTCCCACAGTTGAGTTACAGCAAATGCTATGGCTACAGTTCTCTTTCAGTCCTGCTGGAGACATAGTGATCTTCTCACATTAAAGCTATGGAAGACAACAATTAAAAGCAGATTGTCACTATGTTTTGAATTCAGATAGCAGGAGCAAAAAGTAAAATAAACAAAAACAAAAACCACAATTAGTATGGTGTCTGGGGTTATTTATTTAATTTATTTATTTCCCACCTGCTACTCCAAGAAGCTCAAGGTTGTCCACATGGTTCGCCCTCCCCTCATTTAAATCCCACAACAACCCTGTGAGGTAAGTAAAAGGTAAAGTAAAGTAAAGGTAAAGGTACCCCTGCCCATACGGGCCAGTCGTGTCCGACTCTGGGGTTGCGTGCTCATCTCGCTTAAGAGGCCGGGAGCCAGCGCTGTCCGAAGACACTTCCGGGTCACGTGGCCAGCGTGACGAAGCTGTTCTGGTGAGCCAGCACCAGCGCAACGCACAGAAACGCAGTTACCTTCCTGCTATAAAGCGGTACCTATTTATCTACTTGCAGTTAGGGGTGCTTTCGAACTGCTAGGTGGGCAGGAGCTGGGACCGAACAACGGGAGCTCACCCTGCCGCGGGGATTCGAACCGCCGACCATACGATCGGCAAGTCCTAGGCACTGAGGTTTTACCCACAGCGCCACCCACATCCCGACTCTGTGAGGTAGGTTAGACTAAGAGGCAATGACTGGCCAGGGGCATTGAGTGAGCTTCATAGCTCAGTGGGGATTTGAACCCTGGTTTTTCCCAAATGATCTTGTGAACTGGGACCTTTCCACAAAGCATCCATCATGACATCTGGGATTTCTCAGCTGTTGCCACCCAGTTGAGAGGACTGACCTGGTTCAGTACACCCGGTGTGAAAGCCAGGCTGATTGCCAAGGCTAGAAGAGGAAAGGATCCATACTTTTAAAATTCAGAATTATACAGCCTTTCATCAGAAGTCTAGGGTAGGAATGGAAAATGTATATAGTAAGCTTCCGTGGCCCACAGCCCTAAGGGACAAAAGACCCTGGACTGAAAGAAAAATGCAGGGCTCCATGCTCCCAGCCCTTATTTTTCACTTTTGTTTTGAAGTGCCCTTTCCTTTCATATTAATCAGGAGAGATGCTGCAGCCATCACATCTCTGCTACTTGTGTCTTTACAGTTAGGACTCTATAGCTGTTCCCCCACAGAATAGTCACACAGGTACTTCCTCCATGATTGCATCTATCCTTTGGGATCTAAGTCACAGATGTCTTGCAACACATTTGAATCAATCTGTCTCCAGAAGTGAGCGGTGGCCTCTTTCTTTCCATGTCTCCTTGGGTTGTAAGGGAGCACTCTCATTGATCTTCCCTTTGTCCTTATTTTTCTTCTGTTTGCTTTGTTCTCCTTGAATGATGATGTCAGTAAGTATTAGCTTCTTTTGAGGCAACTGGTATGCAGGTCCTGGCTAATGGTGCTATTAATATTGTCATGCCCACTGGCTAGCAAAGGTGAAACACTGCTGTACTTGTACTTTCTTGTATAGAAAGGTTGCAGAGCAGTCTATTATTCAACGTCCTTGATCCTGAGGAAAGTCCTCTACTTGATTTATTTGAAAAGGGGTAAAGGGTACCTCTGAGCTACCAACATCAGGTCCAGATCAATCCCAATGTGAAATTTCTTAGGAACCAAATCCCATATGGGCTATATTGTCAGGAAATGCACAGCAAACCACACTTTGAAATTTTCATGTAAGCCACCCCACCTTGAGCATGGTTTGAACTGTGGAAAGGTGGCATACAAATAATAATATTATGTATGTATGTAGTAAATGATGTGGGCAATTAATCCACTCAAGGAGATATTGAGAATTCAGTCTGTTTCAGGGACCTAAATGGCTGAAGAAAAGACTCAAAAATAAATCTTATAAAGATGGGATCATTTTGAAGTAATTCAATTTTTGCTCTTTCTTAAGTTCCAAAAGGGAAGCAGTGTGCCTTGTGCCACACAACAAAAATTGAGTATGTAACTTAACCTATTAAGCCACACACACCCCAATCCCATTACAGTTGTACCTCGTTTTGTGGCCACTAGCTGAAAAGGACACAGGGCAAACCTGTTCCGGTATTTTTGGGTTTGCCATGGACGTTCGCAGGAATGGATGCTAGACAAGGCAGATGTTTGCAGAGGTATTACTGTAGTGCCATCAGAGCTTAGAAATGTTTTCGCTCCTCTGCATATTCTTATAACCCTCAGATAGCTTTGTTTAATGTTGTCAAATAAACATTCTTGTCCAAAAACACAGAGATGCACCAGTAACTACCACTGAATTACCACAGACTACCTTCTGTTAGTCTATAGTCATACAACATATGCCAGTGTGAAATCTTTTTCATTCATATATACAAGAATGATTTTCTATTGGCTTGTATCAGGAGTTTAGCATCTTGAGACCAAGAACCAAATACTTCTCTATTGAGCTCTAAGGATTCTCCTGAAGGCTGTATCACTTCTTTTCGGTCCATACCCCTTACCAGTCTTCTTGTGCATCCTCATGTGCTTTTACATGGACAGAAGGTAAGAGTCTGATCTGTTGCCTCACCAATATTTTGCCCTAGGTTCCATCCACTTTTTCCTTCTATCTCCTGCCACCATCAGCATATAACATGTGGAAGCTTCTCTACAAGGGAATATGATCCTAACCCCTGCCATGTATGTCATTTTTTTTAAAAAAAAGTATATAAAATGAGTTTAGAATATAATTGTGCTATTTAAAAGATGGCACTTGTGTTTGCAAAACCTAGTCAGACTTCCAGTGACAGGTGCAGTTTTATAGACTAATTTGTCTCCTCTCCAATCACCTTTAAAGAAACATTTTGGCCAATATATGATTGTCTTCTGAAACCAGTGCTTGGACTTTTAAAGCAATTAGGTTTAGGCTTTATTAACGTTCCAGAGAATGGATTCCTACAAAGACTAGTTCTCCTATGCATCCTCATCACTTACGCTTTGTGAATATGAAGGCACAATTTCCCCCCATCTTTTCTGTCTTGGCCTGTCCATACTATATTTCAGCCTCCAGATTGCAAAAAGGACTGGCTGTATCTATTATGGCTTTAGTTTTCCTTAGTAACACAACAACTGCTTTCAGACAATTGGTTCACAGAGCTCAGTATTGCTGTCAATGACTAGTTGGAGTTTGCCATGGTTTCAGACAATTTCTTGCATATTCTTATAGTTTTAAAATATCTTTCATTCTCTTCCCATTAATGCCATCAAGCTGTGCTAGCTGGGTTTGGTGGGAATTATAGTCCAAAACATTTCAAGGGCACTGTATTGAAGAAAGCTGCCTAGACTGAATGTATTGAGAATATAACATGACATCCACTCTTATAACATGGAACCTGCTGTGAGCATATAGATTTGTGTGTGAGAGAGAGAAAGATAAAAGCTGTTGACATAACATCTGCATCTTTATTGACTTCTCCAAATATTCTGAATTGCAGAATACCTGTATCAGACATTAAAAATCAGATATTTAATGTTTCCTTCTGTGAATAGAAATAGAGAGAACTTTAGAAGAAAAATGGTGGCTAGAGCAATAATTTGTAAGAAATAAAAGATGCCTAAGAATCGATAGGAGCTGCATCAAGCTTGCTTGGCAGCCATATCATTCATATGATCCCTGAGAAAGTTGCAATTGACCTACATCAATGAATGAAGTTTTTCAATCAAAGTATTGCTATAAAGATTAACCATCTGGGGAAGCTTCTAGAATTACATTTGGACAAAACTAAATGGAGTATGGATTTCTGAAAGTTGAGAAGAAACAAAAGACGTGTTCCCCCCCCACCTGGTATATAAATACTAGGATGATATATTTGTCCTTTCAGAGCTTTGTTAGAAATGCAACATGCTATGGCTTCCTTCCTAGTCCATGGCCATATAGAACCAGAGGACACAGGGTATGGTAGAGTCTCAGTCTTAAGTTTAGAACATCTACACTCTCCAGAAACAACCCTTTGTTGAAAATGGGCCAAAATCGCCCATGTAACACACATTGAGTAAATACTTTTTCAATAGGTGGTGACGTTTCGTGTCCTTCAACATCACTCCTTCACTCAAGGTGGGTATTAAATTCCTCTAGTCTCCCCTATCTATTCAGTCATGGTAAGCAAGAATCGAGAACACAGATGCTCACCTGTCACTGAGATGGTAAACTTCTATTTCAGCTCTACAATTTCAAACTGCAGCTGATTGCACAGATAACTGATTCTCCTCTATATGGAAAACACCCACACATATACAAACACCCTACACATAGAAAATTAGATTTCAAGGAGAAGGATTCTTTCTAAGCCTTCTTCCTAACATGCTAGATTTCTGCAAAGGAACATTCCTTTATCTCAGTTTTCATTTGCAGGCTGAAGTGGTACATCAGGACCCAAGCTTACTAACTCAATAACAGCTAGGCTTCAATCCATGGTCACTGCAGCAAAAGCATAGGGCCATATACAAAATCTGTTATATACGGTATTCCCAAAAGAAAGGGTTTGAGCTAAGCAGAATTCACTCCCCATGAATGATGATTTGACTTTCAGCAATTTATTTTTGTGTTCATCATTACGTGAATGGCATGGTTATTTTTTGTTGTTGTGTGAATTTTGTGGATAAATGCTTTTAGTGTATTTGCTTCATTCTGAAGGATTTTTATTGTATATTTTGTCTATTGTCCTTGAAAAACACTCCAGGAGTCCTTCTGGCAGCATGAAGCTGTAGAATGGGAAATTATAGTGCTAAACATTGTCTCCAGTTATTATAGGTTGGAGTTAAGACTTCTTCCCTTATCTTATTCTTGTAGGTACTTTCATTTTCCTATGCAGATGGGTATTTATTGATGAACAGGTTAACAGCCTCTTTTTCTGGGCCTACAAAGTGAGCAACCCTGCTGTATCTTTCTATATTATATTTGCAGTAGTCCATCATTGCACTGTTTTCATTTACTGTTTTCCAGGGTTCTAAAAGCAAGGAGGGGGAGGAGGGGGCAGTGAAAGGCAGGGGTTCATGTCTGTAGTAAATGACCAGGAGTGCAAGGGAAGATCTGGGTGAGGAAAAGCAGGATCTGTCTGGCAGTCGTAGCCCTCCAGTGACATAGGGGGACAGAGGATAAGGATGAATTAGAGAAGGGGGCGGTGGAATTGAGTGGGGTAAAGGTAGCATTTGGAGGACTGAAGGGGTATATAGGAGAGGGGGAGGGAGCTTTAGAGCTTTGGTGACAAATGTAAAGAAAAAGAGAAGGAAGGGGAAGATTGAAGTGGATGGGGTTAATGAGGGCACTTGCAGTGCTCTGGATGAGCAAGAGGGTGCATTGAGATAAATGAAGGAGATCCATTTTTGATAGACTCAAACTTCTCTCTCTTCCATTCCTCAGCTGTGTTGTGCAAGAAAAAGAAATGATGTAGAGTCCTCAAATATTCCATAGCACTTTGCACAGTGTATTTCACCCCTGGTACCACGGGTTGTCTTCAACATGAAGACTCAGTGTACTAATTTGGAACAGATACCACACTGTGTGCAAGATGGATTTGAGAAAAAGGAGGAGGGAGGAAAAAGGGTGGATGCCAAAGGTGGATGCCAAAAAGGGAGTAGGAGGGATTAGTAATGGGAGTGAAAGTAGGAGTAGAAAAGAGGCTGCAGAATAGGAGGGGATGGTGATTTCATTATTCAGCCAAAGGTGAAATGGGTGTTTAGATGCAATGTGTGGAAGGAGGAAAATGCAGGCAGTTGCCATGGGATGGTCTGTATGTAAGAGGGGGTTGAAGAAAAGGAGGGGGAGGGAAGGCATGGATGTGGGGATAACATGAAAAGAGGTGCACAGCAGGGCTGCAGAACAGAAGAGAAATGTGGCTTCAAAAATAGGGTTGGGAAGGTGTAGCTCTATGGAGTGGGAAGGGGAAGCTCTAGAGGGTTAATGTGGAGAAATGGCAGAGGGCTGGAAAGCAGAGCTGGCAGGGAAAACACACACATACCCCAGTATTTAAGAACTTAACAAAAGCAATACTGCATTGTTTATGAAATAACTGTGAAAAGCGAACATTGTTGGTTGGAAATTCAGTTCATTGGGTATCCAGATTCTAAGATGCTAAAATAAATCTCATATGCTGAGAACAAATGGGATAAGACTGATAAAGCACATTCATGTGCTTAAAAATAATTATTGTGATGTTAGACCAAAGGGTTTAGGACAAAACAGAAAATGAAGTCGAAACAACTTGGATGAGGAGGAGATGATTATTAAAAGGTTCAGGGAAGAGTTTTAGATTCACATAAGTATTTTCTCCACTGCCTCTGAAGGAGTGAAATTGTAACAATATTAACCTCTGATCTTGCAATACTTTAACAAATGAGCAATGATAAAGAGGGAAAGAATAAAAGAACTTAAGCAAACAATGCTGCCAAGCTCTGCTGGTTTCTTTATAGACAATCAATTTTCTACTGTCCTGCGAGCCTAACATATTATTTAATGCTTCTGATACTTTACAAAACAAGTCACTTTTTTCTTCTTAGAATTATTTCATATGCATTCTCAAACTCTGGGTGAGACTCAGAATGTTGCACAACACAGAGAAGTGCTGTGGATTGTTTATCTACTGATCTCCAAGCTCTGATTTCCAGGTGTTCGAAACAAACAAGAAAGGGTAGCTATCACCCATTTTCCCCAGCTTCTGATCTTCTGAGGGCATCTGGCATGGAAGACAAGATTAACTTTCTCAGGGTGCATTCAGACCTAGGAGGGTTGTATATGTACAGATGAGTGAGTACACAGCCATTGTTTGTTTTTCATTTCACCATAATCCACATTAAGATGGGTTGCAACTGCATACATACAGTACACTAACTATATGAATCAGGCCTGAAATGGAACAGTGAGGACAACTGTTCTCATGTAAATTAATAGACACAAACAAGAGCTGTTAATTACCTAATTATTGCAGTCTCTTTCTTCTTTCCCCTCTGACCTCGTTGTTACAATCCGCTCCTCCTGAAACTGTTTGTGTTTGTATATGTGTGTGTGTGTACCTGCAACTACATGGACAGAGCAACTTAGGTCCATTCAGTGTAATTTTCACTGGTGCTCAGTCATAGATCCATTCTGGTGTGTAGCTGTGTGCGTGCATGCTTGGTTTTTCTGAAGTTTTCAAAATAACACAAAATCTGTATGTAAATTAATAATAATAATAATTTATTTATACCCCACCCATCTGGCTGGGTTCCCCAGCCACTCTGGGTGGCTTCCAACAAAATATTAAAATACAGTAATGCATCAAACATTAAGAGGTTCCTTAAACAGTGCTGCCTTCAAATGCCTCCTAAAAGTCTGGTAGTTGTTGTTCTCTTTGACACCTGGTGGGAGGGCATTCCACAGGGCAGGCGCCACTACCGAGAAGTCCCTCTGCCTGGTTCCCTGTAACTTGGCTTCTTGCAGTGAGGGAACCGCCAGAAGGCCCTCAGCGCTGGACCTCAGTGTCCAGGTAGAACGATGGGGGTGGAGACGCTCCTTCAGATATACTGGACCGAGGCCATTTAGGGCTTTAAAAGTCAGCACCAACACTTTGAATTGTGCTCGGAAACGTACATATTTTGTACATATTTTGTACACAGTCTCCCCCTAACATTCAACTTATGATGTATTTCAGTGCTTTTCAATGCATTTTCATCTGAGGTATACATTTTGAATGCAGTTCTTACTTAAAATGCATATTTATGTGTACACTTGTTGGTAGTGAAATAGCAAAATGTAGAGAAGGGCATTTGCTCTGCAAGCGAGGTTGATATGCTAAATTGGGCTGGTCCACTGTGAAAAGTGTCCTGAATAAATTTCTCTTTTATTCCTACTTTCAACTCAGGATAATGCTTCATGCATCTGGTGAAGTCAAGTATAATCCATGAAAATATATGCCATACTATATGTGTTAGTCTAAGGTACCACAAGATTTGTTGTTTTTGCAGCAGAATAGGATGGCTACCTACCCATCTGGAACTAGAAAAGGATTTGTGTTTCTAAGACATGTTGTACCCTGAGAAAGAAAGAGACAAAATTGCCCTTAATTGAAATATATAGCTTTAATCAGTAAAACTTCTAAGCTCATTCTGTGTTTGTTTTCATCAGTCTCAAAATAGCACAACCCATTTTCTTACTTATTGAAAACAAAACAGCATTACTTTTTCTGCACATTTTTGCTTCTTCATCTCTTAGGATAGGCAGTAGCAACCCACATGGTTTTTGTTGCTGTTTCAGTGCATCAGATACTATAACAACATGGGTGCCCATAGTAAAGAAAATCATATGGGTTGCTGCAAAAAGGTGAGCAAATTAGCCCAAGGTCAGTGGGGCAAAGAATAAGAACGTGGTAGGAGAAAACAAAAGGAAGGACACCAAACAGCCTTGAAACAATACACATGCTCAGGTAATGATTTGTTTAAAAAAGAATTTGGCTGTGTGAAATCTGTTACTATGGAGAAAAAAGCACAAAAACTAAATTATCACTGATGAAGCTATTGCTACAATCCTAATGTTCTTACTAGGGAGTAAGCCCAACTAGACACAGTGGAACTTAAAATGTATGACTACCTGTTGGTGAATCGGGGTTTGCTGTTGTCCTTTAGCTGAAGCCCTGCACCTAAAAACCAAATGAATGCCTGGCTTTTGTTACAGCAAAATCTCTCTCCCTCTCCCTCCTTTGTGAACTGCTCTGTCTCTTTTCTCCCCCCCCCTCTTGTGAACTGCTCTTTTAAAGATAAATAATACATGCTTTTGTATTGTGAAGAACTGCAGTTCTAAGTTAACTGATATTGAAGGTGTACTGTTGCAAGGCAGATTTTAAAATTCAGGCCAAAAAATGTTAGTATAATAATAATAACTCTTAATAAGGATCATTGCAGTGAAAAGCAGTTAAAGGAAATTAGGTATCTTTTGTTGGAGGGGTAATTTAGGAACTACAGACACTTTACTTAACTTGCAGCCTACCTAATGGCATCTACATCTTCTGGTTCTATTCTTGGCAGCTGCTAATTTCTGAGAAAAAGAAAAATGTAGAACATTCATTGAAGGTACTTCTGTTCGTCTTGAGCTTTGCACAAATTTGTAAAATAGCTTTTCAGTGAAGAATCTCTCTATTTTGCTGTAAGCAACAAACCTAGGAGTGCTCTCCTTTCTGTGGTTGGTGCATAGAATGATTCTGAACAAGGACACATTAGGTACCCAAACATTAGAGTTAAACTGTACAGCAATTGTGTCATGAACTGGCAGGCCTATGGGGAGGAGGAAGATCCCAGTGAGGGCTGTAGCCGGGACTGGGACATACTGGGACAAGCTGGGGATGAGGAAGGAGAGGTGTAGGAAGTACTTACAGAGTGACAGAGGATGATGAGGGGGTGGAGGTCAGTGCACAGGAAACAGAGCAGCAGGACCCATCACCAGAGTCAGTGGGGCCCTTGTCTCCATGAACACGGTGGGCTCTGAGGTGTAGGGAGCAGTGGGTGGGGTGCTCCAGGAGGCAGAGGCAGGCAAGGGCCCACAGCCAGCTTCACTAGCTGGCCAGGTGAGGCTTGCTAGCTCTGGGAGGAGGCATGGGATTCTTCAGCTGGAGTAGACTTGGAGCAGGTGAGGATCACATGCCTCATCAAGCCCAGATGCTGCAATCAGCAGGCATAGTAAAAAGGATAGCAGAGCTCAGGTGCTGTGTCTGCTCATGTTGAAGGACCATAGCTTGGCTGCTTCAGGATCTCTGTGGAACTGTGCTTCAGTTTGGACATGTGGATTGACCCTAGACAGGGGACTTGGCATACTGACTTGCTGCCAGGTAGGCCAGGGGTTCAGGGCATATTGTTTGTGAAAGAGGGTGAACTGTGGGAGCAATTGCGATTGACACATTATGGCCTAGTCCAAATCAGTGCCTCCAGTCTCCCAACCCTGTTATTGTTAACCATGGCTAGGTAAGAACCAGCATTTACCATTAGAGTTAGAAATAGGATATCCTTAATGTTGCTGAATTATAACTCTGAACTATGGTGACCATCTTTGAAGAAGAATGGTGTAGGGTAAATTTGTATGCAAGAGGGAAGGGTACACTACTACACCATGACTGGCAGATGAGACTGTGATTGCACTGGACACTTGAACAAATGCAAATTACATCCCCAGAATGCATACATTGAGAAATTAAAATGGGATTTATTTATGAAGATGAGCACTGTTTGGGCAGATGTGTGGCAAATTAAGGGTGATAGTGAATCAACTTCAGCATAAGCAGACATTTTCTTTGTTTTTTACCCTATGTTACTGTAGTCAGGAATGAAAAAAACAATGTTTTAGCTGTTTACTTCTACCTCATTTTATTTTGTGTGAACATCCTTATATATTGAGATTTTAGGTGATGTGCACCATTATTTAAAATGAATTAACTGGTTAAAAGGCAGATGATTAATCAACTAAAATGTTTTAATTGATTGTCAACCTTAGTTTCCTGACATTTATTTAGTGATTGCATTGCACTGATACAGTATGCTTTTAGAAACTAAATTGAATTAATGAAGCAATTTGTGAATACAGTTCATGTTCTATAAACCTTTATTTACCCATGCCTCTCTATAATTTATACAAAAGAGATTTCCCTAGGTGAAAACAGGCATTATTCCACAGAAAAATGGTTGTCATTGTTTCTTTTACTTTGTTTATTTAAAATATTTATAGCCTGCTTTTCTTTACCAAACATGCATCCCAACATGGATAAATTCTTAAAATGCAAACATAAAATAACCTAAAAATAAACATCAGGAAAATCAGGAAAGCTTCATAACAGCAAATTAGCAGCAATAACTTCTCCAAAGTTCTGGAAGTTTCTGCCAAAAAAACAGATCATAATGTCAACCTTATTTGATATGGGAAGGAATTCCTTAATCAGGGTGCTTTTATTGCCTTATGGGTTGAGCATGCTGCTTTCTGGAAGGGTGTTGTGGGCAACTTACAACTACCCCGAGCAACGCCTCAACACTTTCCACATGGGTTGTGTCAAGAAGATTTTGAGTGGCAGAACAGATGCGGGGAATGTGGGTTGGGAGAGCGCATGTTCACACTCCAGTTCAATGGCATCTGTGCTGACTTGGTCATGTCCACAGAATGGAATATGACAACATCCCCAAGGATGTGCTCTACGGGGATCTGGCTTCAGGCATCAGGCCCGTTGGCAGACCAACTCCACATTACAAAGATGCCTGCAAATGTGACATGAAGGCTGCCAAGATCAAATCTGTCTTGTGGGAATTCCTTGCAGACAACTGCTGTACCTGGAGATAGTCAGGTCATGTATCCAGGGCAGCAAACATATAAGCAATAAAACAATACAACTGAATACATCTAAATTATGTTTAGGGAGGTTTTTAATCTTTGATGTTTTATGTTTTTAATATTCTGTTGGGAGCTGCCCAGAATGGCTGGGAAACCCAGCCAGATGGGTGGGATATAAATAATAAATTATTACACACACACACCCCACATATTTTGCAGGACTGTACCATGTTGGTGAAGACCGCTATCAATAAAGCGCAAATAGAACAGTTATTCCCAGTTCTGACAGTAAGTTGAGCAGCAAGAACTCATCCAATTAGGCTGAGCAAGGAAAAAAGAGCAAAACCATTAAATTAAGCCAATTGTCTGCAGGTAGGGAGGAAATATATGCTGAGCTAATTAGGCTGCAGACCTCTGGCGAACTCTGAAGTCAAGTATCACCCATTCTGGTCTGGGATATAATGAAAACTGAGAAAAGTAGCTACTGTAATTAACTCAATTGTAATAAGAACAGTTATCTCAAGATAGGGCTATTATATATATGTATTTGTTTTATTGACCTCAGAGGCCTATGTAGCTTTTTCTCTGGAGATCAAGACAATATCTATCTTCTCTGAACACTCAAGACGCTATTCACAGGTTGCTTTTTTTTAATGTAACAGGGCCAAACAGCACTTGTTAAATCTTTTTTATGAAGGATGGCATACTAATAAAAATAATAATTTATGGGAGGGGAGTGGCACTAGCAAGAAATACGTTGCTATTCAGGATTCAAGCCTTCCAGCTATGATATATCTTAGAAGACTACATTCTATTCCATTCTCCACCTTTTCTATTCCACCCAGCAGTGACAGTGCAATCCCATACATGTGTACTCAGAAGTAAGTCTCATTGACCTCAATGGGCTTACTCCTAGGTAAGTCAATTTAAGATTGCAGACTTAGTGTTCTGTGGCTCATTGGGTTGTTAACTTGTGGAAGGGGAGGTTGGTCCCTTAGGGTCCTCTGTCAAATATTTTTTTTCCTGTATTTCTACAAACTTTGGTGTTCTGTCTGATACCTTCATCTTGACTGTCTGTCGCCTGGCTTTGGCGGCAATTCTGTCTCCCTTCATGCACAGAGCTTGCTATTAGAGGAAGTGGTACATTTCTTTTTTTAACCAATTACCTATTTTTTAATCTTTATATTTTAACATGTGTTCAGCTGCTAAGTTTTATAAACTAGAAAGCCCTGATTTGGGCCAATGTCTTGGTCTGTTCTCTGTCTTACATTCACGAAAAAGAAAACACTGTTTTCAGGAGCCATTGCCAAAAACAAAGGTTTGGGCAGGTACAACTGAGATAGGGCTGTTCAAGAGGGCTAAGACGAGGCAGAATAATTTGTTAATAGTGGTGAAGGGTTATCTGGAAGATATGAGAAAACTAAACGATGGGCATAGCTACAATAGTGAAGACGACAGTTAAAACCGTTAGTAGGTTTAGGTTGCTAGTCCCATTGTAAAAAGCCCAGGAGGCTTTAAAAATTAAGAAATTCCAGTACAACCAGGTTTTGTCATTGGATAACAACCCCATATTTATTTTCCAGACCACAATATATTCTACCTGAAAATAATGGAGTGTTGATTGTTATGCTGCTATGATTATTGTGCGGCATGTAATTCCACAAAGCTAATTGACTCCTACTTGTTGGTGACATAAGTGATCATTAATGCTATTTTAAAAAAATCAAAATTACTTGATGTTTGTGTGTGCCTCCTCTATAAGAGTAGTGTTTAATAGTTTTGTTTATTAGGTAGTCCTGAAAATGTACAGTTACAAAATATAAGGATTTCAATTATATTTATCAGCGCTTGATTTCTAAACGTAACAGCCTTGGCAGTAAATTCTCCCTGGAAGCAATACGATGTGTCCTATAACCTTTCTTTTTATGATACTATGTCTCCCCTTCTGTATTACTACATCAAATATATTGAACAGGTCTTGAACCTGGCTCCAGAACCAAACCTGGTGAGCCCTGGAACACATTTAATTCTGCTTAAAAGATCAGTACAGGATATACTGCTGCCCTAAAGATTAAAATTCTTCCCTTGGAGCAAATCATTGAAACTAGCTAGATCTTCTCATATGTGTATGCTCTTACTTTGCTCACTGCTTTGCTCCTGTTCTCTTTAAACATTGAAAGAGCAAGCAAATGCAGTTGTGTGGTACTACTGCTGTACTTGCATTTTTCCTCAAAACTGTCAGGCTAGTTTGCCAGTATTTGGGTCTTCGAAATTTGTTTCTCTGTGAAGGCTCTAATCCCTTTAAGGGTGAAAATTCAAGGTAACATAACTTTGAAGCACTTAAGAAATGAAATTACTTGTATTCAAAATGAGTTAAGTTTGAAAAGTATTAGGATACTACAATAATAAGATAATGAATAGTGAATAATGTTCACTATTTAGCTTTTGACTTAGGATTTTGTAGATTTATTTTTTGCTTATAGCAGATATTTACCCTTCTAAATAATTTTTTGCTTGCAGAACAAATGGTTATTTTCATGTATTTCAGTCTTCTCCTGTGTTCATCAAATCAAGTCCTTGAACACTCATTCTTATCTTTATTGCTCGGCTATCAGCGTTAGAAACTGAGATATGAAAGCTAGGAGCTAAATGGCACCTTAAACCTAGGTTATGGACACAACAATGGAATGCCTAGGCACGCTTTTTTTAATAACACGAATACAAACCTGAAAATGAACTAACTGCAGCTAAAACACTATGTTCATTTTTCACATGATCTAGTCCTTCCCTTGCCCAACCACCTAATATTCTTAAAAGGCTCTTTCTCCAGTCTTCAGAGAGTAGCTGGAAGTGACAGAAAAAGGTCCTCCTTTCCTTCCACTCTGCAGTTTTAATCTGAAATCTTAGGCGCAGTACTGCACCCAGAACTCAAACTGCTTGTGCTAATGAAATTCTCAGTTGCAAAATGTGCCTAGAACAATGGGAGTTTCGAACATTGTCTGCTATCTCATCCATCTCCATTTTATGGTTCTAGAACAGATAATTAAGCAGTCGGAGGAGGGAAGATGGCGACGGAGATAGCAGCACAGTCAGGTTCGCCTGCTTTCAATTAAGATTTTAAGTAGTTTTTTATTCTTCCTGGACTCTAATTTTATAGTTTTAATGATTTATTGGCTGCCTTATCACCTCACCACTGCCTCTGTTTTTCTTAGTTAACGTTTTATGCCTTGTTATCTTGATGTCCGGAGGGTTTGCTCCCCGCGCTGCTACGCTCCTCAAGTTTGACCGACAATAAGGAAAACGGGCGACGGCTGATCTATTGCCAACTTCGTGTTATGCCCTGAACTACAAGCTATCAAATTATTACAAACTATAAACAGCTATCCCAAATCTTGCCTCAACTTGGATCTTAGCCTATAGCTGGGTGGAGCTTCCGACTTCCTAAGAGACATAGTTTTTGAAATAGGAAGAATAACCCTGATTGGTAACAAAGATTTACAAATGGTACTTACTAGAAAGAAATGTAGGGACCTGGGGATAGTGACAAGCCCATTGTTCCAGGAGTGTTATGAGAAACAGAGTAAAATCACGCAATACTTTCTACATACAAGGGACAATGAGAATGGAAATGGAAATGGGCAAAAGATGGCTGAGATGGTTGAGTCGAAGCAGGATGAGGCTCTTCTTTTTCCCTCTGCTGCTCAAGATCACTCAACCTCCTCTAGAGGAATACAGGACACGGAGAATAACAACCAAAATAGAAACACAATGAGCCTGGCCCACGAAATAGTCTTGGCTGAGATATTATCTTCAGAACTACAGGAAGAATCCCGAAACTCCCAGAAATCCCAGACTTCATCTATGGGCTCCCAGACGGAAAACAATGACTGCTATCCTCAGGACTGGCTGCTCTCTATAAATCTGGATCTGGCAGCTATGAAAAAATACTTAACAATAACAAATGGGCTGCTCCTGACATTAGTGGAAAATTATCCCCTTCAAGCTAAAGGCTCAGAATTTCATGGTGCCGATCTACCAACCACCCTTCAAGAGCCAGAATATACAAAGCAACCAGCAACCAGCAAGTGCACACAAGGATCAGCAGCGGAAAATCATTTACACCAAGGAAAGGACATAGGGTTGTATGTACCTGTCCCTAAAACTGAATTTCCTATCGAAGTAAATCAAAAGAGGCGAGGCATCAGTAAGAGATCCCATAAGAAGAAAGCTGAAACTAAAAAGAAAAGTAAGAACATAAAAATTGCAAGGAAATCTGTTATAAATCGACGTGCATGTAAAGTATGCTGGAAAAGACTATATAAGCTGATCCCAACAAAATCAAAAACAAACTCTAACAAACCTGCTATACATGGTAGCAGAGAGAACAACAGTGTGGATTCAGGAAAAAAGATCCAGCTGAAGTCTTTGAAAGAAACATCATCGCTGCCTAACAAAACAAGTGAGGAAACGGAATCACAACCCGGGTGCTCTATGCTGAAACCCCAAGGATCCATAAATATTAAAGAAGACTCACCCCATACCATTGATCATGGCAGATCTCAAGTTGAGCCAGTATGGAAACTGATGTTGGCAGATAGGAAGTTAGCATTTCTTAACTACCCGAAGCCAAAGGGCTTCCTTACACAGGAAGAACGCTCGGTGCATTTTGTGAATACTTTAGATGACATGCTGCCAGGGAAAATAAAATTAAAGGACATTACCTCAGTAGATTTCATATTCTACAATGGATACTCTCTGCGAGTGATTGCCTCCTTCAAAGATCAAAACTTGGCTAAATATATATATAGATCAAGACATTTGCTGTTAAAGAAAAGGATAACGGTAACAAGATTCTTTGAAAACAGCACATGTTTGAAATTGTTTCCCGATGAGTTTACGACAGCTGAGATAAGATTTTCTTGTAAACCAAAGGTGGAGAGAGGACACTCAAAAGACAAACTGGAACATACTGAGCAAGGGTCCTTGAAACTAAGACAGGAGATGAGACTGCCTAATGAGGGGACGGATAACTTCTATCCAGAAGAAAAGGCATTAATAAATCAGTTTGGATTGTTGCCTTTCCCTGCCCAATCTGAGATCTTGAGAAGATTGGAGACCCTTAGAAATAAGCTAACAGAGATGAATGCTCCGGAAAAAGTAAGAGAGAAAGAACCGGCAACGGACCAATTAAAGAAAGAGAACCTCTCTGAAAAAGCCAAGACAGACCCCATGAAAGATTACTCTTATAATACCTCTGCATCTGCAGAGATAAACCTGTTAACAACAGATCTAACACAGTGCGCAAGGGACAAACTACCATCTAAGAAGGAAACCATCCCTATGGCAACCATGAAAGACTACCTTTATAATACCTCTGCAGTTGCAGAGATAAACCTGACAGCAACAGATCTAACACAGTGCGTAAGGGACAGCAACAATCTACCATCTAAGAAGGAAACCATCCCTATGACAATCACAACGCGCTCTTGGACCAGCATGAGATACCTGGATGAGGATGAACTTGGTACCAGTCAAATAGAACACCTCAAGGTAGATTCGCCAAAAAAAGGAGTACTGATCACTAATGTTAGCACGCTGCACCCTTCAATTGATTCCATTGAGTACCTGGGCGACAATACATCTATGGACATTGCCAAAATGAATGAAATCCAATTAACAGATAAAAAGATAGGCCCAAAAAATCTTTTAAAGGCAAATTGACTAAGATCAATGTTTGGCAAGACAGCGTGCAACCTTGCCTTGCTAACTTGGAATATTGCAGGTTGGCAAAAGAGGGTTTCTGACCAATCCTTTGCTAAATACATCCAGAGACATGACATTGTGTTCCTCCAGGAGACCTGGAGCACAAGTGAAGTGGAGCTAAATGGTTTTTCTGCGTTCTCCCTCCCAGGTCTTTTAAGTACTAGAGGGGGGCGAGTTAAAGGTGGGTTAGTTACCCTAATTTCAACAAGGCTAAGGGCCATATTTAAAGAACTAGACCCACTAGACCATCTGGCCACAGCTGTGCATGTACAGTGGAGAACCCACAGCTTGTTGCTGATTAACGTATACCTACCCCCACAAAGAGAGAAAAGATTGATAAGAAACACTTGGGCTCAGTTAGAACAGTATCTTGACAAACTATCAAATCAATTTCCTGATGCCTCTGTAGTGGTGGCAGGCGACCTAAATGCCAGAACTGGACAATCTGATGAGGCTTTGTATGCCCATTTCCACGAAACAGTCCCCATTATAGAGGAAACCCACCCAATACCAGCTAGAGTCTCAAAGGATAAAGGCTGCAATTATGCCGGCTTATGCCTACTACACTTGGTCAACAACTTGGACTTGGTTATACTAAATGGCCGTACAGAGGGGGAGAAGGTTGGAGAATTCACATTTATATCTAACAATGGCGCCTCCACAATTGACTATATAATCGTGTCGTATGATTTTCAAAACAAAGTTCTGGAATGTAAAGTGGAGGAGCGCTTAGACAGTGACCATCTGCCATTAAGTGCTCTCGTAGCTGCGGGAAAGGATTTATCCTGCGCTGAGAAAATCGAGCATTCGAGTCCTACAGCTCTGGAGCTCAGATATTCGCGTATCAGATGGACAGATGAACTGCATAAGGAAATTTCAAGTAGGCTATGCTCAAAGGAATTCCTCACTAAGAGAGAAAACCTTATAACTTCCTCTAGACATGAACTAAAGATAAATTTATTTCAGGAGTTAATTTCACTCCTTCAAGATTCCCTGAAGGAAAAAAGGAACAGGCCAAGTAGGCAATCTTCAGCATATAAAAACTCCAAACCCTGGTTTGATCAAGAATGTCAGGACATGAAGCTAAACTTACTGAAAAAATACAAGAATTATAGATCTGCCAATTTACCCCAACTCCCCACGGGCTGGTTTGAAGATAAACGAAACTATAAAATTCTGATCAAAAACAAAAAACTCCTGGCACAGAAAAGAGAATGGAAATGCCTAATAGATGCATCCAGAGAGAGAGATTCAGCCACCTTCTGGAGACTGGTAGCAAATGGAGTGCGATCTACTTCCTCAGAAGTGGAGTATACAATACCTGCAGGGACTTGGGAGGCATTTTTTCAATCTTTATATTCAGCTCTGCCTTTGACACAGCCACTAATACAGTGTGCGGCAGGTGATGAGTGGCCTCCGGTGTCGGTTGCGGAGATTAGGAGGCTTATTCAGGCACTCAAACATAGAAAAGCCCCGGGAGCAGATAATATCTCTCCTGAGCTTCTCAAAGCCAATATTGACTGGTGGGCCCCAGTCCTTGCCACCCTTTTCACCAGCATAGATCAAACAGCAATAATACCAGAGGACTGGGGACTGGCAATCATCGTTCCCATATTCAAGAAAGGCTGTAAACTTGATCCAGCCAATTACAGACCAATCAGTCTCTTAAGCATCATTAGCAAACTTTATGCAACTCACTTACGTGAAAAGTTTGCGGACTGGCTGGAACAGGAGCACATCCTAAAGGAAGCCCAGGCTGGTTTCAGGGCACATAGATCAACTCTAGACCAAGGACTGGTATTGCAACATCTAGTGGAGAAATACACCTCAAAGAAAGGAGGCTCTCTCTATGTAGCCTTTATAGATTTCAAATCAGCTTTCGATTCGATACCCCGGCATAGACTTTGGGAAAAATTAAATGCCACAAACATCGATAGACGTCTTTTGCTTCTTATCCGTAGACTACATGAAAATACTCGGATCCGTGTTAGATGCGACCGTTATGGGAACCTATCAAAGGAAATCCAAAGTTTCCATGGTGTCAAGCAAGGCTGTGTCCTTGCCCCTATTCTATTCAACTTCTATATAAACTCCTTAGTCGGAAAGATGGAGGAAGCAAGTACTCACTCCCCAAACCTAAACAATATACCAATCCCAGTCCTTTTGTACGCAGATGATGCGGCACTTATTTCCTTCTCTTGTGTGGGTCTAAGAAAACTTTTACGAGCTCTTACAGAGTATTGCGAAGCTGAACACCTAATAATAAATTACACTAAATCAAAAATTATGGTGTTCCCCAAGAGAAAACTCCGACATAAATGGAAAATCAATAACCAACCTATTGAGCAAGTAACATCTTTTAGATATCTTGGAATAATTTTTGATGAGAAGGGATCTTGGTGCCATCAGATTAAGAATTCCATTGCAAATGCGCAAAGATCTTTTAGAGCTATCATAAGATTCTTTTACAGAAAAGGAGGTCAATATGTTCCTGCCGCCTCCCAGGTCTTTGTTGCAAAAATACTTCCACAACTGATGTATGGCACCCAGATATTTAACTGCCAAAAACTTAAGTCCCTGGAATCTGTACAAACTAAATTTTACCGCTCCCTACTAGGGTTACCTACCTGTGTCTCCAACACTGCCATTAGGCTGGAGGTAGGTCAACTCCCTATTAATGCCAGGATATGGATCCTGAAGATTCACTTCTGGCTAAAACTCATATTTTTCCCAGTGGGAGTGGCTCCATTGACTTTATTAGACCCGTTTCAGTCTAAATGGAGATTGTCGCTTTATGAAAAATTGAAGGGCCTGGGGCTTTCCCTACAAGAACTTATAGCCGCAGGTTTTGAAAAGGCTAAAATGATGGTGAGCCAGCGAATAGGAGATGTAGAGCTTCAGGACCATATGAGCAAGATAGATAAATACCCAGCTATCCAAGATTATGGGAAAGGGTTTAATTTAACCCCATATTTGCTGGATCTACAAATCTCAAAATATAGGCGGGCGTTTACCCTTACCAGATTTGATGTACTGCCATCTGCCTTACTAAAGGGCAGATACGAGGGCACACCCTATGCCGAACGAGTTTGCCCATGTGGTCTGAAGGAGGTGGAAACGGCTTCACATGTGTTGTTACACTGCGACCTCTACGGGGATATCAGGTCACTGTTTATCTCTCCTATCGTTCAGAAATTTCCAGGTCGATCTGAATCTCAGCGGCTGAAAATCCTACTAGGAGATAAAAACCCAGAAGTAACACTGAAAGTGGCCAAGTTTTCTGCGGCCGCGATCAAGCGGAGGGCATTAGTTGTAAAAAAGTAAAAGATCTGACCCTTGGACAAGCCCCCCCCCTTTTTTTTTTTTTTTTTTTTTGTGTGTGGGTGTGAGTGCATATGTGTATTGTTTTTATGTATAATTTTACAACTTTTAATTGACACCATCATTCCCTCGTAAACTACTGTTGTCTTTATGTTTTTTCCTTCTGGTCTATGACCGTAATAAACTTATTCATTCATTCATTCAATTAAGCAGTCAATCTGTGACCACTTAGAAAAGGATGCTGTGATTACCAAGACCCAGCATGGTTTTCTCAAAAGCAAGAAATGCCAGATGAATCACATTTCTTTTTTTTCTTCTTAGAGTTACATGCTTGTTGGATCAGGGGAATGCTGTGGACATAGTGTATCTTGATTTCACCATTATATTCTTGTGCAGAAGCTGGTAAAATGTGGACAGGATAAGGTAACTGTTAGGTGGATTTGTAGTTGTTTGGCTGACCAAACCCAAAGGGTACTCACTAATTGTTCGTCACCATCCTAGAAAAAAGTGTTAAGTGGATGCTGCAGGGTTCTGCCTGGGCCTATTGTTGTTCAACATCTTCATAAGTGACTTTGATGAAGATATTGAGGGAGTGCTCATTAAATTTGCAGATGACACCAAACCGGAAATGTAACCAATCCCTCTAAAGGCAGAATTGGGATTCAGGATGACCATAACAGATTGGGGAATTGGGCCAAAATTAACAAAATGAATTCCAGTAGGGAAAAATGTAAGATTCTACACAGGCAGGAAGAGCCAGTTCCACAGATACAAGAGGGAGACACCTGTATTGCCAATAGCAAATGTGAAAAGGATCTTGAGGTCTTAGTAGACCACAAGCTTAGCACGAGTTAACAGTGTGGTGCAGCAGCAAAAATGCTAATGCTAATCTAGGCTGCATCAACAAAAGTAGAGTGTCCCAATCAAGGAAAGTAACAGTACTTTCCTTGAACAGTACCTTGCACACCTGAAGTACTGTGCCCAATTCTGAGCACCACAATTTAAGAAGGATATTCACAAGCTGAAATGTGTGCAGAGGACGGCAACAAAAATGATCACAGTTCTGGAAACCAAGTCTTATGAGGAACAGTTGAGAGAGTTGGATATGTTTAGCCTGGAAAAGAAGAGTCTGAGAGGGAGATATGATTGTCATCTTCAAATATCTCAAGGGCTGTCACATAGAAGATGAAACAAACTTGTTTTCTCCTGTTCCAGAGGGTAGGACCTGAACCAATGGCTTCAAGTTACAAGAAAGGAGATTCCAACTAAGCATTAGGAAGACCTTTCTGACAGTAGGAGCTGTTGGACAGTGGAACAGTCTCCCTCAAGAGGTGGTAGACTCCCCTTCCTTGGATGGTTTTAAGCAGAGGTTGGATGGCCATCTGTCATGGATGCTTTAGTTGAGATTGCTGCATTGTAGGGGGTTGGACTAGATGACCCTATGGGTCCCTTCCAGCTCTACAATTCTATGATTCTAAGCATACATTTTGTTTTCAAGTACTACTCACTCTTTCCCTCTCTGTCTCAAGTTTAAAGGATTCAGAATGGTGGTAGAAAATAGAGAGCCGAGAAGAAATTAAAACCAAATCAGCAGTAATATCTTATAGTTAATTTCATAGGTTTAAGATAGAAGGTCTGTGCCTTTAACAATGTTTTATGAATTAACTGAGCACTGAAGTATGTTGGCGTGAATTAATAAGCGAGTCTATTTGTGTCTCTGTACTTAAGTCGAGTTTCTTGAATGGTGTGTGTGTGAGAGAGAGAGAGCGGGGGGGGGGGAAATAATTGAAAATACGTGTCTTGAAAATACCTATGAAGCCATGTTTATACTAACATTGCTCAGTCGGTAGAGCATGGGACTCTTAATTTCAGGGTCATGGGTTGGAAACATGGGAATCTCAGAGAAATAAAAAATGATAGATTTGTTCATCCCTAAGAGCAGAAGTGAGGAAGTATTGGCCACCCAGATGTGGATTTTAGTTCAACAGAAACATCTGGAGGGCCAAACGTTCCTCACCCCAGGTCAAGGACATTAACAGAATCAAGTTATTAAAAACTCTTCTCCCCATGCTGTACACGGAGGTATACCAAGCAGATATTCTGTGTGAATGGGTAGTACAGTATTTGAATATTTTAAATAAACAAATTGACATTAATCATCCTGGAGCAAAAATATCAGTTCTAAGAGAGAATATTCTCTCTTAGAGTATTCTATATAAACTTTATACATTGCCTAGAAGTATAAATATTTTGTTCAAATGCTTTGATTTTCAGTTGAAATTGCTAGAACCTGTAGCCCATTCTAAGTGTTGTTCCATTGTAAAGGTAAGTAATTCAATGCTATACGGGCTACTTCACTCATCCATTCCTTTCACTCCTCACTGCTTTCCTGTCACTCAGCATCCACTCCACATACATCTGGACCCTTATCCTGAACAAATAATAAATGCGGCTTCAGGCACTGACCTTGTTTGTTGCTATTTGTTCCCATGGTTTTATGATTGATAGTACTGCTGTAGATTTGAGAAATTCCTTAAGTGACAGTCCTGAAACCCATTCTCCGGTGGCCAGTTGTGATTTCTTATTGTTTAATGCAACAACTCTGAAGCATGTCCCTTCAGGAAGGTACTCACCTATGTCAATATTATAGTTATATGACTGCAGTTGGACTTGCATTAAATTTGCAGAACATTAATGATAGAGAATACAAAGAAATAATCAAAATAAATAAAATTAAAAAATCCTTCCAGTAGCACCTTAGAGACCAACTAAGTTAGTTATTGGTATGAGCTTTCGTGTGCATGCACACTTCTACACTGAAACAGAAGTCACCAGACCCTTATATCTAGTGAGAGGGTGGGGAGGGGTATTTACTCAGAAGGGTGGTGGGAATGGGTGATTGCCTGACAGGTGTGGTAAACCTGTTGACGACTGTTAACAACTGCAATTGGTCTTACAGGAAAAAGCATGGGGTGAGATGGCTAAAAATAGCTTTATCATGTGTAGTGAGATAAGAATCCAATGTCTCTATTCAGACCAGGTCTCTCCATGGTTTTAAGTTTGGTAATAAGTTGCAATTCAGCAGCTTCTCTTTCCAGTCTATTTCTGAAATTCTTTTGTAATAAGACAGCTACTGGTTTCTCTGTCTTGTGATTCCTAATATCAGTAGGAGCACACTTCAATCTCCCAGGACATTCTATACAAGATCTCAAAGTAGATGTCTTATTACAAAAGAATTTCAGATATACTTGCCCTCTCATCACAAGGAACCACAGTGAATTCTGCTGGCTGTTAATATAATTGTTGCATCCATATTCACTCACTTTTATATTGTGCTTGAAGAATACACATACACACCGCTATATCCAATATTATACCTCTCCTTCATATCTTACAAATGGATCTATTTGGGATCATAATAGTAAGAATCACAAAGCACAAACAAGGTCTCTGGTTATAATGGAAGATTTTGTCAAACTTAACTAATGAAAATTGTAATCAAGGGAATTTCAGCTTGTTTAATGACAGTGGGACATACTTTCTGTGCAGGCAGGGAGATTAATTTCTAAAATTGCATTTTACCCATAAAATTGACAACCTACTGAACCTATATAGTAGCACATCAACCTTCCTTTTGTTTTCATTTCCACCCTTGCAGTTCAAGCAATATAAGGGAATGTATGCTATTGAGTTGATTAATTAATAAGTTGTTATTGCAATGTATATCTGGCCTTTGTGCCCATAGCACTCAAGGCAGCTGATGATACATTGAAAATGCAATAAAAGTAAAAGAACATGAATAGGTAAAAAACAATGCGAAGGCCAAATCAGGATACAAGAGTTGTGTATCCAGCTCTGCTCATCTTAAGGTTTTGCATGCCAGAGTTTAAGTCCTTTTCTGTACTAGCTCCGAAAAGAATGATCACTGCAATACAGAGGTTTATTATTATTATTATTATTAATTATTATTATTTATTATTGCTATATAATTATCATTAAATATTTATACCATGCCTTTTCCCTGACAGGAACTCAAGGCAGCTTACTCATAAAAATAAGAACGACTAAAACATAAGTGGAAATCATTAAAAAAAACTATCAAACATTGGTAGATTAATTCTGTCTATAATCTATTAAACCATACAGTCAGTTCCCAAAAGTCTGTGAAACAAGAAAGTCTTCACCTACCAACAGAGGTGGGCTACATTTATCCTGTAGTCCAAAAAGAGCTACCAAGATACTTATGCTAGAAAATGGTAGTTTCAACCTTCTTTTTAACTCTCTCAAAAAATAAAAGTTAAATTTATTTCTGTTGCTCACAGCTTTGGAGATAAGCCTGAAGACTGGAGGGCACTGTGCTCACAAGTGATTGCAACCAGCAGGCAAATAACAGAGAATTCCACATTTATACATTTAGAATTTTGTGTGGAGGTAGATTCTGATTCAGATTCATGGGCAATGGCAATTTCAGGATGCTTCATCACCCCAGCTCACTGTTAGACTGAGGACATTTTAAATCACATACTTGAGGCAGAATACATTGCAAGGCAGGGAAAGCCTATGGTACTGTATGCAGTCTATCGAGAGGAGGTGGAGTCCATCTACTGTATACAGTCGACTGAAGGAAGGTGGAGGTATTGGTAACTTAGGGAGACAGTGTGCAGGGAAAATGGCACAGTTCCCCAAGCGGAGTGAGGCTTGGCATACTAAAGACAGCCTTGAACCAGGCTATATGTTTTCTAGTGCTTCTGCCAGGAAAGTGACCTTTTGCATGAAGCTTACTGATATTACAAAAGTAACTGAAATTTAAGGCATCACTGAAATGCTGACCACATGTGTCTTGCTGGATATGTTATCATAACTGACAGTGCTTTTTAAAATATAGTAGTTTTAAGAATGTGTCTTTTCAGTACATCAGTCAATACAGATTAAGCAAAAGGGACTGTGCAGTAAATAAAGTAGGCTATTAGTAGGTCTTAAAGTCCAACCTCCCTCCTCCATAACATTTTATATAATTTGAGCTGCAATAATAATTGCCAGCCTTTTTATTATTATTTTTTTTAAAGATATTTATTGAAATTTTCAAAAAATAAAGAAAAAACAGAAAAAAACAGAAAAAAACACACATATAATTTGCATTCCTTACTTTCAATAACATATTTCCCAGACTTCCCCACACCTCCCCCTCTTGTATCCCAAATCAATTTTTAGTTCAGCAAGTTCTTATCCCCAAATTTTACCTTATTATATTTAATTCATTTTAGTTAACCAATTTTAACCTAAACCTCAGTCTTTATACGTCAGTACTTATTCTTAATATCTTTTTCTAAGATCGACCCCAATTCCCTTTCACGAGTTCCCCATTTTGATATAAGTAGCAAAACAAAATACAAGAAGAAAACAAAGTATAATTGTACACCCTTTGGATTCCCAAAGCCCCACTCCCCGCCTTTCCCGGTTTCGAGCTCCAACAAATGTCCATCAGTCTATCTGCTGTCAGCCTGGTGACCTCACGTCCGAGGCTCTTAATTCTCTCTCAATTCCTCTCTGCCGTTTTTTTTTTTTTTTTTGATAGTCCTTTATATTAAACACCAAATCTCGGAGAAGCTCTGTCCCAATAAGGTCCATGTTTCTTCCAGCCAGACCTCCATATTTAAAAGTGTAGTCCAAATCTTGTTTCTTACTTCTTTTAAGTCCAAATGTCCCAGAAACTCCAGCTTCCACTTTAGTCAAGTTTGTAATCCATAAGTCTTCAGATCTCCACATGAGGAGATCTCTCCATTCCTCATTCTTCCATTCAAACCAGATTTTCATAATCTCATTCTTCTTTTCCTTTATATCCATCTTAGCAGGCCTCTGGCTCTCCTTAATCATCTGCAGCATTATAGCTCCTCCTTCCTTTCCCTCTAAATCGTCATATATCTCTTTCCCCACTTTCTCAAATTTCTCAGATTTCTTTTCTTGTTCAGCTGCAAAGAATTTTAGCTCAGTTACAAAAACTTTTTGTTCAGATACAAAGACTTGAATCAAGTCCCTTCCAGTTTCAGCAAGTTTATTTACTGTTTCATTCAATGTTGTAACATTTGTAGCCAAAACATTGCTGTGTTCTTGTAACTTTCCCAGGAGAAGAAAAGTCCTCTCCAGTTCAGTCAGTATTTTTCCACTTGCAGCCATTCTTGTAATGTCCCAGAGCCCCCTCTAGAGGAGTTCTGGTTACTTAGTATTCCTTCCAGTTCCAATCCAAAAGTCAAATTAACTTTTTCCCTTTATTTTCAACAATTTATTACCTGAATGTAACAAATATAACCAGCACAGGCAACAGAAACAAAGTTCTCTTTTCTCCCCAGCTTTGACAGCTAGTTTGACAGCTGTCAAAATCTTCTATGTCTCTTCAACAGGCTCTCTCACGGATCGCTCCCGGGTCCTGGGGGGGGTGGTAATTCCACTCTCAAAATTAGCTCTTATCCTCCAGCAAAGTCACTTATACTGCCAAAACGTGAAATTAATTACTTTTATCCTCTCACGAAGAAGGTGTTCTTTCAACCTTAGTTATCTAGTCCTTGCTTTAAGATGTTTACAAAACGGGGAGACGGACTTCCTCTTTGCGCCTTCCCCGCTCGTGCCAAATCAAAAAAGAAATTTTGAAATCCAATTTCCGTATTACTCACGGGTTGTTACTTTTAGTCCAAATGTTCAAAGGAAGAAGTCAGCGCTCTCCGACCATGGCATGCGGCTTCACTCCGTAGGGGAAGCAATCGACTCACAGCACAGCACCGCGCCGCTCCCTGTCCCCCGTTCCGAAGCCTTTAAAAAGGCTCCTTCACGGGTCGGGGGCGCAAATGGTGCCCGCCGAGTCACCAGGTCCACAGGCTTCAGCGCCTGTGGTTTCTGAGGGTCCCCGCGTCGCCGCGGCGGCAGGACCCGTCCCCTACTGAGCAGATTCCCTCCGGAGCTCGGAGGGAATCCGCCATTAGTCGATCGCGCTAACCCGGAAGTCCCCTCAGGCTTTTTTATTATTACAGGGACAAGAAGTCTCTGAGGTTTGCTTGTGACTCAGTGTGTGTATGTACACACACACACACACACACACACACACACACACACGACTATAAATAAATAGCATTTTTATTTTATATTCTATTTTCAACTTTCAGAGAATAGTGGCAAAACAGCAATAGCCACACACAAACAGGATATACTTGGAAGCTTTGAAAAACAACAAGGTTTCCAAAAAGTACAAAACAATTATAGGAAGAAACAGCCCATTAAGGACTGAGCATGCTCGATGAGCATGGAATACTTATTGGCTATTGTGGGGTGGGGTGCGCAGTCAGAAAACAGGATGGGAGGAGGAATAGAATGGAGTGCTTGGAAAACAGACATAGATATAATATATAATACAGCCATCTCATTGGACAGGTCAGCCTGTGGTTCACATTGAGAAGCTATTGTTAAATGAGAGCTTCCTATAGAATTCGGTTGAGAAATCCAAGATTTTAATGAAGCCATGAATAGGAACAAGTAGGTATGCTCCACCCCCCTCCCACACACCCCATCCTCAAGCTAGCACCAAATAAAGCTCTTGGTGTAAAATGATTTAGAAAAATAAATGGCCCTGCTAATGCAAATTCCAAAGCAAATGCAATTAACTGTCTCAGGTTGGAAAGGTTTGTGGTTGTAAGAGAGAATGATTTAGAACAGTCCTGCAATGTAGTTTACAATATCGCATATCAAGTTCTGAGGGTTTTACAACAATCCTGCAGTTTTGTCTGGATGTTTGGACTAAAGCTGAGAGAGCAGCTGGATTTTATCCCCACATTGTGGGTTAGATTGAGAGTACTAGACAAGAATCCTGGAGGTCATGCTATGGCTATACCTCATTGCAGTTTGGAAGATTGGGATTGAGAAAGGGGACGTGGGAGAGGGAGCACTGCAATGTAGTCCATTATCAATACTGTATTAGGTCTCAGATCAGTTAGGATTTCCAGTCAAAACCCCTCCATACCCTTTAGGTTGCACCAAAGGTCAGTCTACTTAAATTGCCTCCTCAGACCTCCCACCCAGGCCAAATCAAACACGCAGTTGCATGCAGAAGCTTCATGCTCCATTCGTTTGCATGCAGACTTGTTGCACTTTTGAATGTTCAAAAGCTTTTGTTGTTGTTTAGTCGTTTAGTCATGTCTGACTCTTCTTGACCCCATGGACCAGAGCATGCCAGGCACTCCTGTCTTCCACTGCCTCCCGCAGCTAGCTAAATAAATAAATAAGCATGAGAAAAGACCCAAGCTACATCAGGGACAACTGTTTGATAGTGCTAACATCTGTTTTCAATCCTATTACATTACACACAAATGCATGTACATGTACAAGGGTACCCTGCAACTTTTTATTATGGGGGCCTACTTGTTAAAATAATGTGGCATTGTACAACCACTGGTGTGACGGTATTAGGGACAATGCCCCAGATCACATTGCAGCTTCTGGGTGAAACCAGAACAGCATTCCTGTACCATGAATCAAATGTCTGTGGCTCTTGTCACCTATGCATGTTAAGCTGCATCTGCCAAGAAACACTCTCCTGAAAAGCAGCTAGTGATATAGCTTCAAAGGAGGATGTGAGTTCATTGATAAGGCTCCAAATACAACCAATGTTTTTATCAGAGTTTTAAAATATTGGCTTTATATTACAGATTGCATGTGATACAATATTATTTCTACCTCTCTTGCATTCGTCTTCTCCATTCACAATTGTTTTACTAGGGCTGCTGTTTTCCATTCAATGTAATGAAAAGAAAGTGCATGCATACAAACATGAAGTGCATAGAGCTAAAGGAGGTGCTCTTCTAGACTCCTGTAAAGTGTAGATCAAGCACCTCACAGATAAGTACTGGCCACTGTTCCAATAAGTGCTACTTGTTAGAATGAGAGCAAACAGAAGCATTTGTGAAAAAGCATAACATGTTTAGACATGTTCACTCTTTGAGGTTCAGTTCCCTTTTGACCAAGAGGCAAGAATAGTAAATGCACACAAAAGTTAAAGCACATTCATTTTTCTCTATACACTATACACTGCATGCAGCATAATTGTAGGGGACATTCTACAAGAGGTTTCTGAAAAGGCTTTCAATGCTTATTCTTTAAAATTCTCCCAGGCACCAGTTTTCCATTGCCTGTCTGATAATCTTTGATTAAAGAATTGCATTTGTTGATGTTAATATTTATTTTAACAGGTGGCGGATTTATGGCACTGAGAACAGAACAGGGAAAACCTGTCTTTGTTTGGTTTCTAGAAAACAGTAACACAAGTGAAAGTTCATGTAAATGAACCAAGTGATTCTATTTGTTACACCATCAACAACTTCATTTCTATACTTAGCTCTTGCTTGGCAGCAACACTTACTCAACCTTTGAACTTTTTACTTAGTGCTGCATGGGTAATTTATTTAGATTGCTCAATAACAAAATACTTTCCAAATACTTAACAAAGTGTAATTAAATATATTGTCTTGAACACATTTACTCTTTAAAGCCTTTTTTTATGTGTTGGAATCCAGCAGAATTCTTTGAGCTAATTTCCATAAAGTTTGTGGCCTGTATTATTGCTCCTGTTTGTCTAGAACTGGCGAACTATCTTGGTCTGCAAGTGTTTCTCATATGTTCAGACTCTTTTGCAAAACGAGTGCCCATAGGTTGGGGCTGGCTGCCCCTGTAATATGCATGTTTATCTGCACGTCTGCAATGTGGCTGTGTGCATGCCAATGCACATATGTTGGGGGGTCAGAGCCTGCAGCCCTCACTCTGCACACATATACTGAACACATGGAGGAGAGCCTTCATGTGTGAACACAGCCTGTTTTGCTGGGGTTTGAAGCTTGCAGGGGAAGTGGGCAGTAACTCCTGTTGCAAGAAGCAGAAATTGTTATAGTAATTAGAACTAAGTCAGATGCTAGCAGTGAGGCAAACTTCTAAAGAAAGTAGTCTTTCCTCAGTGCATTGATTAAGGCTAATCAATGTTTTAAAATGGTATCAATTAGACAAAGCTCAGACCTAGCCTCGCTACATTATAGTAAAAAGCACTGGATATTGAAACTATCCTCAGATATGCTTTCTCTGTCCCAAAGGTCTGCATGTGCTTTAGACCAGTCATGGCTAACACATGTCTCTGCAGCTGTTGTTGGACTCCAGTCCCAGCAGTCTGTCAGTATGGCCAATGGTCAAGGATAATGGGAGGTGTAATCCAGAAACACCTGGAGAGCCACAGCCTAGCCACTCCGGCTGCACATGTGTCCGCATAACTATTCTCAATTCTCTGTTTGAGGCAAGGGATAGCTATATGGTTGTAAGGCATTCAGGCATACAACTGTCAAAGAAATAGGAGTCGCTCATCCCCATGCTCTTTGCCAAGTGTAGCCTGAAACATTATCCTATTCAGAATAGATAGACAAGAAAGAGAGTGTTTTAAGCTATGAGAAAGTAAATCTGAAGTAAATATGAAGAAGGTTGAAAGGCAAATTCTCCCAATTAAACAGCGACATCTTACTAGAAGACTTTCAAGGAGAGTGTTCAGAGCATTTTTGCTTAATATGTTTTAGGTTATGAGTTCTCCCTACAGTGCACAGATTAGGGTGAAATGGTCTTCTGGAGTCACGGTTGTGTGATTCTAGCAAAGAATTTAGTAAATTTTGTTTTGAAGTCCTCTTTTTACACACACCTTGTTTGGATTGCATCATTTCCCTCCCCACTCCTCCTTGGCAATAATTATGGTTTATCATAATTGTTGCAGACATAAGCACAGTTACTGCTGATCATAGTTTGCACTCATTTTCTTCTCTGATTTGATAGGAAACCAGGGTTAATGGTAACCATAGTTACACTGTTCAGATATCATGGTGAACCATATGATTGCTAACAAGAAATGGGAGAATGGAGAAAAGACGTCTGGGAGCCACCAGGGCACTGCCAATTGCCAATCTAAAGGTTAGCAATAGCTGAGCACAATGTCTGAACCATGACACCATAGTTAACACATTCAAACCTTTATGGAAAGTAAACTCCACATGGGTTAGCAAATGACATTTATCCCAGAAGCAAACAGAAAGAATATCCAGTACAACAGGACTGCGCTTTTCTGTACTAAATAACAATAAACTGCATCATAGTAAAATACCTTTTCATTAGCATTGTTTTCATTCCTTTCATGTAATGCATAATGAAAGTGTTGCTATTCATAATAACTCCTTAGGAAACTATTTGCTGCAATGAGCAAATTATTCAATGAATTCAGCTTCATTTTTAAGTTATCCATGCAAAGCTTTGCTACTATTTGTGAATTTGTTAGTAATTTAATATTGTTCAACAAATGCATACTGGAAATAGATTTGAGCATGTGAAACCTTTTTTTTTTTTTAAAGTCTCTAGTGGCCCTGGCTTTAAGTATCTATTATTTCCACCTTGTAATTAGTGGTCTATAGCTTAGTCCTAAGCAGGGCTTTTTTTTCCAGCCAGAACTCACTGGATCTCAGTTCTGGCACCTCTCAGGTGGGCGTCATTGCCATTCTAAGAGAACATGGGAAGCTTTCAAAGTGAGTTCCGGCACCTCTTTTTCTAGAAAAACAGCACTGATCCTAAGATTAACTGAGCTAGGAAAGACATTTGTAGGATAAGGAAGACCAGGTTGGTATGCTGTTATGAAGGGTAGTATTACACCAGTATAATATCATTATGCCAGTATTTCAAGCAAACATGTTAACATGCATAGCTAAGATAGTTGTGTATTCTCATAGTTTTGAGAATAACGTAAGAACTGTCAAGTACAGTCAGAGCACTGATCATAGCTGTCAACTTTCAGATTTGAAAATAAGGGATCAGCAGCCTCGAAAATAAGGGATCAGCAGCCTCACCTATCCCAGGGACAGTCTACCGGATATCTAACAACAATCCGGGATAGCAGTGGGAAACAGCGCTGGAATAAGGGAATTTCCCACAAAAAAAAGGGAAGGTTGACAGCTATGGCACTGATCCCTCTAGTTCATCATTCCATCATCCAGCAGGAATCAGTCACATGCCATAGGGAAGATTGCAACACAAACAAAGCATGATGGTGATGTTTGTTGCCAAGTCCCAAGCTGTCCATGAACAGTTTTTTCTTCTTCTTGCTTGGTTGGTTATTTTCACAATATCTATCCTAACTATGTATTATCATATTCTTTTAAAAGACCTTATATATTAGTGGCCATTCCAATCTTCTATGACAATTAATTGCATTGGTTAATTATATGTACCAGCAGTGTGCACTGACTGCAATATTTGACTTGTATCTGCATGTGCAGCTTTGGGAGAGCAGTCCACTCTGTTTTGGACTTGTTCTGTCTTTCCAGTTTGACTCATTATCTGTGACTGAATTAGCTCTATTAAAAATGAAGCTGTATCCCCACCCACCCCATCTAGTGTATATTTTGGAGGGTAGTTTTTCTGTCTGTCTGTTTCTTGAGATATCATCACCAAACTCAGCATGAGGTTTCCCAAGGTCAGATTGATAGTTTCCATCAACATTTGGATGCCAGACAAACTTTAGTGTGACTGTGCCCATTTTTTTTTATCTGTTTGGCCACCACCAAGATATTGCCAAGCTTGGCACTAAGGTTCCCAAGGTGGGAGGTCTTGTCAATGTTTGAACACTAGGCTCCATTTTGAATCAAGATGGTAGACCAAAACATGACTTTGGTGTAACTTCACACAAATTTTAGCGTGACAGGTCCAAACTCATAAATTATACTATGCATTTAAAAATCATAAAAGGTTTTTGGTTTCTAAAAATTCCTAGGCAGTGCTGGGCACTTCCTACTATTTCAATTTAATAGGGACTCTAAAAAGGCTATCTCATTTCCCCGTTTTCACAGAAGTGGATGAATGTTGCAGGCAATTGTCCGCTACGAGTGGATTAATTCTGCAAATTTGTAGGCAGATCTATCTTCCACTCACACAGGCTGCTTTAATGCAGGTGGGAGAGACTGACAGTGAGAGAAAACTGGCCTTATGTCTGCTTTGCTGACATATAACTGGATTTCTCCCCCTCTCTTCCTTTTGGAAAATGCACAGGGAAATTATTTGGGAGAAGAATGAAATTGGGGTAAATAAATCGAAGGGGAATTTGAGTGGTATCTATGGGAGAAATTCTTGCAGATGGCTTTAAAAGGGGATTATACAAATCCTTGGAGGATAAGGCTATCAACATGTAACAACTTATGGCTATGTGCTACCTCCAGTTACTAGGAAACAACAGCAGTGGGAGATAACTATTGCCCTCTTCCCCTGCTTGTTAGCTTAGCTTCCAAGAGGCACTTGACTGACCCCTGTGGGAAACAGGATGTTGAACTAGATAATCTTTTGCTCTAATCCAAAAGGGCTCTTACGTTTTAAATCAGGAGCGGGAATCCATTTGGTAGACCTCATCCTTAACTTTCTCACCCCATGCACACCAACTTTGACAGGTTGGTGTGCCATCCACCTGTCAATCGCCTGATGTCACAGTGATGTCAGGTGACCTTCTTTGCATGGCAATGCACAGGAAAGCTCCAGTGATCAGCTGATCACCATAGTTGGCAAAACTTCAAGCACAACTCTATGCAAACCCTGCTGATCAACTAATTGTGAACACTTATAACCTACATGCAGAGCAGATACCTTAAGGAATTCTATCATTCTTTCTGAATGCACTGTAGTTTCAGTCTGGATTATATTGATGTAGGGGGGTGGCAATATCATGTATAGCTGACATTGTGTTTCAACAGTGGACTTGTAAGTATACACAACAACTGTAGATAGATGACCAGAGTGTTTTCTATAGGCTGCAACTATTAACCCATCAGACTTCATCGCTTGACCTGCCAGGCTTTTCTCCTTGACCCAATCAGCCTTTGCTGATGGGAGATTTGAAGTGATTCAACTTTTGGCACCCAGTGTTTTGGAGATGCAAAATTTCAGCACCAAAATACACATTAAGGCAGCCTTTCTCAACCTGTGGGTCCCCAGATGTTGTTGAACTACAACTCCCATCACCCCTAGTTAGCAAGGCCAGAGCTCAGGGAGGATGGGAGTTGTAGTCCAACAACATCTGGGGACCCACAGGTTGAGAACCACTACATTAAGGCAATATGCTTATTAGACCAACCAAAATGGTGCAGAAGAGTGTGCAATGTATAGGCTTTCATCTTCATCAGGCTGGATGGGTGATGCTGGAGGCATGGATCGAATCTGTATGGAGTCAGTTTTAAGATGGAATGTGGGATGAGGCAACAGACATTCCAAGGCAGCACACTGAAGTGCTCTGCTGGTTTCAGTTTGAACCTACGGCTGATGGGAGGAAAAAACATGCAATATTTGATCCCCCACTTTTGAAAATATAAAATCCAGTTTTTGTGTAGATGGGTAGGCTTTAAATGCCAAGGAGAAAATGTTCTAACAAGAGTAGCAGATTTTATTCGCTGTCTTGGGTCTGCAGTCCCATCAATAGTGTTGCTGATGTTTTTAATTTAGATAGATTAGGGAAGTAGCTAGGAAACACATTCAGTTGCTGTTCTCACAGTTAAGTAATTTTCTAGTTCATTTTTTAAAATTTTTAATTATAACAGCCAGTGGTCCATAAATTACAAGTGCCCTTGGATTGTTAAGGTTGGATTTAATTTTCTGGTTGAACATTTTGTTGAATATTCATTTTGATTGAATATTTGACTCCAAGAAAATAAGTAATCCTGGAAACTAATAGGAATAGTTTTAAAATTACGGTTGGTAAAGAGCAGCTCTAGAAAAACATGTTTTTAAAAGATAATGATCCAATTGGCAAAGTTATATGTAAAAAGTAGACACAATTAACTCTTATTCGTAATACTATTTTCCCTTCTTTTGCAACATGGATAAATGTGTGTTGTTGCTATTTTAAATACTTCATTTCAGGTGGCAAAACCTGAAGGAGTACCAAGTAATATAGTGAATGCAACAACTTACAGATATATCTCTAAGATTTGTTGCCTGATTGGGTCTGTAAAATACAGTTGATGGGGACTGACAGTTTGTGGGCTGTATTTGGCTGGGTGAAGTTCACAGCTCAGCTGATTTCAGAGGAGATGAATGGGTGATCCCTAAGATGGAGGGAGCAGTTGTGTGAAGCATGAACTCCCACCAAGTGTCCTATTGTCTTCCCAACCCAAAATCATGACCTTTGAAAAGAAGGAGAAACTGGTGGCATTGTGGGCTCTCTAGCAACAGGAGAAACCTTCCTAGCAGCTCCTTAATTAGAAGCAGTGCTACTGAACTTCCACAGTTGTGTTAGTGCTTGCCAGTGAGCATGCAATTTATTGTCTTCCAAACTAAATCAGGAAAAATTCCTGGGGGTTTTTCAGCCAGAACTCACTGGAACCCAGTTCTGGCCCCTCTCAGCCATTGCCATTCTAAGATAACAAGGGAGAAAATCATGGTGAGCTCCTGCACCTCTTTTTCTAGAAAAATAGCACTGCTAATACTTTGGTATGAAAGGGGAGAAAGGCCTGACATGACATAATCTGCAGCAGGAGTCAATAACCCCTGGCCCCCTCTTCGACTCCACTCTCCATACGGCAATTAGTTTCTGTGGCATGTTCTGTGGCACGTTCTGCTGACATGAATTTAACTGATTATTACTTTATATCTAAACAGGACAAGTGCCACACAAATTATGTGCTAGTTTTTCACATATAATGTGTAAAAGATATATGAACCCCCAACATTCATGAAAGGATTGTGTGCCAAGATCTACAGGCAGTTTGTGGAGATTAGAGATGGCTGGGTGCATGAGGCAAGGCTGAGAGTTGAAGATCTTGAAGTCATAATAATAAAACAAACATATACCCATTTGGTGGCTTAGTAGGGGCATTTTCTGTGGTAGCCCCTAAGTTGTGGAATTCCTTCCCCAAAGAGGTATGTCTGGCACCTTCATTGTATAGCAAAAGCTGAAGACACACCTTTGTGCCCTGGGTTTTGACACTTGATATGTGCCTTTTTAGAACTCACTTTATTTCTTTGATTGTAAACTGTTCTAAGCTGTTTTAAAACAATCTTTAATATTATATTTTAACCCTTGCCCTGGGATCTTAGGGTGAAGGCTGGGTAATTTTTATTAGTATTAGTACAGTGAATCAGAACTCCGACTTTCAGTCACTGCCATAAATCTCAAACCCTTACCAGTCTTAACATTTACCCTAGAGTAGCACTGCCAAAGTCAGTGGGATTGCTTTAGAATTATGTGTAGCAAATTGAGTAGCAATAGCAATTGTAGTCTCTGTGTTAGTCTGTATTTAAATCTTCCTTTCTTCTCCATAGAAAAATATTCAGTCCTTTGCCAAGCTGTATTAATGTAATAGTTATGAGATAATATTTATCATTGGCGGTATGAATCTTTTGTACATCTATTTTAAACTCTCATTTTCTTTGTGAAATATGTATCTAATAAAATTACTTTCTAGTAAGATAAAATATCATAAATATGTGTACCACTGATGCACTTACTATGTGGCATATTCTTTAGCTTTCATTACTCTTTGATTGATGAAACCTGCTTGGTATCTTAGCCTTTGTACTGAATTAATGTTGGCCCCCTCGGCACAGATATCGGTAGCTAAAAAATAATAGCTGGGTAATATTATTCATTCTGGCTCACTGCAGTGCCATTTATTCCATCATTCCTACAAAGACCTAAGTTGCACTTTGCTTGAATATCTGCAAATATACCTCTGGGGCAGTGTTTTCTGGAAAACCACCACTTATTTTTGAGAACTCCTCCCTCCATAGTCATACATTTTCTTAGGCAGCTGACGAGTCTAAAATTACTATCATCAGTGTATATATAAAGTAGCAGTGGGTATCTTTCTCAAATATTATAAATGTAACCAATTCAAACACATACAGTTTATGTTGCAAAAAACTTCAATTAAGACAGTAAATAGCAGGAGGATAAAGTTGTTTGGATCAGAAGAGCTTCAGTGTAGAATTGTGTCTTTGCAGTTCCTTTCAGGAAAACACATTCAAACAGACAATTTGGACCAATGGCGATATTCCGCAATGGGGTTTTCCTCCCTCTCTTTCACCTCAAGCACCCTCAAAATTACCTCCAGGTGGGCAAAGCATGGCAAGTGGAAGAGACGAGAGTGGATTGTTCTGCATGACATGTTTGGAGTTTGGGGCTTTGGGAAAGTAAATCCAGTGTTCCCCCTCTCTCCCCCCACTACCTCCACCCCAAAGTATTGAAGGGAGGTGTCCTGGGCAATCTTCCAGAGCCTTGTGAACTAACTCTAGAACACAAGAGTGTAGCTTAGTTATGCAGTGTAAAAAACACACACAGGGAAGTTTATAGTGAATAAATGAATAAAATTGATAATGTTTCTTCAGTTAAAAAGGATTGTGACAGCTGTGCTGGGCTGCAGTAGGAAGTCACAGCCATGTAAGTGCATGAGCATATTTATTAACAGTAACTGAGGCCCCACTTACCTGAAACAATATGGTTTGCACTGAGCTGTAGTTACTTCCACATTCTTAGTCTCCAACATTGTAGATTGCATAATTACCGGAGATAAATAGTTTTTCTGCCAAATTCCATAATTCAGCAGTGAAATTTAAGACTGCCTCACCAGATTCCATGATGAATTCTGGCTTGATCATCCAAGTGTGATCAAACATTTCCAGATGATACAACATCAATGCAAAAATGGGTAGCAGGAGTTTTTGGTGAGCCCTGTGACCTTGTTTATCTGCTGTAACATAGCTGCCAGACTTATTTCTATTTATTCTGTTCAAAAAATAATAATTTAAAGCTAGGTATAATCTAATATGACTTGCACCACTTGCATTTTTACATTTCTACATATGGAGCAGCTTTAGAAAAGGATTTTCTCCAGAAGCAACCAGAACATTTTCAAATATTAAAAGTCACCCTTTGGGTGTGCAAGTAAAGGGAGGAAAACGATCAATTTTCTTAGGAAAGCATTTTAAGAAATAAGCCTTTATCTATAACAGAACATCTTTTCTAATCTTACCAGAACAAATGTGCAGTTAGTTATGGATCTGTTGGCCTCTCTGAAATGTGAGTACATTTCAAAATTTCCTACAGCTGTTGGTTTTATACTGGGGGGGGGGGGGGCAACTGAGTGGCACACCTAATAGCAGACCTTGAGTATTGCGTCACAGTAATCACTGGTGGATTTTCTGATTGCAAATTGAAGGCTGCTTTACATTTACCTGATATCCAGAAGGGTTTTCTTCCTTTCTCGTTTAGCTCTGATTTGAAGCTTTAGGAAACAGCACAGCATCTTGTTTTCAAATGTATAAAAAATGATTTCTTAGAATACAAAAACAGGATTTCAAAAAATGAAGTACAACAACCAATTAAATGTTACTTGGTTTCATTTTCAGGTTGGGGCATTGTTTTCCAAATACCCATGATACCTGAGAGAAGGAGGTAGAATTCTGTCACATTGTCCAGGAAATCCTTATCAAAACACAGCTTGGTTCTCTGGTGGCCTGGGGTGTAAGGCTTGATAAGTGAGTTCTATTTTGTAGCCTGAACACCGGTTCTTTGTTGCAGAGGGCATTTATTAAGGAAACAGATGGAGAGACATCAGTTATCTTTTGTGCCTTCTGTTTTCTACAAAGGCCAGGAATCACAGTCAAAATAATTGAAGGCGTCATAGAATAAGTCAGGTATGTCAGGAGAGAGCAGCTTTACCTTCAAGTCTTGGTGTGGTTCCCAGCAAAGCAAAGCATTTTAATCTTTATGTTTGTGTTTGTGAAGGATGTTGAAGAAACTCAAAAGGATGAAAAGGTTTTTTGTTTCTTCGTTTTTCATTGATGAATATAGAAAGGCGAATGGGTCTTTAGAACCAACAGCCGTTGGTCAAAAAGCCCTTGTTGCATGCCTAAAGTACTTTATCTAGAATGTGTGCTCCCCCCCCCCCGCCGCATTAAAATTCCTTGTATACTTTAAGATATCACTTTAGAGGGTGCCAGACTTTCAAGGGTGACATTTATGGGTGAATAAGGAAAGGAGCATCTGAATTGCCCTTGTGCACATCTGGACCCTATCCAATAAGTTTATATCACCTGAATAATTTCTATAGTGCTCCTCCCCCTCCCCCATGTTTACTTACTGGTTGCATCAATTATTCTGGAACTTGAGCAACTATAATGTCCAAAGACCAAACATTTTTTGCCTTTAGTCCATAGTTAATTAGTGAAGGGAGTGGGGAAGAGATGACATGTCTCAACCATTTCTTGCCACTCTACATTCTAATGTCACAAGTGAAGGGGCAGGAGGACTGGCCATGTTTACTCATGGACAAGCAAGAGGGGGAGAAAAATGTTTAGGAGTTAATTTACTACTTCACATGTTTCAATTCTAGAATGAATTAGAATTTGTTCAGCTTCAGGATGTCATTTCACCCTCCATGATAATGAATAATTGAATTTGGCAGTTATTTTGGGATAATATTTTTAAGTGTAGATAATAGAGAACATTACTTCTTTATATGGGAGTACATACTATCTCCTTTGAGATGTTTAAATTGAATGGGGCAGCAGACTCTAGATTATTAATAGATTAATTCTTATTCTTTAGGGTGTTTCTTAATCCACCAAAAGGCCCTGCGAGAGGTTAGAGCATCTAAAACACAATACAATTGAAACAATGAAAAACAACTCCTCATACATAACCCCAAAACAATAATTCCACACAACCTATTACAGGGAGGACACCAAAATCCATTCTACAAATTTCAAATGCAAGGATAAAATATGCATTCATAACAGCACGCAATGCTAAGCTGTTAAAGCCCTGTACATCCATTCTGGACTGGGCTACCATAGCAACACTTCACAGCTAAAGGATATATGGGTGAGGTATTCTCTGACAATAATGTATTTGTGGTGTTTTCCAGAATTAGTATGACATTTCTATGGCAATTTTATCATTCCATACTTTGTGTCACATGTGCAGTATGGAATTTGAAGTGCCTCTATAAGCATATATAACTTAGTTCTAATAGTCCATTCTGCTTTGTTTTAATTTCAGCATGTACACCTCCCCCCCCACCCCCATTTCCTTAGGCCTAGTGTGTTCCCCAAATACAAAACCTCAGGAGTAAACAAACTGACAGTTTAAGGCTTGGAAGCAGGGAATCACAGATTGCTTGAAGGCTGCCTTAATTTCAGATGTCCTTGCAACTTGGAAACAGTGTTGGCTGGTGTGGTGTTATAAAGGATCTGCAACCATGTGGAAATGTAGACTACAGAATAGTTAATATTCTCGCTCAGTTGCTATGCTGCAGCGTTCTTAACATAAAAGCTAACTGATGATGAGTTGATTTAGTACAGTATGATGAAGCTTTCTAAAATGCTGTCTGTGACTCTACTGTATCACACCCACTGCATATGCATCATTACCCTAAAGCAGCCTGCTCACCCACCAGTCTTTCACCCTGAAACTTAATAAGCAGTGGGTTCATTACTGACCACTTTTAGAGGATGGCAGGTGGCCGATAAAGCACTCCATGGAATTTTCCATCTGGCTTTCCACGTTTGTTCCTATCCAGGATTTGCTAAAAGATACCCTTTCTCCTCAAACTGCACACTTCAAAATGCCAAAAATCATTTCTCTTCTGGTGCTCTAACTTCCATAATGCTTCATCAATCTGACATGACTTTGTGATGACACACATTTTTGATTTATTTTCTAGAGAGACATTGTATCCTAGGTATACACTCTTCATGGTGCCTTGGCATTTAGTGCTCGGCAGCTGAAAAGCCCTATTAAAACAGAATAAATTCACACCAGGGGCATTTTAAAAACACACACAAAAATCATATTAATTTCAATGTTGTACAGGAAATTCAGCAATCAACCTTTGCCATAGTTAATGCTAACCAAGGTTCCCCATTTAACTGTACTCTGTGGTTCCTTAAAATATAAGAAAAGCAGCACACACCCCCACAATAGCCTAGTAATAAGGTTTGAAGGGCCTGCATAGCTTGATTCATCAATGTGTCACCAGAACTGGGAAATAAAACCATAAAAGGAGTCCACAAAATTGACTGTGATATCTAAAGGATTTCTGAAATGATCTTTAAATCATAATAGGAAACAGGAACTTTGATAGGAAATGGGAATGGTTAGCAGTAAGCATGATTAAAAATGGTGCTGATATTTCCAATAACTCTGGGAGAGGGGGTGAAAGGAGCAGGGGAAGTTATCATGACAGGCTCTCAATCTTTTAACCATGGTGAAGGAGGAGGCATTGAACTGCTTTTTACTAGACACTAAATAAAACTATGGTTTAGCACAAATGTGTGGTTGGTTTGGCTTAGCATGTCATCTAAATCCAGGCTCAGGGTTTGTAGAGCTGTGGCCAAGGGTTTTTGTTTGTTTGTTTGTTTTTGAGGTATACAAATTTATTATTTGGCTTCTCAAGACAAACCATGAGCCCAGGTACAGATGACATACTAAGCCAAACCATGGTTTAGCTCACTATAGCACAGCAGGAAGAGGACTAGGAGAGAAGCACAGCAGCTATGATATCCTCTAGAAAGTAACGCTCTCACTCACGCATTCATGCTGAGCTATGGTTTGGCTTAATGTTATGTGTGAAGCAGTTCAACATGTCTGCACTGACCCTGCGTGTGGTTTCACTCCTATGCTGCTTACATGTCAATAATTTGTGATGGCATGATATCTTAGACTTTCTGCAAACATGCAAAAAATGAGATTAATGCACTGAGAAAACTGTTTCCTGGAGTAGCCTGAATGACACTGACTTAGAAAATAATGCAGTACTTTCATAGGTGAATAAACTGGGTTTTATTTCACAGAAAGCCGTGCCAAAGCATCTTTTTTTTACAGATAAGTCTTAGAAATAGGTTTTTCCCCAGGCTCTACCACTCAGTTACTTGGGTGACCTGACTCAATTAACTTAATTGATTCTTGGTTAGATTGTCAATGGCAAACACACAGTGCTTCAGTGCCTAAAACCTATTAAAAATCAATAGGGATAACTAGACCTGCTAGGAAGCCGAACACTCTCAATCCGTGCATGAATCTGTATTCCACTTAATTTAAGAAGTGGACAAACAGCAAAGCCCTGAGTATTAGGGGGCAACCCTGAAATGGGCAAATCCAAGAATACTGCTGTAGTGCAAATGGTTTAATTACTGTTCATATCCATTATAGCCTCAAACATTTTGTCAGTGTTGGGACATGAGCAGCCAGGAAGGTAAAGTTGTGGGAAGCTGCAGGGAGTGGGCTGAGGCACAGTGAAGTCCTATAAGCACAGGACAGCCACTTGGGGTTTAAATAAGCCACAGCTTTATTGATTACAGATGTCAGCAGATTTTGGCACAAGCATTGGGTGTGTATTCTGAATCAACCATCTTGTCTGCTGGTAGATCATTTGGTAGGATTAACCAAGGTTCAGGATAGCCCTATGACGTACAAGAAATTGGAAGGCCATTGAGGGGGCCATCAGCCCCTGTTTGGGTGTCTGGACAGCACCTCCCTGTGGATCCCTTTAATGAGATACCTTGATTCCTTGGACTGGAAGGGTGTCCTGACCCCTCCCCACCATCCACCTAGATTAAGAATCTAACCCAATGCCTCCAGCGCCAACTGAGGCCAAGGGCTGTGCATGGCTGGCTTTTATGGCCAGGGAGAGGACCAGAAGGAAGACATTTCTCCTCTGGTCCACTCCCTAAACTGCACTATCAAGCTCGTCCACATTTGGCCGCAACCACAGGTGATCCTCAGGAGCCAGCGCAGCCAGCGGAAGAGCAAGTGACAACCTCCCCTGGCTGCGCTGAAGCTAGAAGATCACGCCACTGCTGCACCAGGCTGCAGCCTCCACTCTCTATTAACTGGCAGGCAAGCGGCCATTCTCAGCAGACAGAGATGAGATTAGAACCAAATGCAGTGGCAGGGCTGGACAGCAGGTAGAGAGAGACTAGGGCACTAGGCAGGGAAACAGGGAAAGCTAGCAACTTAGAAAGCACCTATAGATCCATATATTGTGGCTGATAATGGTCTTCCATGTGCAAAGAATCAGAGTTACCTGGAACCAATTATGGCAAGGCCAGAGGGAAGCAGGCAATGCTTGGGTAGATGAAGCTATGCTAAAACCTGAGGTATAATAGCATTCTGCAACCTTTAATGTTCTGCTCCAATTTGAAGCCACCTGGTTCTAGTTCTGGTTGTCTCTGATACATGATATTTGGATCTTTGAGCTCTGCATCTTTCAGAATAGTTATCATTTATCCAAGGGTATGTGGAATCTGGTTTATTGAAATCTGGCACAGAATACTGAATTGCATATTTTCTCATTTAGGTCATTAAAGGCTGAAGAATTACCTTTTTATTGGTACATTTTGTTTTTAATTAGCAATATTGCCATGAAGAATGTATGTTAGAAATATGTTCAAATTGGCTAGCACACCTAATTTAGCGTTTTCATTGATATGGCCATTTAAGCAAAAAAGCAGCAACTCAATGGCATTCAGTGTATTTTATATTGCTACCAACTGCTGAGAATTTCTGTTGCTTACGAACTTAAATGGAACATTAGATTTCCCTCATAGCTTTCTTCTCCTAGACTAATCCATGTTAAATGGGTCAAAAACAATTGTAAACACCTAGCTTTTTGCAGGTCATGATTGCATAGATAATTGCTTCTTACCATTCAAAGAGGGTCATTAGCTAACAAGCCAGAGTACTCAAAATGGACAAATTTAAGTGGCTAACCTGAAATTTTCAGCTCACTTTTTTCCTGATAGGCACTGCAGAATAGTCAGACGCAGACAGTTTAATTTGCCTTTCATAGCCTGTGACAAGGCTCATGATTATTGCATACAACAAATATTCAGTGCAACAAATTAGCAGATTATGCTGTTTTGGACAGGCAGCATTAAAAACCCTGCCACTGAATTGTTGGCTGCATCCCACATTGCCAGCATAATAATTACTGCTGAGTTTCTGGACCTCATCAAGTCAGCAAGGTGATAACCCTGTTGGATCAGATAGGGATATGAGAGATGGCCAACAGAAAAAAGGACCGAGTACGGAAATGGCAACATCTCTGCGTTAGAACCCTGGCAAGTGCCACTTGAATTATGGCAGTTGTTTGGCAGGGGCAGGGCTGTTCTGGAGAATAGCTTGCAGCAACACTAGATTACAGCATTTGTTCCTTCCAAGGGGAATTGCTGTGAGCACTGAAGCAAAGAAACCAAATCGGAGGGTGGGGAAAGTGAGGATCAGAAGGCAAATGTAGTATGGAAAACTGTGATTTGTGACAGTGTTACAAGCTCTTGTTTCACTGGACTTGCTTGCATTTTCTGCCAAGGAACAAAGTCCATGGTATAAGCTAAAGAGGAATTATATTCTCCTCTATTTTCTCTTATAGTTTAGCAGGACGTGGTTGAAAAATGATTGACAGTGTATAAATTTAATGCTGTTCTTCTAGCCTTATCCAATGGACACTGGTTTAAAAAAAGTGCAGCAGCAAGCAGGATATATAATATCAACTGAACAGATGATTGCACATAGTCTGGCTAGACACTGTAGATGACCTATGGGGGTGTCTAACTTCTCTCTCTCATACACACACCAGGTGATCATCATTGTCAAAGCTGGCTATTCATATCATTGTTTAGGAGAATCCTGCACAAAATCAGTCCAGCACAGATCACTGCATATGAAGCCCTGTGTCAGGTTTTTACCCTTTACCCATACAGCATCCTTTGTTAAATGTATGACAAAATCCAGCAGATATATCCCATTGTGCTAGCAGGAGTCCTTATACAGGACTTTCACTTATGCAGCAGGTTAGGTGAATGCCACCCATGGTCAATTTTATAATAAATGTTTAATATATACAACAATATACTTTTCCCCATACAAATCTCTACATTTAATTTGGTTAAAGGGCATCCTGTTTGTCATATACAGCACGTATATATGTTAGTTTTGATATAATCTCTTTCCTTTAGGGTTAAATTTACCTCCATTTAATTTTTGTATGAATGAAAAATATTTTTCCAAAAATAAATGCTAGAGGTGTGAGCAAGACATTTCATATTATAAAAATAATAAGTAACATCATATCTTGATAGAATTTCATATTTTTTATATTTGTCACTTGCAGTAACTTTAAAGATTCAATCTGTTTCCTAGGATGTGTAGAATGCAACAGTGTCTCATTAGATTTGTGCTTGGCTTGTTATTGCAGTTGTTAATGAACAGGAAATCAAATATGGTATGGAGACTACTAGTTCACTGCATCTCAAAGATTATATTACGCACTGCAAGTTTGTAGCATGGAAATTGCAAATAAGCAATATTGAACATCTAACACAGAACAGTTTTCACATGGCTAGCTTTCTCAAGATGCTATTTTTATAATAGATTGATATAAATCTTGTTACTCTGTGTCAGCGAATGCTAGATAGTATGCAGTTCAGACTGTCTTCTAAAACACATTGATATTAATCTTGTCCCTGTATATCAAGTTGGTAACTCAAGTATCCATACATACTAAATGTAGCCTGAATAGCCTCTCTTCATTTGCAGGACCACTTGTCCCTCACTAAAGTGGTATTCAGAAACTTTCAGGATGTGGGTAAAGTTTTAAAGAATTCTCAGAGGATGGTGGTCTTACGCTTTTCACACCTGTGGAACATCAGTATGTCACATTATACCATTCGGAATCAAAGATCACAAGTCTCCCAAAAATCTACCCCAGGTTATTCTGACAGACTAATTTAGCAGCTTTAATGCAGCCTCCCTGGGCCTCCCAAAAACTTTTCTAAATCAAAGTCTTTCTTGCATTCTCTCTCTCTCTTAAATATAATTTGTATTGATTTTGAAAATGTGTGTGTGTGTGTGTATGTGCATACCGACATTACAAAATATTCAAAACAAATATGCCACTCAATAATTTACAGTCCAAACAAGAAAAAGAAAAGAAGGAAAGGAAAGGAAAACAAATTACAGATTAAGCATCAGAGTCCTTTTAAACTGTTTCATCTTCTTTATAGGGTTTAGCAAGTGCAGTTAAGGCACAGAAATCTATTTCAGCTATAAATCATTCCATATACCCACATACTAAGTGAGGGTTACTGGAACCTCCATTTTTCATTAATAAATTTGATAAAATCACACCACATCAAAAAGTACCTTTTTTGTTATTCCTTTATGTAAATGTATATTTTGGGTTAGCTTTTCAGATAAAGCCCCAAACCAGACTTTATTATGCCAATTTTTGAAGCAATTAGGGGCATTTTCTTGAAGCAATTAGGGGTATTTTCTTAATATTTCCAGAATCTTGTAATGGTTAACCTAGGCACCAGTAAGAGGAAGTGGATTACGTCTTTATTCTTACAATCAAGATTTTGCCCATCTCTGATATTTAAAAATGCAATGGATGGAATCACAAGAACATTTAGGTGAGAAATCAAGCACCTAGCACTAGAATCTTTCCACCTTATGTAAATTTACCACGTGTAAATAAGTCGCTTTTGAGATCTATGTGTGACAGGTGTCAAGTGCCATCCAAAAAACAATGTTAAGGTTTGTTTCCTTACCTAACGCTGAAATTGAATGCATAGGTTTAGTAGCCCAGAATTTTTTTTTTTGTCAAGCATCTACCTTGAGTTGAAAGCTAAAGCATTATTTCCAGCAGTCTTTTAGTGCCTGAAGGGAACCCATATTGATTCCAATCAGTTGATAAGTCCAGCTCTTGCTATAATTTCTTTCAGAAAGAACCGCATTTCATATGCATTCAAGTTTCTGGTGGCACCTAGTGAGTGGTTTTTGCTGTAGGGGCTACTGAGGTGCTGTTCATAAACTTCGCTAAGCATCTGTGGTACTGAACAAGCTGTTCTGTAGTTACAGTTGCTGATATCTGATTGGTACCAGTCTTTCCCACTGCCAATAAGCTAATTATACAAATAAAGATTATTGGCAATGTTTCAGTGTTAAAACCTTCTGTAGTGATTGCCCCCTTTCCTTGTATTTATGCCTATATTTCTCAGCATTTTTTTCTTTCTTGTTCAATATTGCACATTTGGTTATATTTGATTTTTGTCTTCATATAGTGAATTCTGATTGGACTTAAATACTTTGTTCCCGAAACAGATCTTTCCTGCCTGTCCATATAATGTATTTTCCATTTTCTTGAAGCAGTTCTTAATTTCTTGAAGCAACCTCTTGCCCTTACGGTGATCAAATTTTCAACCCTTTCATTGCATTTCAGTTAACAGTTTGGGTCCTCCACCAACCTTCTAGAGCAATTTGGGATTGGTGCAAGGCACATGTGGGGAGCAGAGGTGGGAAATCCTGTTGCACAAGAGGAAGTCATTCTGCTTCCACAATTATTTAGTTGAACACAGTCCATCGTTACCTGCTTCTTAACTTTCTGCCCTAGACTTTATAACTCTCAGTAAGTTGTCACAACCCATGCATTATACAGACGTCCCATGATTCCTTTCCTTTGGCAAAGTTGTTTTATATTCCTCCAACAGTGCAACTGAAAAATAATAAGGGTGATTCTGTGCATGTCTCCTTAGAAATAAGTCCCGTTGAGTTGAATGGGATTTATTGCCAGGTAGAAAGGTATAGGATTGCAGCTATAATTGTCTGTTGACGACTATTTTAGTACTCTCCATTTCTGAAGTGAAAACTGTTGTTTTGCCTTTAAGGGTCATGTGATTACAGAGATTAGTCATCCTTGGAATAGTACTTTTAAAAAACATTGCCTCATACCTAAACATACAACCCATTACCACAATCATGGCTAATCATACTCTGCTAGGTTCACCAGAAAGATGGGATAAATACAAATAGCAATGGTATATGATAGTCCAAACAGAGCAGTCCAAAGAGAGATCAACAAGTGATGCAAGATACAGAAAAGTTCAGCATGTGAAGTTTCCATCAATGACAACACTACACATTGTGACCAGATAAACCTTACCTTCAGAAGTCCTTAGTACCCACATTTATTGTAGTATATTTTAAAAAGGAAAGTGTATTTTGGGCAGTAATTGGCAGCCACTAGAAAAAACACTTTCCTCTTAGCACACATACCATCTAGCCAGTTTAATCTTATGGAATTGTCATCTTGAAAACTTAAGTCAGGGGATACATTTTTAATTTAATAACTCAATGCATTATTTACTTAGCCATGTTGTTTTCCTATTAGGTTTCTACCTCATAACCTTGGTAATAAAATAGATACAATATGCACATTACTGGTTTATAAAATACTGTGGGGGGGGGGGTTGGGGATGAAAAAAATTAGGAGAGCAAACTGAGGAACCAGAATGAAATACAGAGATTTGAACAACATGTTGTTCTGGGGAAATGTGTTTAAAAGTCATCACAAAAAGGCCCAGTTATCTGTATGGTGCAGGGCTTAACCCCCATCAACCCCACCCAATAATTTTCTACTTTACTGTGAAAGGGAGGGGGGAAATGTGTTGTCTCATTCAAGAAAGCTGTATACCTACTATAGAAAGATATGACTGAACCATAAAAGATAGATAGAAGGACCATCAAAATAATTGGAAGCATGAAAAAAAATATTTGGAAGGAAATTCTAGCATGTTCAGGGCTTTTCAGCTTAGAAGAAAAGGCATGTCTGAGAGCAGGAGGGTGGAAAAATAGATGTGTCATAAGTAGTGTGGGAAAAGTGAATAAGGTACTATTACCTGCTCTCTTTCTCCACACCAGTTGTGACAGGCTTATCTCTCCACCCTGTCATAACACACTGTTGAAATAAGCAGTTATTTCTAAGTTGATTATTATAAATCTTGTAATAAATGTCTTCAGTAAAGTACATCTCTGGGATGGGAATGTGAACCACAAATGTAAACATTTTGATCAATGGTCATGGTAATTTTTTTTCTGCATTAATTGTGTTTAAGAAGTGAAACACATGATCAGCAAGTTCACATGATGATCAGCTGTTAGACAACACCACATCAGACTATAGTTGGAGAACTGAAGACTTGGTTGCTCCCTGATACAAAATAGTAATAATAAACATCCTTTCACATAACTACTGTGTTTTGGAGAAGACTAGGCTAAAGCTCTTCTCATTGCTATACTGGATTTTTGTATATTCTGTAAAGTTGCTCTCAAACCTCTGAAGTTATATACAGTGCAGATCTATTCATGTCTACTCAGAAGTAAGCCCTATTGAGTTCAATAGAATATAGTTCAGGTAACCATGTATAGGAATGTAGTCATAGTCAAGCAACAGACATCAAGTGGAATTGCTGATCAAGTTGTTTGACTATAAATTCAGAGCACAAAAAACTTCAAAGAAAGAAGATGGGGAAGATCTTCCTTCTAAAAAGTAGGGGGGGGGGCAAAAAAGAAGAAGAAGAAGAAGAAGAAGAAGCAGCCCAGAAATACACTGTGAATATATCTACCTTGCTCATAAGAGACAATGGATCAATTGAATTAGGCATTTATGTCATGCAGGTACCTTAGTTAATTTAAAAGTTAATATTGGGGCCTGAGATTAAGTATCACCAGAATAATTAATTTTGTTTACTGATTTTATTTTAATTTAGAAAGGCATTCAAGGACATAACCAATCAAACTCTCCGGAGGGAACTAATTCTTATCAGCCTGCTGCTGAATATTTGCCCTCAAAAGCCAAAATTGATTCTCATGTAATCCATTCAGAAATGGTGATGTTTGTGTTTATTGTGCACTCTGCAGTTGGGTCCAAAAGTACCACATGAAGATGTTTTTATACAGTCTGAAGCAAGAGCCCCTCTTTAGGAGCACTCCACCACTGCATTTTCAAAAGATTATTAGGAAAATATCACACCTCTCTCTCTTATCAGTTCAGAGAATCCACAGGATCCACTACAGTACCCCATGTATTTGGTGATAATTGCTACTAAAAACAGGGCCTCAATGAATGATTTGTTCCAATATGTGTTGGACCTGGAATAAATTTCATTTCAAGCACCCTCCTTCTCAGTATGGATAAGAGGTTCCTTCCATACAGAGCAGCTGAAAATAAGATAGAAGGTAGAATGTTGATGAATTTAGTCCATTGTGATGTCGATTCATAGCTGAACTGTAGCTCCCACTGATGGATTGATGCTGTCTGTTATGGAGTTGGGACTTGATTTCTCCAACCAGATGTATGACAAACAGTCTTTGATTCGTCAAAATCAGTGCATTGAGCATTGCTTGACATTTTGCAGAAAAGCAGTTTCTGGATTCTTCCAGAGTTTGGTGCCATTTCAAGGATGAATGTATTAAGCACACTTTTTGAACTTAGAGATGGGCAAATTTGTCAGTTTTGGTTTTCTCAGGTTCTCATTTCCCCCCAACCTTGAGTTCTCCACATTTCCATCAGTCTGCAATTAATTTATTTTTAAAAAGAGTCTCTGTGCATTTTAGTGCAAATTTCTCCTAATAAGCACATGTTTTTATTCACTTTTGTCTAATATGCAGTATTGCAAAGCAATGTTCCCTAAAACATTATTTTCACTATCATATGCATACTTTTACCTTAGTACAGGGGGGCACAACCTGTGAACCTCCAGATGGTTGTTGGACTACAACTCCCATCATCCATGATCACTGGCTATGCTGGCTGGGAGTTGTAGTCCAGAAACATCTGGAGGGCCACAGATTGTGCACCCCTGCCTTAATAGATACATTTTTGTATACACTGGTTGGTTGGCGAAATCCATTGCAAAATTCAGAAAAGTGTGAATTTCAAGGGATGGCTGTCTATTGTTTGCCTGTTGTTTCAGAAAAGTGCAGATGAAGGAGGTTCACCTTTAAATATGAACTGAAAGGAATTTCTCCCCAATCACCTTTTCTATCATGCAGCAGTTAACATCAGCTGTGATTTGATCTGCACAAGAAAAGTGTTAAATCTGGCAGCATATTTTAAAAAGAGCATTTCTTTTTGTCTTATTGATGCACCATTGCTCTTAAGGGGAACTGGACATATTTTACTTTTTTAAAAAAATTAATGCCCCCCCCCCAAGACTCAAGGGGAGAATTCAATGTAAAATAGTAAAATGTATGTAAAAAGATGTATGTACTTTACACACATTTTAAGAATTTTACGATTCCCCCTGAGAGCGATGGCAGGTGATCAAATTCTGTAACTTCCAGCAGGCCTTACTACGGTGATTTCAATCTGCATGGCAACAAACCACTTTTTAGGCTAGCTGTACACAGCTGGATGAAATCGCTTTTTAAAAACAACATGATTAGGCAGACAGCCCCCAGATCACCTTGTGAGAGCTCACAACTTAGACCACCTCATAAGTGGTGTGAGAGTTGTTATTGTTTTACAACCAAGCAGTATATAAATTTTATAAAACAAACGTTTTTCCCCCTTTGTTTTTTTCATTTAAACAACTTCTGTGCAGATTTTAAAGGATATATACTTTGGAAACCTGTCCTGAACAACCCACATGGAAACAGGATGGAATGGAATTTTGTCCTGTCCCATGATGACATTGATTTATTCCCTGGTTCTATCCCTAGTTTTTAATAACCCAAGTAGGTGAAAAGTGTGATGGAAAGTAGCTCCAAAAGGGTAGATTTGTATGTGATGTGATATATATAGATATATAGATATATAGAGAGATATATAGAGATATAGATAGATAGATATAGATATAGATATAGATACACACACATGTTTAAACAATGCACACATATCTCTTGGTTATAAGAAATTTATAAGAAATGTATCTGAAGCAAAGGCTAAGAGAAAGGATGAGTTGGTGCAAATAGAGGAGAATGATGGGGTAGCTGTGTCTTTAACTTGGCTTGAACTTCCAAACCAGCTGGTGATAGAGAGCCTGTCAGTAATAACAGTAATAAATGACAGATGTAGTCATGCTGTACCTGCTTCAACTAAAGCATCTCCTTGAATGGGAATAATATCTTGGCAAAATTGTCCTTGTGAATATTTTTGCTATCGGATTATAACTCAATGGACTGTCACAGAAATGCTGTTTTCAGTAAAACAAAAGGAGTGAATTGTTGCAAAGTCATCCCAACTTTCCCCCCTGCTTCCTGAACCATATATCTAGTGAGGCAATGTTTCTAGTGGTGGTAAGTGAAGAGGGAAAATGCTTTCCAAAGCCTCTGACTATTTTTTCTCATGAGCTATTCTAATCAAATCATTGTTGCTGTTTAATCCTAGGTATGTGTGCTGGAGAGACAGATATTTGATTTCCTTGGTTATCAGTGGGCACCAATCCTGGCAAATTTTGTACACATTATTATAGTCATACTTGGCTTATTTGGAACCATCCAGTATAGACCTCGCTACATAACAGGAGTAAGTACCATTCACCTTGTATCCTTAACTCTGTATTTGCCATGTATGGTACAAAACAAACAAACTTGGAGTTGGGAAGAAATTTTATTTGGAGATTTGAAGTAATATGCCCAGTATATATAGGTAATTGTTTTCAACACATTTAAATGTACAGTGTGGTGTTTTTTTAAAGGGGGTGGGAGTATATTTTTTAAAAATCCTACAGAAATATATTGCTACATTATTTATTACTACATTATTGCTATACATATGAAAACTTAAATTATTTCTGCTATTGTTTCTGTAGAGAAAGCAGGAATACAATCTGGCTCTCTTCTCTTTGCTTCCAAAATGGTTTAAACTTGAAAACCACCAAACAGCAGAGGAATCCTGCAGAAAATGGCCATAGTAAATACTGAAAGCCAAGGAATAGATGGAGAGAAAAGAAGATTTGCAGCCTGATATTGCACATGTTTGATGGGTTTCAAATTAGATCACAGCCTTAGAACAGTAGGCTAGTAACAAATCTAAGTGTGTGTTGAAAGTCAGGTCGGAGTTAAAGTTAAAGGGTGATCCAAAGAAGACAAAACTGATGAGCTGTAGTGAAGCATGGTAAAAAGAAATCTGTTAACAACCCTACAAAAATACTACATCGCAATTAGGCTATTAAAAGGGGATGCAATGCAATACAGTTAGAGCTTGGATCAGTGGTCTCCAACCTTTCTGGTCCTATGGACTTGTCTGCAAACTACAACAACTGTTATGAACACCACACACACACTGGCTGCAACTTCACAAAATACCCCATACCACAACTAGGCTTGAAGAAAAAGCTTTCTGATGACCAAAGAAGGCTTCTTTCAAGGCTAATTTCAGCATGAGAGGGAAGACTGTGGGCCCTGGAAAGGCCTCTCTGGGCATATGTGTGCCTGCAGTTGCCACATCTCCTGGTATGTCCCACAGAGAAATTTACGGTCTGCAAATAAAAACATCCTGAAGATCCCAGGCCACAGAGAGGTTAGGCTGGCCTCAACTAGAGCCAGGGCTTTCTCGGCTGCGGCTCCAATCTGGTGGAACGCTCTGTCACAAGAGACTAGGGCCCTGCGGGACCTGACATCTTTCCGCAGGGCCTGCAAGACAGAGCTGTTCCACCAGGCCTTTGGTCAGGGCTCAGCCTGACCCCCTCCTCTGGCAATCTGCACAGAATTTTGCTTAATGGTTGCCATCAATTTGAATTTAATTTGATTTTAATTTATTTTATAATGAATGTTTTTAGAATGTTGGATTATTTTGATTGTTGTTAGCCGCCCTGAGCCCAGCTTCGGCTGGGGAGGGCGGGATATAAATAAAATTTATTATTATTATTATTATTGGCAAACCATGAACTAAACCAGTGGCTAGAGATAACATGGATATAATCCTCATAAGAGGGAACTTCTAGATATACCACAGATTTCTGAATTTGGCAAATGATACTGAATGAGCAAAATAAAAGTGAACCTGAGATTCCCCTGCAGCAAACTCATTCCCACTTTCCAACATTGCAAACTTATTATCCATCTCTGACCATTTCCCCAATTTATGACATGCCTTTTTAATATCAATTTGCAAGCCCTCGAGTCAAGGACTATCCTTAGGCTTGGTTTGCATGTATTTACCAGGTACAGATAAAGGGGATGTGGTACCCTGCCCACTAGTCTGGGGGTGCCTGTCTTCTACTGGGGTGCCTGGTCTTCTACCAGGCTTCTCCTTGTAGGTATCCTTGTTAGCACAGAGGCTAGATGTGAAAAATCCAACAAGTGTAGGCTCAATTCATATAATCTACAACCCACATACATTTTGGAAATTGGCTAAATGATTCAGACCTTGGTGCATCAGCTGTATTCAAATATTATGCTATTGGTAGATGTCCTTTGGGCCCATAGGCATGGATGCTGCCCAAGGGCAAGGCAGAACAGTATCATCCCATTGCCCCTGTTGCATATGGCTGGTATGTTTGTCCAATCTAGCTTACTTAGTGCAGATTAAAATATTGGCAATCTTTAAAAGCATAATAAAAGCCCATTCCTTTAAAAAAAAAAAACCCACCTCTTATTCCTTTCTTTATGATCTTAGAACTTTTATTGCTCAAAAACATTAGTAAGACACACTATTCATGATGCCCCTACCTCCTAACCTTTATGAAGATCCTTCTTTCCTTATTTCTTTAGAATAAGTCCTGTGAAATAACATCAGAGTGACTTGTGGGTTCTTGACATTTTTACAAGCAATCTCCTTCTGTACTAAATATATAGCACTTTGTACTGGATAAAGCACAGATCAATGAACTATGTGGGTGCTTCACAGATTACAAGCATTGTCACTCAAGGATAAAGAAATCTTTCTTCTGCCTTGGAATGGCTCACTTTGGTGGTCTTCCTGTAACCAATATAATGAAAAGGAAGTTCCTATTTTTTTGCACAGCAAGTCAAGTCCTCTTAATTTTTGGTAATGAACCTTGAAAATGTGGAGTCTATGTTTGTATCTTCAGGTTGTTTACACCCCAGTCTTTCATACAGCAGCCCATTTCATATTTTCATGTGAAATCAAATGAATACATGCCAGGGAAGTGGCACTGTGTAAGTAGGTTCCATACCTGACCTACATACATTCATTAGAATGCATCTGTAGAGAGCCCACAATGGATATGAACACTGTTGTGTTTGTGTATGCATAGCCACACTTGGTAGGACAAATTGGCAGTTCACGTTTTCTGCCAGAAGCTTTTCCTGTCAATGCCACAAATTCCATTCAAAGTAGCACAAAAGTGGAGAACAGATGCAGTACCATCAAGAGAAGAATTACACCTTAAAATATTAGAATATATAGAACTTGCCATCATGACAAACAGATTAAGAAATAAAGATGATAAGAATTTAAAAGAGGACTGGACATCATATATAGAGAATATATAGAAAAAAATAGTATAACAAGAAATGAAGTGTAACAGACTGAAAAAAATACTCAGCAGTAGATGTGACAAAGTGAGACAGTGTAAGGTAATGAAAATAATTTAGTAGAATAAGAAAACGCAGTCAAAAAGACAACAGGTAGGATACCAGAGAAAGAACAGAAGGGAGTTAAAATTAAGGCTCATAGGAGTCAATTAAATTGGAGGAATAAGCTGTGTTACTATTATTACACTGTCTTACACTTATGTTATTTCCCCCTCTTCTTACTATCATGTGTTTGACTGCAACATACTATGCATTGATAATATGATAAAAAAGTTTTTTAAAAAATAAATTCAAAGTCTTTTACCTGGTAAAACAGTTCACTATCACCAGTTTGAAGTGGGTAAAACACAATCTCAAACTATTTGATGGATATTAGGGGTTATGGAACTCACCTATGAGAACAGAACTTCAGTTTCTTTGCAGTCTGGTCCTACAAGTCTTGGTACTCTTAGGAACAGCGGTCTATCTATCTCATTGACTCCTATCCTTGGTATAAGGATGGATCCTTCATTTGGAATGGCACTTGAATGGCACTTCTGGAGCACCTGTAGTGCTATTTATGGTTCCATACTTCCTTTACTGAGGAAACTTCCCTCCTCTTTTAAAATAGCAATACGTTCCATTATGTAAAATCATAGTATCTTGTTAATATTAATAAAGACTCAAAGAGCATTATTACAGCAGGTAACATTTAGTAATGGACCTTTCAAGCCTCTCGGATGGGACAAGTAAGTAAACAAATCCTCAGTCTTAAACTGGAGATTAGCAGTTAAAACTAGTCCACCTTTCTATTTTTACAGTGCAAGATGGTGCTTTAACTACTTCTATGTAATCCTCTGCTTGAGTTTCAAGAGCTAATATGGATTTATAGGATAAGGTTGCAAACTGTCATTTATTAGCCTTAAGCTGCAATCCTAAACACAGATATTTGGAATTAATTTTGGTGAGATCAGTGAGATTTTCTTCCAAGTAAATTGGGATTTTTTTGTTTGTTTCATCTGTCAGTTTTATGGATTAGGTGTGTTGATGAGAGGATAAGTGATGGTGGGGAAATGGTTGGGAGGATGCTTACCATTGGGTGCACAGTCCCCTCTGCCAGAATCCTTTAAGCTGTGAGGAGGACTGCCACCTGATCATTTAAAAATGGGGTGTAGGGTGTGGGGTAGGAATTGTTTTGCTGGGACTTGTTTCCCACTGGATTCACAGATTTACCAGGCAGCTAACAGCTGTATCTCAAACTCTTCTTGCTTCCTAGCTTTGTAGTTTTTTCTAGGTAAATTATTCTAATGTCCTGTCACTATGAGGAGGCAACAGTGCGAAAGAGATGGCAGAAGCGTTCTCTGAGCTGCCCAAGCCATCCTTGTGCTAGAGGAAGGTCAGGACCTTGGATAGGACCCTGGACCTGAGTGCTAGACCACAGTGCAATAACAATACTTTCAGGACCATGGTTAGCAGTCCTGTAACAGAGAGCAGGAGGGAACAAATTTCCTTGTTACAACTATCCAAGCTTTATAGCCATATCTCGAGGATATAGACTAAAACTCTACTCCCAGTTTGCTTCAGCCTGCTAGTTAAAGGGCCTGTGACCATTAATGCAGCCCCCTCTAGGTGGCAATGCTTTGGGATGTGGGGCCTTAGTTCGTGTATTCTCTGCAGCACTTCCATGATCCTTAAAGGAGTCATTTGTTGACTCCCGAGGCAAAAATACATCTTTGGTGTTTGGGTGGCTAGGTGTGGAATCTGATGCTGGTGGGTCTACTCAGAATGAGCTGGGGAGTGGATCCATTTCTTCCCTGGAGCTATTACTTCTCTAGGACTCAGGGTCTGAGGACTCTGGATTTAGAGCCACGGCACTAAGGCGACAGCTGCAACCAAGATATTGGGGCATCACTACCACATGGTTTCACTTGTATACCAACTTAGCAGAGCTGTTAAGAAAGATGGGATTCTATGGGGTGGGAGCTATGCTTGAGCTCCAAGAGCATGGCTCTTTGGACCACTGTTTTGGCCTGTTCCATAGAGCTGTTATGCAAGTGCAGAGCTATTAGCAAAGGGATATAACTTAGTGAGAGAGCACACAATTTGCATGAAAATGGTCCCAGGCTCAACCCCTGGCATCTCCTGGTAGTGCTGAAAAAGACCCCTACCTCAAAGTTCAGACAGCCATTACCAATCTATGCAGACAACACTGAGCTAAATGACACAAGGCGTCACCTTATTTTCCAAGATCTCACAAGACATCAAACATAGAAGAGGTAAAGAGAAGAGGCAGGGGGGTTGTGAATGAGAATATGAGATGAAAATGATGGACAGGGACAGGCAAGGTAGTGGGAGCCGGCAGAGGGAGAGAATGTTAAAGGATTATCTGTCTGTCTATCATCTATCTATCTATCATCTATCTTTATGTACCACTCATACAGCATAGCTCTCTCAATTATAAGCCAAAATTTTAATGAATTTCTTGCTGCCTTTGCCTTTCATTCCTCACCCCAAGGATCCTTTAATCAGTGATAGGATTTCTGCCTTGCAGCATAGAGAGTGGCCTAGAGTTTACATTTTTTATAGGTTCTCATCAGCAAAACCATCCCAGAAAACAGTTTCCCCATAGTTCCCCATGTTGCAGTTCATTCAAAGATGTGTGTGCAACAGGGAGAGACTGAATAACTATGTTTGAGAAATGCAGTCCTTGTCAATTATGATAGGGACTGACCTGATCTGCACTTCCCAGCCTAATATGTGAACTGAAATGTAATGTATTCATTGGATTTTGCACTTCTCTCAAGGTTGCAACAGGGTTCACAACTCAACATTATTATCTGTGCTCCACTTGCAGGAGAATGAGCAGCATGGGGGGTGGGATAGCATTGAACACACCAATCCAGTAGTGGGTTAAATATGCCCACCACTGTAATACTTCCAGCATGTCAGAGCTTGGTGTGGCACAGGGCAAGGAGCCTACCATCAGGCAGCCCACCTGCTGCCCAGCTTTTCCTTCTCTTGTCTTCTCACTGGGGAGAACAGGAGGGATCTGCCATGCTCTTAAGTCTACCATGGCGTGTAGCATTCTGGTGATCCTGCCCACAACCTGCTTGTTTGGCAACCAGCCTTAACGCTGTAAATTGGAGCTGAGACTGTCAGGTGGCTCCAGTTAAAACTTTTCATGAAGCTCCTTTTAGTAGGCTGTTGATCCTGCCCAATCTCTCCTGCCATATCAATTTGTGATTAAAAAATAGCATAAGAACAAGAAATTCTTTATTCCTATGGGAGTGGTGAACTCTTTATTGCTTTATTGAGGCAAGGTGAGGTGACTGCCTCAGGTGGCAGGATCCACCAGGGCAGCAGATCCCACTGTTGATATTTCTTCCCCACTTGTTCATGTGGTGTGGAGGGGGAAGCCCCATCAACCAGTGTGGCTGGCCACAGTCCACAAGCATTCTCTACTTTTTAGGAAGGGTGGTTAAGTTGGGAGCAGGGAATCCTGGCACCCATGACATCAATTTATAACCTAGGAGTGGGCCAAAGTTCATTCCATTGAATCCTCTGATTGGCACTCTCTGTGTGTCAGGGTTTGTCCTGGGCTCCAGCACCATGGTGCTGTTCCTGTTTGAGTGCTTCCCTGCTGGCTGCAGAGGCAGCACAAAGGAAGTCCCCCATGGAGATAGTGGCGAGCCAACAATTATTTTTTGTAAATATTTATGCTCCATCCTTCTAGGGCCTATGCAGCATTCAGTGCATAGTTTGAGATCAAATACATTTAGGAATGTGTGTTTCTAGAGAAACATATAATTTTTGAGCAAAACTGTGGCAGTACATGTGAACGTCACATGAATCCAAAATAAAATTGCCCATCTATCCCTAGTATATCCAATTCTATCCTTCCCTGATATTTTTTGTTTGAGCAGACATTTTCTTCACAGTGTGCCTGTATCTGCTGGGTGGCCAAGGCAGGTGGGGAAGGGGATGTTCCATTGTTGCCCTGAAGTCATACTGTGAGACACTCACTGTACCTTTCACTTTTTAGCCACAATGCTTTGTGTAGTAACACACTGGCTGGCTTTAGCTTTGTTTTAAAAGCTGTTTCATGCTGTTTGCCTTTCTTCCATGAACTTATGCACTGAGCCCCCTGTAAATCTTGTTGTTATGATCACTTTAAGTGCTTATTGTTTCAACATGTTCTTCACTTTCTTGGTGGTCTGCAGGAAAATAGCGAATTACTTTTTCAAACCATCCCTGTTGTCATGAGTGCTATTACCAAGAAAGAAACATTTTACAGCTGACACTGAAAAGCAAGATAAACAACATGCATGGTTGTAAAATGCAGCAGTAAAGAGGTTTCAAAACTTCAATTCCTCACCATTTCCATAGTTTGCCTGTCAATTGTGCTGTTTATTTTGAGATTTGCTTTATTGTCTATGCACAGGCCCAAATGATAAGGCTACACATATTCTTGTCAGATAAGCTCAACTGCAGATAATAAATTTAAAACTTAAAGTAATAAGGATCTCAGTGAAGATGCATCTCATGTTATGTGAGTTCAGCAGATACTGTGTGCATTATAAATGCCGACCAAGGAGGCACTTTATATAGTCTTTGACACAGAAATAATTCTACCCCTAAACATTTCTACTGTAGCCTCGTTTTTATCTTTGCGAGTTCCATGATTTGTTAAAAAGAAAAACATTGTGAAGAGATAAAGAGGAGCTACTACTAAAATAGGTTCTTGTCACTCCCTTGTTCAAATCCAGTGAAAAGTCAGTCAATTATGTATCTCAAAACTCTTTATAGCATTTTGCATCCATTGCAGTATTCACTGTTTCTTTGTTTGAACACAGAGCTAAACAATTTCAAGCTTGAAAATCCTCTTCATATATTATTTAAGAAATTAATATCTGCTCTGTAACCAAATTAGAGCACCATTTGTTTATCTGTAAGGTTCAGTGCATGACATGAGTTGCATAGCTCATCAGTGTGATGAGTTAACAACAGAGATTACTTTGGGTATAATCTTAACATTAGTCAAAGGAGAGGGTATATTTAGATTTAGTCAGTTCATTCTGGCCAAAGTTTGCATATGGAAATAACGTATTTTCTTTCCCAGTAATTGTTTATTTGTATCAGTTTGCTGGAATGTATATTTTAATTATTATATAAAAGTAAATTTGAGAAACTTACTTAGGTGCAAGAAATTTTTGAACAAAAATCATATGTTATTTTCATAATTCTGGACATTTCTCAGCATATCCTGGTAAATTTACTGCGGCATGATGGAAATCAGGAGGAAATTGGATCACTTGTTGAAGACAAATGTCAGGTCTATTTTGAACACTTACCAATCAGCCATTGTATATGTCATCCTTCACTGCTAAATGAGGGAAATGAGAATGAAATTTGGTTATTAGCCAAAGGCACATGGCTGACACTGAAATTTACTGGTAATCAGAATGTAGCACCGGTTTTCTATTTTGCTAAAAAATATATTGGTAAATGTCAACATTCTTCATAACATTTATTCTTAATGCATTCTTGGTGTTCTTTATGCATCTGATGAAGTAACCTGTCACCTACAAGAAGTCATATCAGATAAAGTGCTGGTCTGAGTGCTACAACAGCTTTTGCAACCAGACCCAGGCATAAAGAGGTGAAACACAAGTGTTGTGTCAAACTAGGGTTACATTTTGTTAATAACATCTGCAATGTTATTAACAATAATGAGAAGGCCAGGAAGCTAACTTCAAGCTTTGATGATATTATTGAAGGGAAATTATGGGATGATATCAAAAGTTAGTCATACTCAAAACAGCCCTATTGGAATCAATGGACATACATTGCCTATGACTTAGTTTGATATCAACGCCAATGTGCTAGATGCCCTTTAGATCTGCAGCTGCAATAACTTGCTCTTGGTGAATGTGAATGCCATGTGGCAAGGCAGTTTTAAATCAGCTCTCTGACCTACTGAGTGAACTCTATTGTTTGTTCTTTTTCTAGAAACTGCTTTGTGATCATTTTTCAAAATGAAAAGTGACATACAAATGTGTGTGTGTGTGTGTGTGTGTGTGTGTGGTAAATATAGAATAATTGCCCTCCCTTTAGGAATTAAGCATTTTTTCATATTTCACATTTTCAACAATACTGTTGATAAGCATGAAAATGTGATTTCTTGCACTAGAACAGATAGTGGCTACTTGAAATGACATCAGATGGATGCACATAGAACATATTTCAGAAGTCAAAACAGCAAATAATCTTGTGGCACCTTAAAGACTAATAGATTTATTGTGTCATAAGTTTTCACGGTCCACAGCACACTGTCAGATGCACCAAGTGTTGTCTTCTCTTGGCAGATATATATACACACATGAGTACGGAGGGAAAAAAGAATTCAACAGTAGAGTCAAAAGGCCATGAAATGTAAGAAAGGTTCAGTATACTATGCCAAAGCCCAAATGCTTCTATGATAAGAACTGAGTAACTCATTTCCAGCAGTGATCACAGGGAATAATACTTTCTAGCTATCTGGTAGTTTGTTTCTCATTTGCAAGGATATCATCACCAGCGACTGTAGAATGAGAAACCTTTCCTCTGCGTGGCTACATATCAAATAGCTTTAATTTAGCCTCACATTTTAAAACGATTCATCCTTAAGCAATGTGCAACTGCAAAACCTGTTGCTGCTGTAGATACCAGCTGAGGTCAAGAAGTTTCCCCAGCAACTTCCTTTAATTTTCAGTAATTTTTCTTTCCTTTCTCTGAAGTGGCAGGGATTGTCATGTGCTGCTAATGTGTAGCATTAGATTATATAAGCTGATGCCTAGGAACGCTTTTGTTAAGGTCTTTTGTTAAGGTACAGAATGCATACATACAAAATGAGATACAGGAGAGCCAATATTTCAGCTATGATTTAATTTTCCATTTATATTAGAGCTGCCATCAAAATTTGACAATAAAGGAATTTTTGTTATCTCTAAATATTACTCAGAAAATTTATAACAAGCCTAATAAAACCTGCATTCTCATCCATAAAGTTCTATTGGTCAACCCCCCCTCCCCCCCGCATGCCAACATTCTGCAGTAATAATTGCTATATATTATTGAATTATTTAACCCTTCTTCAGAAGACCATCTCCTGTAGTTGCATTAAATCCCATGCTATCAGTGAAATGCATAACGTTTAACAATGCATTCCTATACGTATTAACTCAAAAATAAGTTTCACTGGTTGTTTGAAACAAGTGCTCCCATATGGGATGGAAGCACAACTACCACATCGGCTCTCAAAAGAACTGATGATCACAAAAGTGTGTGTCCTGTATGCATATTTCCCCATACTCTCAACCTCCTATGAGAGCAACAGGAAGCTTTGGTAGCACAATAATAGCTCAGCCTATCAAGAAGATGAAAGTGTCAACAAAGGCATAAGACAGACCTCACCAGGGAGAGCATTCCACAGATAGGGAGCCCCAACTGAAAAGGCCCTCTTTTTTGTCATCATCCTTCAGAGGGGGTTCCAGAGAAGGGCTTCCAGAGAAGAAGATATGTGTGTCCAGGTAGGTTCATATCAGAAGAGGCACCCCAGAAGCTATTGGGACCTGAGCCGTAAAGAGTCCTATAGGTCAAAATCAGCCTTTTGAATTGGTGTTATAAGATCTGTTCTCCTTGAAGAGTTGGAGATCTGCATTCTGTACTAACTGAAGCTTCTGAAAAGCAACCCCATGTGAAGTGCATTGCAATAGTCCACTCTTGATGTTACCATAGCATAGCTAACTGTAGCATATTCCTTTGAATACCTTACTATACATGGAACATGTCTTAAGAAATGTCTCAGTCCTGCTGGGTCAAGTCTGAGGCTTCCATGACTATTAGTCTCAATGAACAATGAACTCCATAACTGTCATTGTATATAATAGCTTAGCTGAATAGTATCAGGACAGAGCGAGGTCTTCAATATTCAAATACTGTGAACTTTTGTCAGAATTGTAAAGGCTCTATGCTATGGCTTGTACTGTGGTTTGGACTTCATTCTCAGGCTTCATTAAAGTCCATAAAAAGACTTTCTGGGACTAAATTACCAGCAGTCATTGAAAATTGTAGCTTGCTGTGTTCCATCAGAGTTAGTTACTGGTACAAATTTGTGCTAATGTGTGTAGCCGGGACTCTGCATCTGAGTTTTTCCCTGGTTTTAATCTCTTTTATTTCTTTAGTTGTGAATTAATTGAACATTATCAATATTTTAATTATGTGCATGTGCCTGGAAGGCCTTTGGCTACTGGGCAAACATTTAATTACTGTTAATAATGTTATTGCTGTTGCTACTGTGACTGCTATTATTACTAGACTATAATAATATAAGAAATAACATAAATGGAGATTAAATGAAGTTAAAGAAAGGAGAAAGGGCCTGAATAGGTCTCATGAGGTTACAAATACAAGACATAATCTGTACAAGTAATTTTCTGTTACATCAATACTTCAGTGCCTGCTATATTTAATCCAAAGCAAGTTCTGAGCTTTGACTTTTTTTCACTAGGGAGCTTCTACAATATGGATCATATCATGTATTGGTCACATAAATAGCCCTATTGCTTGCTGTCCAATTTTGATTACTGTTCCATAGTTTCATGCCCTAGGTGCTTCCCCATCGCACCCTAAGAGGACCATTGCAATATTGTTTATCATCTAGGATGGGCAACTGTTACTTGTTCTGTTCCCACTCCCATGGCTACTGCAATAAACTGGAATATTCCCTATATGACATGCAGAAGCCCAAGTTCTCCTGTTTCCTCTTCCCCACACGCTCCCATTCACTTGCTTTCTTCTAGGCAACAGCAACAAGCAACAAACCCTTAGTTTTCTTCCCAGAAAATTGTTTCTGTCTGGGCAATAAAAAATATCAATTTTACAGAAAGTTTAATGGAACTTCTAACTTGGCTCTGCCTGGCATGGTAGGGGCACTTAATGAAATCTGGGAGAGCCATATTTTGATTCTCAGCTTCAGTGAGTCCCACTTACACCCAGGGTAACACTGAATAATAATCAAATTTGAGGGCATCTTGACCGAAAACTGGGGACATAGAGGACAGAACCATTCAAACCCAAATGCTTCCAGTCATTTTTCAGTGAATATCAAATGCATTTCATAAGTAGTCTGTCCCTTCCCTTGTTGCACTACATTGAAAGGATATAGAAAGGATATAGTAAGCTGCCTTAACCAGGTCAAATTATTTGCCATTCTACCCTAATATTATCTGCCCTAACTAGGAAGGACTCAACACTGCTTCAGGCAGAAGTTTGTCAAATCTCTTGCTATCTAATTTTGCCAGAAATTGGATATTGGAGAGATCTTTTGCATGCAATGCATGTACTCTGCCACTGAGTTATGGTTCCTCCCTGCGTCACGGGACTATTTCCACACATCACTTGTCAACAAACTGGCTTTGCCACAAGTGCCTGTTGGACAGGGGCCTGCAAAGAATTGTGGCTCACTGATTAGTCTATCTGTATGATGGTTACATTGTGCTGGAACGTCACCTACTTTTATTTCTCTACATTTTTATACCACTTGTTTGTAATAAAATGCCCAAAGCACTTTACAAAATGAATAAAACAATAACATTGGTCAATTAAAAAAAACTGTTTAAAATCAAGTATTTGAAACATGCAGTAAGCTAATATCAGATGAAAACACACAACTTCTAAACTATGGAAAACAATGTGCGAGGCAGCATTTTATATTGAAACTCATATTTTCTCATTTCTGCAAGCCTCTTACCCTGGCACAAGAAACAGCAGGATGAAATGAGAGTTCACCAGGATATTGATCATATTTTAACTGTTAATGAGGTATAGATGAAATATTCATATATACAGTAGAAACCTCTATTATTCTATCCGCCTAAAATAGCCTGCTCCTGACAGCTGTGTAAGTTTTGGGGCTGTCAGTGAGGAAATGTTAACATTTGGAATTGAAATTCTGTTCTTTGTGATACTCAAGGAAAGTATAATTAAACCAATATATGTGCAAGTAACGGAGACAGCTTATGATCAGCTTAACAACATTCACCAGATTTCAATTTAATGTCTTATTGGTTTATCTGATGCCACATTCTATCAGAAAATAATGAGCGTTGGTGAAAAGTTTTGCATAATTCTTCACCAAATAAGAAAAGTTTGGCTATGTATGGTTATAAGTTTATTATTGTTAAATTACCAGAGTTCAGGGTCTAGTCACGTGACTACAGATTCAAGTTTGTAAATCTGTTTAACTTTCCTTGAATGAGTCCCAAAAGAAGGTACCAATTAGGTTAATAAAGAAATCCTTTTAGCTTTAAGCCCTGTTACTGAACATGTAAAAAGGGAACAGAATTGCATCCACTGTGTCAGCCCCCCATTTTATATGTGTTAGTCATTCCCCCCCCTATTTCTTATTGAAGCAACTTTGGTGGAGAAGGACATTGGTCAAGATCCATAGGGGAGTTGGGAGTGGCGCCTCAAGGTCTTGAAGCACCTGCCCACATAACTGAACTGGCTGGCAGAACCCACAAGAGCAGCTTGCACCATGGTGGGCCTTAAGAGCTTGTCAAATCCCACATTGTGTCCCCATCAGACAGGCTGAGTGACTAAGCAGCCAGAAGACAGGCTGCCTGATAATTTTTGCCCTATGCCAGATCAGCCTCTGGTAACCAATCAAGCTGTGGTGTTGTCTGACCCATAATGGCCTTTCTGTGCTCAATCATTGCTCCCTTGGATTATTCCTAGCTGTGCATGCATGGTGACCAGAATACTGACAATCTGGAGATGACCTAAACCACAGGTCCTGAGATCCTTCCTTGGATGTTTACAATGTTTAAATGTATGTTCACATTTGAGGATGAAGGCCTAGTTTTAAAAACTTGGTCCCTGTATTTTTATAATTTGCATGTGAATTTTTTTAACACAGTCACCTCTACAAGTAGGTGATAAATTACACATACAGACACCATTTGGAGGATTGCCGACTAATTTCACACCTTTTAACTGCAATTAAGTGCTTGCTTCCAGCATGCTGAAAACGGAAATATCTTCCTGATAGCAATTCATATTTTAAAGGCTGTTGGCTGGCGCTACAGTGGGACAGTCCACCAGTTATGTTAAAAATAAGATCTTAATTCTGGGAAGCACTACAAGGTCTACATAATCAAGTGCCCTGCCCTGTGGCAAGATCTTTCCAGCATTGGCACCTATAGGCTCTCTGTATTATATAAATTGCCTGAGTTGCAGTTCTTATTCCAGCTGCCCTTCCAATTAAATCTAATTGGAATAACTCATGATTAGTTCATCCAGGTTTATTCTCAGAACAATTTTGCAGAGCATATATTTACTTTTTGCCAGAACAAAATCCCACACAAAACTTCCTCTTTTGAAAGACAACATGGTAAAGAACTGCGTAGAGCTGACTCAAACGTTTGTGAGATTCAGCTTTTGTTTCAAGACTTGCATAACTGATGAGGAAGAACCTTTTATCAAACTGCCAAGAAAATGGCCTTTAAAAAACTTGTGATTCTGGGTATTCCAGCCTGGAATGATGATAATGATGATGATGGTGATAATGATAATATAATTGTTTTCCCACCCTTGCCCTAAGGTTCCAGGGTGGGTTACAACATTAAAACATTAATCACAGCTTAAGGATACAGTGAACTGTACAGTGATTATTATCACTGAGTTATCACAATGGGGCATAGCTCAGAGAAGCTCTGAACCTAGGAAACAAGAGATCTGTACAGCCCTTAAGTTGCTGGGGGGCAATGTTCTGACATACATTTGTATAAAGGGAGTCTATTTGTCATGGCTTCCAAACCTGGCCTCTTACAGTACACTGAGGAAGATACCAGTAGGGAGGACAGATAGACTGCTCCACTTGATGATCATCCTCAACAACGCCTTCCTTGGGGCCCTCTCAGCAGGAGAGGACCTAACTCTTGAACCTTCCTAGGACTCATAGAATGAAGCTCAAATAGCATTCCCATGCCTTGCACAATCTAGAAGTCAGTATCTCCATACTTACGCAAGAGCCCTTTAAGTCAGCACAACCAGCTCCTTACGGAAGCAGGGCAACTGCAGTACAGGCCATGCTACCCTCCATAAGGCTACAAATGGGTCCAGCTCTTGATTTAGATACCACCTTTGAAAACTCCAAAGCTCAAGTAGCAGGGCCCACTGGGAGCTGCCCAGGGTCCTGACCTATTAAGAAAGTCATGCTTCAAACTGCTTGCCTCGCCAGACTTGTTTCTTGCTTCCACTTGCCCATAAGGTCCACAGAGCAGAAACTCTGGCTCTTTGGAGAACTTGGTCAGATAATTATTGGATTGTCCTGTTTCAATTTTAGAAATTTGTCATCTGACATATTCAGAAATGATTACAATTAATTTATTTTCCACTCCTAAGTAGAGAGATTGCAGTTCCTTTGTAGCCAGATCATTATATCAATCTGTTGCATTTTTTTAAAGTACTTGTTAAACTGAGTCTGAAAGTTTAAAAGCAACATTCTATTATGAACCCATTTTACCCCTAAATTATCTCTACCTTCGTGGATTCTCTTCTATCCACCAAAGCTTCATTGGTTTTCTTACTTCCAGCTGTATTTATTTCTCACCTTTTATAATTGCTTCTCTTCCCCCACCCCCTTCATTCTACTAATTAGTACACACATTACCAGTATGGCTCTAGCTTTCAAGTATCAATACACAATCAGATTTCTATTTATTGTATCCACAAGCTGCTTGCATTAGTAGAAAGATATGATGTTTTATTAGTATTCCAAGAAAGATTGGAAAGTGAGTTAATTACTGGGAAAATCCTTAAGATGTGTACTCAGGAGCATCCATTGCATCTCTGTCTGAAGAGGAGCAACCATTCTTTGCTATGGCTAAAGGAAATAGGGGAGTGAGGCTTCCCTAGCATTGGACTTGATTGTTCCAGCCTCGTGTGTGTAGGAGGGATCACTTTAAATCCTTCTGAGCATACCCCTTCCCCCCATACAAGTGAATGGCTACAATTTGCTTCTGGGACACTATTTCAGAGGTAGCCAAACCTCTCCTATCTCCACTGACACTGGACATCTGACTCCCACTGGCATAGATTCCATTGGGGGCAAAGCATTTGTGGATTTAGAAATGCATTGTGTCTCCCCCTCTCCCAGTGGATCTTTACTGTAAAGCTTTTTAGGTCTGTGTTGTGTTTATAAATTTATGCAGTGACTGACACCAATCCAATTCCTAAATGGCAGGAATCTTGCTGAACACTCCAGGAATACAGATGTATGCTAATCATAATGATGAATGCAACTGCCTTTTCCTGCAACACAGGCCACTTTAAATGCTCATAGCCCTGTAAGTCTACACGTGCATTTACTACGGTCCTGTTCAATGTATGCCTCATCCTAGGATTCCAGCTTTAGATTTGCACATTATAATAGGAAGCATTTAAGATTTTGTTGTTACCTAGTCAAATTCATCTTGGCTCTAAAGTAGGCCACAGTAATATGAATCTCTCATATCATGTATGAATAAATGGTGGCTAAAGTACAGCTAATGTTTTGTTTATCCAGCATCAAATTACTGGTGTCCTAGGACTGTGTGACCCTGTGAGTGCAGAACTGATGTGATAAATGCATTTGCTGCTTCCTTCAAGTGAAATTAGTTTTCATGAAAGAAGCCAGTTTGGGGGCATTAGAAAATGAATCATGGTTTTATCTCCTGAATATTAGCACAGCATGTCCCCGCCTCCCTTGCTCTCCAGCATATGTATCAAAACCTTGGCAAAGGAGGAGGCACACCAGTTCAGCCTTCCTTCCTAGTGTTCATTTATGCAAATTTGCCATGACCAAATATTTCAATCTTTGGCCTGTCTGCCACATCCAATCTAATCACAGCAGTTTCTGCTACAGAACTCATTACACTGGTGCAAGTGCTTTATAAAATTATAAGTCAGCAAAATATGAAAGTGATTTGGCTTATAACAACACCTTCCTTTTTTTCAACTGCATCCATTATATTACCAATTATAATTTATTTACATATTTGTTTTTCTGTTACCTCTTTCCTATTGTTGCCCTTTTCATTTCTAATACCTTCCTTTGTGGACAGCTGATCATCATTAAAACCACCCAAACTTTTTTCTCAATGTGATGGTTGTTGATTTAATAACAAGACACAGTATTTAGTTTGTTTGCCATGTTGTTGTTGTATTGTTTAAACACACACATATATATGTTGTTGTTGTTGTTTAGTCGTTTAGTCGTGTCCGACTCTTCGTGACCCCATGGACCAGAGCATGCCAGGCACTCCTGTCTTCCACTGCCTCCCGTAGTTTGGTCAAACTCATGGTGGTAGCTTTGAGAACATTGTCCAACCATCTCATCCTTTGTTGTCCCCTTCTCCTGTGCCCTCAATCTTGTTTGCCATAAAAAGGTAAAGGTAAAGTACCCCTGACCATTAGGTCCAGTCGCTGACGACTCTGGGGTTGCACGCTCATCTCGCTCTATAGGCCAAGGAAGCTGGCGTTTGTCCGCAGACAGCTTCTGGGTCATGTGGCCAGCATGACTAAGCCGCTTCTGGTGAACCAGAGCAGCGCACAGAAATGCCGTCTACCTTTCCGCCAGAGCGGAACCTATTTATCTACTTGCACTTTGACATGCTTTCAAACTGCTAGGTGGGCAGGAACTGGGACCGAACAACGGGAGCTCACCCCGTCGCGGGGATTCAAACTGCCAGCCTTCCGATCGGCAAGCCCTAGGCTCTGTGGTTTAGACCACAGCACCACCCACGTCCCTCTTGTTTGCCATAAGGTGTTCTAATTGTGGCCTTTCACTATAGTACGGTAAAAGAGCATATTGTTTCAGGTTTAGCCTAAAGCACAAGAATTGTGGAATCATACTGCTAAAGAATATATTGTGCCAAACAACCCTGTCTAATCACACATAGCTTTAATTTCCCCCCCAGCATTTTATCAATACTCCATTGTGAGTTTTTCTCACTTGCAAATAGCAAGTGCAGGTGTCTTGATCCAGATCAGGGCCACAGTGAGGAACAAATAATTAAAGATCCCTCACCCCTCTCATGCCAGGGCTGCCCATGCCAGCTAAAGTAAAAGCAGCTACACAACAGAAAATTATATTCAAAAGTCACATTTTGAAAAGTAAGTTTGACTCTTACTAATCATGGGAAACAATTATCAGGTTCTTACCAGACATATTATAGATATGCAAACTTGTGGCCAGTTTGGTTAATTTCATTCTCATATATATATATGTATATATATATGTATATGATATATATTTCCTAAATATATTTCTAATATTGACATGGAAAATACAGTACTAAAATGCTTTCCAGCTTTCCATTTTAATTATTGAAAGACATGTGGGTAAATTAGGTGAGTTGCATTTTACTGAAGTAGTAAGAATGCTTGAGTCAGGACTTTGAATTTATGGATTCATTGTTGAATCTTTTTTTTTTTTCGTTTTAAGTCACATTTTTCTCTTTGAGATCTAAAGCACTTAAGCATGTTTAAGTGTGAAATAATGTTATTTTTCCTAAACTGAGTCTGAACTTTTGGCTGTTTTGTTTGACAAAGAAGAGACAAATACATATTGAAACACTTTGCATATTGATATCATTAAATCAATAGGGTCCATTTGAAGAGCAATTAATATTTGCCCCAAAAACAAATGCAAAAACCAACCTTCATCTCAAAATGGGTTGACTATTAAGTCACAAGGGAATTCCTTATAACCTTTGTTAGGAATTCTGACAAGGATAGGCAACCACACTAATTTGTGCTGCTAAATTGCTGTGGAAAAAAACTGCCCTGTTTGTATGATTGTGGAGCTTGCAAATGAATCAATAAAGCCATCAAAACTGCTCAGGCATTTGGCCACAAAGCAACAGGAGTTTAAAGATAAGGCTATAGATTTTCTTTCAAAAGGACATTACAAGAATATAAGAAGGTTTTTTTAAAAAAAAATGAAAAATGAGTTTACAGTATCAGCAAGAGAAAATAAAGGATACATAGCTGATTTCTCTCTTCCAGCCCCTTGTCCTCAAGTGTAAGCACATGCTGCCATTGCCATACACAAATGGGGTTGTATCCAACAGTTGCTCAGTTGATGCTAAGGCTTCCATCAGTGGAACAGGAAGGGAATCAAATATGATGCAGGGGGACCTTCCAGATTTAAAGGGGCACAGAAACTGCAGGGGGAGGGAAAGTTGTTGAAAACTGCTTTTCTCCCCATTTTGCTGATGGAAGCCTTACTCTCAGCTGAGTTACACCACTGAATACAACACAGTTTGTATAAAAAGGTTCAAGGTGCAGTCACTAGTATACAAAGCCTTCGCCACCAATGGCTCTGATGTATGCACTCAGTTGTCAGGGAAGAATCTCATTCATTAAGCAGAGAGTCAGCTTCTTACCTGTAGGAATCAGGAGATCCATTTTTAGAAGGGAGAAGATCTAGCAGTCTGTCCTAGCAACCTTAGCACAATTTGGTACGAAGTAGTTTGCAGACCAGTATTACCCATCAGAACAAAAGCTGGAAATGGGTCATTTTTAAAAAGCGAATCTTTGCCATTGAAGTCAGTGACAGCCAGCCAATCCATTTTTGCTCCAACATTAGCCTTTAATTCTATCAAGATGCTTGAAGAAGTGACCCCTTCCACTTGAATTTTACCTGTTTGATGTTTAAAATATGGGTACATTCAAAACTGCTGTGAAAATTGTAACTTAAATTTTCATATGTATAATGTACATTTTTTCCATACATTATCATTTATATTATTTTTTATTATATATTTCATTTATGAAGCATTTCCTATGAAGCCTCTCAGGGCGAGTTCACAGTACAATAAAAACATATCTAAAACAATTGCATATATAAAAACAATTTGAAATTCAATGCAAATACCCACTGGAATAGAAATGGCCACTTTTTGAAGGAAGGAGGTCTTCAGTGGGCATTGAAAAGAACATAGAGGTATGGTGCCTGTCTGAAATGTTACAGGACAGAATTCCAAAAGATAGACGATGCCACACTGAAAGCTTGATTCTGACATTGTGTGTCATGGACCTCCTGATACGATGGTATCTGCAGGATCTCCTCTCCTGCTGAGCACAGGGATCTGTTGGGTATATTATTAAAGGGATGGGATTTTGTGTAGTTATCTTAGCGGTTGTAAGTACTGGCACCTGGAGCTTAGCTCACCAAGTTGTAGCTTCCATTAATAATTTTATACAAATTTACTTTTCTCCAGTTCAGCAGGCAGTAAAACATAATGGACAGGAAAGAAATTTTCAGCAATTTCCCCTCCCTCTGCAGGAACAGATAAGTGTGGTTGGCTGAAATAGTAGAGCCATGAAACCAGATCCTCAGATACTTAAAAGAGTCAACATGTTCTAGTCTTATGGCCATCAGTGGTCCAGGAATGCTTTCCTTGGTCTTTCTTTTTGAAAAATTCATAACCTTTGATTTTCATCATTAATTGTTTGAAATTCATTTCTACAATAATATGCAAATCCAAGTAGTAATCTAGTTATCAGTGGTCTGACTGGTTGAAACAGCAGGCTATTTAAACAGCCAGCATTATTTATAACTATGTCCCCAATGCAGTTAACAGATTCAATAAAACAATCCATCAATTAAAAGGATAAACCAAATACCAATAAAACCACCATAAAATAGATCATTGCAGTACTTTTTCCACCCAGTACTTCAGGATTTGCATAAGCCTTTACCCATCACCAGTTTTCCTATTGCTGTTGAAATCCCCATGAGAACCAGTGATGGGTCTCCATCACTGAGCAATTCCTTTGTTACCGGTAGTCTTGCACACCTGTAAAAGACCCAGACAATTAACTGATAGTATGATGCACAGATGTGGAATGTGCTGTAACATGTATCCTAAGGTTGTTTTTTACTTATGCATAAGTCTCATGGAGTTGAGTGGAGGTTATCCCAAAATAAGTGAACATAGGTTTGCAGCCCAACTCATTCTGCAACCTATTGCAGTGTCAAACAAAGCTTCCTTTCCCATTTCAGCACCTTATTCATAAGTTTTTCTTCTGTTATTTGTCTTTGGTTTGTTCTGCCTTCAGTTCTTTTGCCTTTGCATGTAGGTGCTTCAGCAGCATTCTATTGTTCTTCTGTTCAATAGCATCTTCATTTTATGTTGCTATAATAAATTATTGCTTGCAGTTTCACAAAAGTGGTTGAGAAATGCAAAGGAACGTTGTACACCAGTGTTTTGAGCTTGTCGGGGGGGAAACCTACTTTGTGCAAAAGAACTGGCAAGGTTATGGATGCTGCCTGTCAAAGGCCATTACTTGGCGCTAAGACCCAGTCAAACACTCCAACTGACTGATGAGTGGGCACCAGGCCATCAAAGCAGATGGACATGAGTGTGCAGAGCCAAAAGACAATGTATGTGCATCAAGTGTAAATGTTGATGGCAGGTTTCCCAGCCAGTGTCTAAGCTTATGCATCTGTAGTTACAGAAATGCCAGGCTTGTTCTGGATTAAATTTTCAAACAATTAAAAGGAATGCGGGCAGGGGAGGAAATGTTTTTTAAAGCAGGCCTGGGTAGAAAAGTGAAAATAGAGAAGGTTTAATGTTGGGGATCTCATCTGCTAAATTCTCTCAGAGACACTTCCGCAGGTTGAGCCACAACCAAAATTACTATTGACTGGATATTATTCAATCAATAGTAAATTGACTGAATAATTGACTGAGCCTAGTCTTAAAATCTTTTTAAGCTTCCTGCTGAGCTGTGTTGATATGCCAAATCCCTAGTATAGAAGCTCATTGGGTCTGATGGCCTCATCTTCATAGCACAGTGAAGATTTTTCTGGTTGGCTTTTGCAGACTGTTGGCTTTAAAGTATTTTTCAATGCAGAGCCCTTTTAATGATAGACATTCACATTTTGCAAAACCACAGGTAGACTTTCTCTCCATTGTCATGGGGGATGGAATGCAGGATTCATTTCAAACATGTTATTTTCAAACGGGTTGGCTTCCTCTCCTATCAGGGTTGCCAGCCCAGGCTTTGAAACTGTTTCTTTAAAAGCAGGGAACCCTAAAAAGTAGTATCTAGAAAGAAAACTGCCTAGCCAACTCCTATTGTTTACAGAAATTGTGGCGTTTCAAACATTTTACTTTGGACTGAGAATGTTAAAACTAGTCTTCTCTTTATGAGTGCTATCTTGTTCCTATGGATCTTTTTAAAACACAGTGGTGTGGCATAAGACTGGCATACTCAATACTTTATATTTGCACAATCTCTTTTTAATGAATAGTTTATATTTCCGTCCTTTGCAGAAATAACGTAAGAGCTGCATTGCTGGCTCATATAGTCCAACATTGTCTCTCTCAGTTGACAGTCTATGTCCTGGTTTCATTCATTCATCCATGTATCATTTCTATGTGTTCAGCTCTTCAAACTACTTTCTAGTTTCCCAATTCATTATTGCAATAATGCCCACAGTTTGTACCCTCGTTACTTTTATACCCTCTTCCCTTTTCATTCCACTATCTACACTTGCATCATTTCCTCTCAGTGTTGCTCGTGCCTTTTATAATCTGTAGCATACCTTTGCTTTTATTTTATAATAACCTCACATCTCATACCAAGTGAGTTGCAGGGTCCTAGAAAACACAAGAGAAGACTGAGCTGGTGATGGCAAAAGCAGGAATGTTCAATGAGCTGGTGACTGGGAGGCATACAGACGGTTCATCAGGCAGTACAACAGCTGGGTGGGAGCCTGTTGACACCTCCTGTCACCTGATCCTTGCTGGGCTGACAGCTATGATCTGCCAAGGTGGCTCAGGGATAACTATCTTCCAGAGCTGCCAGAGTCACTAGTTTGAGACTTCTGGTCCCTTAACAAATAAACAGGAAATGAGAGAGAGAGGGAGAGGGAGAGAGATGAGCCTAAGGAAGGGAACAGCAGCAAGCTGAATCCTGCAAAAGATTCCATGAACTCTACAGAGGTTCAAGCAATCTTTTGTATAGTCTAGTCATATTTTATCTCAACATGCTGAATGCTGGCAAGCCTGCTGAAACCCTGCCTGACTTTCCCGAAGTACAGGACCCTCTGCAGTCTCTCTAGTCTTGAGACTTCAAAACTTACTTTCAACCTCTCATTTCTGAGAGAGTTTCTCATTTCATTTGGAAAATGACAGTGTTGGGTTTTCTCAACCACTGTCCGCATGTGTGCATGATGAACTTGATAGTACAGCACCCCCCACTGGTGCTGTAGCTCTTGTATCATTCCCTGCCTTGCGCTCTTGAGACATTTGGCTTGAGAATTCTGTTTATGAGGATCCAACACAGTAGCTGAGCTATAGTGATTAAAATGGTAAAAAGATATGGGACAAAAATATTATAGCAATCACTTCTCATGCAGTGATACAATACTGCAACCATCATTGCATGTTTTCTTCCAGACTGAAGGGATTTGTAAGTGTTTACTTCTAAGAAAACAACATTTTGGGGTACCTAAAGCACTCCTGTCTAATGTTGCTAACTTTCACTTAAGCATAATGGTCCTAGCCTGAGCATTTAAAAAATACAAAGAGTATTTGATGGAGACATTGTTGATATAATTGCAGTTATCTCATGATAACTTGGGTGTGCAACAAGCTATTATCCATTATGACACAATCAGTCACTGATGGATTGTTGCTTTGTATTAAACAATTTGCTCAAGAACATGAGCCATACTAGGGGACAATAAGCTTTTTAGAGCTAGGCTATTACCTATTGCATGATGAGTATCACACACTCCAAATATCTTTAATAACCATGGCAGCCTGTGTTTTCTGTTCCATAGTAGAACTTCTCCTATTTTTGCGTTTAGAAATGTTAGTTATTGTTTACACATGTGTAGGACAATTATTCACATTTCAGCTATCTCACACACAGCCGTTCAGGTGTGTCAGAGATGTTTGAATTCTAGTGCATGGGCCTAAGAATGAATATCCATTGAACTGCTTCCTTTTCATCCTGTCCTTCATAAGAACATAACAGTCCTGCTGGATCACACAGAAATAGGATCTTGGCCTTATGCCATACCATTTTCCTCTGTGAAGCTATAGCTAATAAAATGTTACAGTCATCATACGTTCTGGGTTGGTGACCCTGCTTCAACTATGCTCTTCTGGTTACAGCTATATGTGCAATTGATGAAAATGCCATGCTTTTGTGTAACATGGGGCCACCATGTTCTGCCATGATGGGAATGAGTTTTGGACAGGCATTATCCCCTATTTCCTCCAATGTCTACACTGAGGAGATTTGAAGCTTTTGCTTTGGTTTTTGATTAGCTACACTTTAATAACAGCTTGAGGTCTGGATATAATTCTAATCTTAACTGTGCTTTGTTGAACAAGCCTGCTACATGTTTTGAAGTTGGCTTGTTTCAACAAACCATAGTTAAGATTAACCACAATTTGTTTGGTTCAAACAAAATAGCAAACTATGGTGAATCAAAACCTGTGACCAAAGTGGAACGAAATGATTTTCATTGAATTGTAGAACAAGAACCACTATTCTTATCAAAACACAATGGGTTGTGTTCAGACTTGCCTGAGATCCAATGGAAACTTCCACTGCAGGAAGAGGGAGGTTATCTTTACAAATACCAACTTTCTCCTATAGCCTACAGCTTCAAACCCCCCCCCCCAGTTGTTCCAATTTTGGAGACTTCTGGAGCATCATTTTAGTGGTGAGGAGGCACAGGCAGAATGCAAAATAACTTTCCCCTTCCTCCACAATGAAGCTCCTATGCTGGTCTGGATCCAGTTATTCCGCCCACACACAAACACACTTTTATGCAAAGATTGCATTTGAAATATAACATATGGTACACACAGCAATTTATTATTATGAAAAAGGATGTCAAAATGTGGAAGGTGGTCAAAAACAAAAGCACTGTAATGACCACAGAAATATGAGCTATCAAACTAATAAAAAGAATTTAATGATGACAGTGTGTAAAATTAAACTAAATGGAATATAATAACATTGAATAACTAAAACACAGCCACAGTGTTTAACATGGATAGAACAACAAAGAACATTTACTAAATAACAAAATGAGGATGCATAGCCTTATGGCTGTGTTTATAGTAGCTTGGAAAACAATTTTCCACATAAGTGATATAATGGGCCTGTATAATCAATTTAATTATTGTGAAAATGAGGCACATTAGCATAAAGCCCCCCCCCCCTTAATTTAGTCTTGTAGAAATATCAGAGGTTGTTTTGGAATTTTTGTTTGTTTGTTTGTTTTGGCAAAGACTCTAGCAAAGAAATAAAAAGGGGTGCATAGAAGGTTGGTCCATGAATGCAGATGCAATGGAGAGAAGAAGGAGGGTTACAAGGAGTAACAGAAAGCTGTGCTAAATATGGAAGTCCTTCCCCTGTCCTCCTTACACTGTTAGAAACTCTCCATTGACCTAGTTTCTGAATTTCTACACCTGTATCAGGCAGTTTTAGAATTTCAAATATTCATCTGCAGCTATGGCACTTAGAAATATAGAACTTCTTTGTCATAAATACTGAGATCCTTAGCTTTATATTACACTAAAGTCTTGCCACAAGCTGCAGTTCTATGTAACATGACATATTAATACCCCTACAAGTTTTCTAAAACCAGCAGCTATAACTAGTTTGTTCCAAGTGGAATGGAAATATTTTCTTTTATGAATGAAACTCCACATAGCTTTAATGCATCGACAGTACTAGGGTGTTGTTGTCATTTGAGATTTGTAGTTTAAGCTTAATTTAAACACCGCTGATTTTGGGATTCATGATGCATTATTCCTTTTTCCCTTTTTTTTACAGTACGCTGTCTGGTTAGTCCTCTGGGTTACATGGAATGTATTTGTTATCTGCTTCTACTTGGAGGCTGGGGACCTATCAAAGGTAATTTGCCATCTGATATATCTAAGCCAACTGATGCTAACACCCTCTGAATTCTGAGGATGTTGCTTTGTATCTATTTAAACTCCTTCCATTTTTTTTAAATGAAGAAATCACCTTGGGAACAATGAATAAATTGCATGCCTTTTGCTGTGCATGTCCTAAATTGTTGCAGAAATCATGTAGGTCTACAAGCTACCTACGTGATTTTGTGCAATTTAGGGTGTGTGTGTGTGACTTCAGATGTGAGAAATTTCATAGATTTCATACTTTCATTTAATGAGAACTTCATATCTATAGTTATCAAAGCTGATAGTTAAGCAAAGGATAAATACATTTGTATTATGTAGCTTGCTGCTTTCTGATTCCTTTATAGAGTTGTGAACCTAATGTGAAAACATAAAATAGTTTTGCGAGAACTGAGGCATGATAGTGAGCCAAAGCATTGGAGTGTTACGTTCTCTACTCCTTGACCCCTTGTTAAGATTATTGTGATGGGTTGATTAGTCTGTGATATAAAGGATATTTAAAGGAGCGAAAGTTTTGGTTGTATCTTATATTGTATGTGATTTCAGTGGACTTCCTTTCACAAATGTAGAAGACACCTGTGGCTGAGCAAGAAGTACTGTTTCCCTTTGGTGCTCTTCTGCCTTGAGTTTTATTAGAGAACATAAACACCTGCCTCCTTAAGTATATATTCTACTGCATCTCAGTTTACTTGATGCTCCATCATTTCCATGCTGTAGGAAAATAAGCCATGATCTGGCTTGTGTAGTCTGAACCCATGGCTTCTTCCTCTCCCAACAAGCCACTAGCAAAAGTTAAGGTTTGTTCTTAGCTACAGAAAACAATGGGATCTAAATCTGAATGCTGGTGGCTGCTTACTGCATTTTGTTACCATTATCACAAAAGTAATGTAAAGTTAGTGCATATGTTTCTTTCCTGGGAGTAGAGACACCTGAGCACATTGATCTTTGCAAATTCCAGTATAAACCAACCTGATCCACATGTCCTGGACTAATTTCAAGATTGGTTTAACAATCAAACCCTCTTCCCAAGGAACTCTGGGAATTGTCGCTCTGCGAGGGGATAGGTGTCTCCTGACAACCCTCAATGCCCTTAGCAAACTACAGTTCCCAAGATTCTTTGGAGGAAGCTACAGCTGTTTAAAATGGTTTGATATTGCCATAAATGTAAAGTGCAGATGGGGCCTAGGTTGTTGAGTTCAATAGCTTCTCCTTTGTCACATATCTTTACATATTTCTGAAACTCCCTGCTAACAGCTATATCCCTGGATGCTGACCTATTCCTGATGTCCTCAGTCACCAATCCATCACAGGCCTGCAGAGATTAGAATGTTAATATAAAATGTCAGTACAGTATAAGATGGTGATAGAAATAATCTAAAAATGTAGAAAATGATTTGACCTAGCTGTAAACCAGCAACCATCTTGGCTATGAAACTCTGGTGTGCACGTTGCAGAAAATATTCAGGCTAGTAATGAGGTAAACTGTGAATTTCATCTAGAAGAGCATCTGTTAGATTGTCTCATAGATATCTCATTGAATTCTTTGCATTACTTGAATTTGCAGCTGAGAATAAATATGACATCAAATGTGTAATGGCACTCCTGAGCATTTCCTCCTGCTGGGAAAGGAAGATTGAATCTTTAAAAAAGAAAGATATTGCGCTGAATTAGCTCTAAATAGAGAATAAAAAGTAACCTTTAGGGAAGCATAGGGCTAAGCATTATCTTACACGAGGGACGTGGCTGAGGTTGTAAACCATGAGAGATAATCTTGCACAAGATGGTTTTAGGAATTGCTAAGTAAAAATTACAGTCTAATAATTGCCCAGCTGGGTATACTTTGTTGTATATGGGTATGATTTATGGCTCTCTGCCACATAAAATATTTGTGGGGGTGGGGAGAGGTAAGTTTTGAGGCTTACTTCTCTTGCCTACGTACGGCTGGTTTTCTGTCATTACTCAGTAATATCAAGATGCCAACAACACATTTCAAGCTACTGGCATATCTCCTGTGGAGAAGTTTACTAATGGCTGCTTCCTCCGCCCCCCCTTCCCCTTGTCACAGAGGTCATGTCATTTTTTACAGCTGCTCTTTATTGAAGTGAAAAGAGCCCTGATAACGATAATGGGCTATTCAGAACGATGAGATTACCACCTCCTCATAAGATTGAAGCAGTTAAAGAACTGCCAGTGAGGAGCCTAGCAGAGCTGTTCACATCACATTATAGCCTGGGACAGATACATAGTTTGAAGTTTGGCAGTGGACTCAGAACACTTCATGTCATTGTGTCACTGTTAATGTCTTACCTATGACAGCATGGCTTTCACAGCCTGTCAAAATTATTATGATCATGTAGCCTGGTGACAAAAAGAAGGACAAAAGATATGTTTTAGAAAGCCGCTCTATACACATAAAATTTGCTGTCAGGAATTCGTATCACCCAGAGCATATCCTGTTACACAAGTACTTTTAAATCACTAGTCACCATGTTGCCACCATCTCAGTCATATATTTGCCTTACTTAGTAGAAACAGACTAATTTACTATTTTTAATGTTATTTTTTAAGACAGAAATTATTTCTAATTCACAAACTGGATTCAATGGAGGTGCATCTGGTGCCCATACTTCAAAGAACTACAAAGCAACACTGGGTGTTTGCATCACATTTTCATTTCCCTCTTACTACCTTTAAAGAAGGTAACTTGAAAGTATTGGCATGGAAAGAGTTTGCAATGTTATACTGAACACAAGATTAACTGAAAATATTTCTTTCTTTCTACTTGCGGAGTCAAACTTGCCATGGCATCAAGTGTAACTTGGCATCAAGTGATGCTCCAAAATCTTCTAAGTCTGGAGACAGCACAGTACTATACAGGTCCACCCCAAAGCAAGTCCCATTGAGTTCAGTGAGGCAGTAATTGATGACATAGTGGGGTGGTAGTACTTACCACACCTCAGATTTGTCATGTTGTTGCTGCTTTCCAGGAGATGGATGGGCAAGCCAGTGATGGCAAGGCCAGCATGGTGCAAGCACACTGGCAAAAGCACCAGATTGGATTTGCCCATGGGTTCGCACCATACAGACTTTACTGCCACCCCCTACCTCTCACATGACCGATGGTTGGTCAGATGACTGATGCCCTACTACACCATCCACTATTCCCTCAGGGCCAGTGTTGACTATTAATATGGCACAGACATCACACATTTGTCCCACCGCACTCCTACTTCCAGTCCTCCCCTGTAAGCCCATTTCTTCTTTTATGCATCAGTGTGAACTGCAACAATATAGTTTCATTCAGTATTAACTGAGATGAAGTTTCTCAGAAAAGGGAATTTTCTCTTCCTTCTCAACACTGACTATTGAAGAAAATCTCCACCATCCTCTTTGATGATATTCAGCTTAATGCCCTACTACTTTCATCCCCATCGAATGGGGCAGACTACTTTTGCTCAGCCTTCCTTTAAAACCTGACTCTTTGGGAAGACTTTTGTGGCTAGTTGATTATATATATTTAGTTTCCAATGGTTTGTTTTTGGTCCTGTTTTGTTTTATGAGTTTCTGCTGCACAGTAGTGTTCATAATTTTTACTATGGTATTATTTTTCTGTGTTTCTGTTTTATTTGTTTTTGTAATAGTTCTAAATTACTTAGACTTAAAGAAAACTCAAAGTGGTATACAACAGTAAAAACACGTGTTGAAACAATTTAAAACTAAAAACTAAGAACTAAGAAACTAAAAACTAAGAAACAGATAAGTTTCTACTTCAATTGGTCAGAGAAAGTCCAAGCAACCAGATGGGATTTTACTACATAAATTCTGTACCAGCTGCAGCTTCCAGACCATTCTCATGGTAGCCCTGCATAGAGTTCAGTAATTCAAATAGAACATCAGCGATGAATTAATTTTATTGTTTAAATGTTTTGATATCAGTTCCTTGATGTCAGTGCCCTACACATGTACGTTTTACCTTTTCACACATGTTCAACTCATGGACATCAAGGGGGGGCTATTGGGATGGGGCTACCTAGATCTGCCCAGCTCATATGTTGATTTTAACATGTGAGCTAGCTTCTGAAAAGGACTTTATTCCTAGACTGCTTTACAGACTGCTTTTAACACCAGGTGATTTTGAGCTCAGCCTAGAAAGAAACTGGTAGCTAGTGAAGGCGACTTAATGCATACATAATACGTTCTGGTTTGCAAACACCATCCTCCCTCCCTCCCACCCCAGATAGCTGTCATGCAAACACAGGCTGAACTAGGTGAAGCTTCCTAACTAGATTCAAAGGTATAGTTTGGATTTAAAGATATTAGCTTCTTTCAATGATATTTTACATTGCCTTAATTTTATTGTACATATTTATCTCTCACTGTCCCTGTGCTAAAGATATGTAGGCAGAACAATTGTCTGAAGCACTAGTAGCAAGTCACTGAGGATAAACTGTCGCACATTAAAATAAACAATTACTCCAAAGAGACAAATAATTGGAGATACTAAATATCAAGCCGCAGATTATAGTAGCAGAGAATGCCTACATTTGTTGAAAAGGGAGTTATAAACGGAGACATTCCCTTTGCTTGTTTCCCCTTTCTAAATCTTTTTGAATGGGTTTGGGGAGAGCTGTGCTTTCTGCTTGAGAGAGTATTGAAACTGAACATGGGAAACCAAACCAATTATGAACATATTAGATGGTAGTGGGCAAACTGCATTGCGACCTGATAGCCGGATAAAGAAGACACATGGGGTGGGTTGAACTAGGACTGCTTTATTTAAGATTTAAACCCATTGAAAAAAACCCTGCTGAGGGAAACACTATTGGTGCAGGAGCAAGCATGAATCTGAAATAAATTGCAGCCTTTAGGGCAACCAAAAGTCCTGCCTGCAGGACCTGGATGCACAGCTGTCCAGCCTGCCTCCCATTCCCAAGACCCACCATCAAGGTGAGTAGGAAGGCCTATGCTCTTCCACCCCACACACCCTGAGGACCCATAGCTTTCATTCAATAAAGCAGTTTAGCCTCAAGGGCAGCCCCAGAGCCCAGAGAGTAAGCCTCAGGATGAGCCCATCACCCAGAAAGGTGCATAGTCCCCTTCCCTCACCTGAACCACCAGAGGTAATGGGATTAAAGAGCAGCTCAACCTAATTAACAACATAGGAGTCCTTCTAGTGCCCACCACCCAGTCACTAGGGCAGGGATTTTCAACCAGTGTGCTGTTGCACCCTGGGGTGTCTTGAACGATGGACAGGGGTGCTGTGGGCAACGCTGGCCTCTGTCCTTCTTTCCTTACCTCCTTCCTCTGATGCCCTCTCATGTTTCTGCCTCCCAAAGACTTGCACACATGTTTATTGCGGTAGCCCTGGCTATAATCTCCCCAGGCAAACGGTGCCTCTGGGAAACTCTCTTTGGGGCACAGGGGGCAGCTCAGAGATGGGGTGGCAATGGCTGCCTGGAGGACTCCGAAGTAGAGGGGAGAGGAGAGGAGGTTGAGGGAACACTCCACAAGGGAGGCTGTTCAAAAAGGGGCAAGGGGCTGCCAGTTCTGCAGGTAAGGTGTGACATAACTGGGCTTCTGAGCCCCACAGGGGTGCCTCAGAAAGAATGTAGCTGGTCAAGGGAGCCGTGGACTCAAAAAGGTTGAAAACCTCTGCAGTAAGGAGTAGGACAGCCCTTCAAATAAAGAATAGTCCTCTGTAATGTAAGACACATGGCCACCCTATGTGTGCTAGGGCAAAGCTCTGGAATATATGAAAGAATAATATGCCACACATCTATAATTGGAAAGGTTTTGTGAGATGGTGACGAAGCATGTTCCCGGCTGTAGCATAAAATGATGGGTTCACTGAGATATCCACATGCATGGGAAAATCACTGGTGCAGTGCCCTACAGAGCAAAAGATTGCCTTCCCTTATTGATCCAGAAACACCTGCAGCAGCAGCAGTCTACCTTGACATGCTGCTGCAGCAGCAGCTGCTGGGATTTCTGGAGTGCAGAAGACTATCTGTAAGGCTAGATCAGCGACAGGGGCTGGATCTCTAGACATAAAAAAACGCGTTTCAGGAAAACACATTGTAAACTTCATAATGAGAAATCACGTTGGCAAAAGACAGGACTCCACATCGCCATCTGGTGTCACAGTGCTATAGCACATATAAAACACTCTTTCTTTACTAATGTCTCTCACGCTAATAATAATAACAATTTTTTTATTTATACTCCGCCCTTCCCGGTTCAGAAAACCGGGCTCAGGGTGGCTAACAACAAAATTAAAACACTTAATTGTAAAAGCAGCATAAAATACAGTATAAAAACATGAATAACAATAAAAATCAAAAATCAATTTGGGGAAAATCCATCTAATAAGCATTAGATAGTCACTAGGGCTAGCTGGCTGAATTAGTCCTACTAGAGAGCCCTGTAGCAGTAAGAGCATAATGAAATGGACTGTTGAGGTTCTCATACACAGCATGCATTGAGGACCTGAGGTCCATACAAATACCTAAGGTAGCACTTCCAGCTTCCTGGTATTAAATTTTCAGTAATGAGTCAGTTAAATGTGACATTTCAAAAGGATGTTTAACACACCAGTTAAAAATACTAAGTGTTTTGTAATGTTTAAAAGGTAGGAAATTAATTTTTTAACATGACAATGTGGTGATTTGTTCATTGTATTAATCCTTCCATATTAGCTACAAGAGTGATTTGGCACTAGAGATGCATTGGTGCCTTATTAGTTTATAACCATCAAAGAAATAATTAAATTGTTGTGGTTCACATTTATAATGAAGTGGTTAGCAGTTAAATTTCAGTGTTGCGTGTATTCTAATAAGGCTACCTGCAGGATATTTAATTTTGAACACATTACCTTCTTTGGATATTGGTTTAACAGATGTTCTGTTAAGATAACGGTAAAATTAAATTAGTTTTCTTCTCAAAGCATCTGGTTAACTTTGTAGGTAAATGCCTTTGAGCACAAAATCTGACCAGGATTTTTTGGACAAATAGCTATCAAAATGTTTTAAGTAAATGACTTCATTTTATTTTTCCAACTTCTATTACTCAGGGCAGATTTGACATGGTTGATCATATATCTAACAAATGAAAATTGAAAATAGTGCTGGGATCCAACAGCGTAGGGTTATATTGAAGGTAGTTTCATGGGCAGATACTATTAAGCATGCTTGTGGTTCCAGTTAAATTGGTTTGCAGCATATTTTTTTTAACCTCAGCATCTCTACCAGTTAGAATGGAACTGATTACAAAATTAAATTCCCCATTACTGTAGATACAGCACATTTGGGCAAGCTTTCATGAACACTTCCATTTTTGTACTCTCAACTAATAATTCATATGGTAATGAGAAGTTAAAGGTGATAGAATAGAGGGGAAATTGTATTTATGGTCTGTTAGAAATGGTTGGATACACAGCAGCCTGCACTGGAGGTTTTGGGCTAGTTTTTTATTATTTAAATGTAAAGATGCCCAACCTTGAAATCATAGGGTGGATAACAATAAGATAAAAAAGAGGAAACTAGCCCTTCTTGAATTTCACATTTTAAATACTATTATTAAAACAGCCAAAAACATATTGCTGCTGAAACTTCCAATACAATTTAACCACAGTTCCCAAACTTCAGCCCAGATATCACAAAAGGTTTTGGAACAGTTCAAAAAAAGGGGGTTACACCAGTAGTAGTTTTTAAGTAGTTTATATGAGAAGGAGTTACACACTTGTAAAACAGCTGTTGAAAATGCTTTTCTATATGATCTAATAAAGTGCCAGACTCTGTTCGTTAGTTGTCTTCCTGTCTTCCCTTTGTATAATCTGCATGCTAATTCATTGGTCAATGGATTGCTAGTGCTTGGTTAAAAAGAAAAAGAAAATCCATGAAACATCAGGCCTGACAGCCTATCTGTACTCCACATCAGTAGAGCCCCTCCTCTGAATAAGAGATCAGGTTGCTATCTGTTTGGTATACTTGATCGATTTTACTGTCCATGTGGCATACATCTATGTAGAATTGCTTCCTAGAATTGGTGCAGAGACAATAATTTGCTCCAGACTGCATACCCTCCAACATTTCTCCGAAGAAAATAGGGACGTTCTATTCCATAATGATGAGGAGGAGGAGGATAATACTCTGGGTGGCTTCCAACACATATAAAACATAAAACTATATAGGACTGCCTTCAGATGTCTTCTAAAGGTTGTATAGTTACTTATCCACTTGGCTCTGGGGTCACATAACTCCATATCCTCCAACAATTCTCCAGTGAAAATTGGACCCCTTCTGGGGTCAAATAAAAAACTGAGGTGGCTTCTGTAAATTCAGGATGTCCCTGGAAAATAGGGGCAGTTGGACAGTCTGAGACTGGTGTAGCTGAGGGTCCCAATCCTCATATTACACAGAGGCACAATGGAGCTTTGCATACATAGGATCCAAAGCCACCAATACTCCCATGTAACAAGCTCCATTTTAATATTATCTGCTGGCAATAGCTTCCTGCTCACCTTGGTGAAGCTCAGGTGGCCACTGTGGTGGAGCTCTGACAACAAGCAGCACGGTGGAGGCCAGGATAATGTCCTAGCAACCACCCCCACCCCCACTGCCACACACATCATCCACAAAGGAGTTAGGAGTGCACTGAACATCAGCTAAGTCTAATAAAGCTACCTAGTACACAGCATGCTTTTAAATTTATTTTTATATGCCTGAATTACCTTTTTTCTAAATAAATCTTAATTTTGTTGTGATTACTATTTGTTTTGCCAAGGTTATTCAGCAGTTCTTGACTAAATCTGATATTTAAAAGTGCAGCACTCTGTGTGTAGTAGGGGGAAAAGAAAATAGATATTTGGGAGACCATCCATTAAATACAAAAGGCGTGCATGAACTATATCGTGTCTCCCCTAATAATTTCTGAGTTTCCAGCTCTACAATTCTATGATTCTGTGATCTTGGGAGAGATTGCCCATCTCAATTCTTTAAGCACATCAACTTCACTCCTGGTTGTTATATCTTTTAGAGCTCCCATCAGCCTAGGTATTTAAAAAATGGTATCAGTATTTGATAACTTGAACTTAGCTTAAAAACAAAAAAAAAGCAGAGGTGGAAGGGAGAGAGATTTTGAGAATAAGAAGCATATGCCTCATCAAGAACAAACTTCTGTGCTTTTAGGAGACACACCAGAAGGACAAGCTAATGCACCTTAAAATAGAAAAATGGAACTCTACTTTAATATTGGGAAAATAATAATAATAGAGCAGTTACTTAATACATTAAGATGTACAATTACTTTAAATAAAAACAAGTGCTTAATACATTAAAATAATTACCTAACACATTATTAAAGAGGTGTCATTCTGATAAAGTTCATGTGCAATTAATCAGCATCACTATCTTTGTGGTATATTGTACTGGCAGATACCAGTGACTTTCACCACTCAGGGTAAAGTGTTTCATAAACATGTCACAGCTTGCTCAGCTCAACCTGTGAATTTAAAATTGTTTATCTGCACAATATCCCAATTTATTGTAATGTGTTTTTTCATGCAAACCTACTGAAAATTTGTGATGGGCTTAAGATGCAGTCCAACACCCATTTGCCTCATTGTTGAACTCAATAAGACTTTCATTTGAGTAGGCATGTAGAGGATTGTACTTTACATTTCATTAAACTTCCAGCATTACCAAGAACTTTAAGATATGTTTTGCTGCCAAATGAAGGTGGGGTAGGAAATGGACAAAATCATACTCAGGTGCTCTTTTCCTCAAATATTTCTTACTATGCTATTTTATAATGGAAAGTCAGGTAAAATACACCTTATTCCATTTTGTCATATAATGTCATACATTTGTGAATTCAGTCCTAGAGAGTCCAGGTCGAGCTTAATGCATCTCCTTTCAACATCTGCAGCAACAATTTCAATGGGATTAATTTAAGGTGTATGCTATCTATTCAGGAGTCGATTGCAGTAGTATAGCATTATATTCCACTTATCAAGCTACTGCAAACACCTATTTGGAAAGAAATTGGATTCTGTGTTTTGAGGGTAGGACTTCATTGATTAAGTAACCTTATGAACTGAACAGAAGTGCACTTGATTGTTGGTTTCATACTAAGAGCGTGCTCTTCAACAAGCAACAGAATAACAAAGCCCCTTTCTCCCAAAATAGCTGACTAATCCAGCAATTCTGAGGTGATCAGAACTTTATTAATCGGATATTTCTTAGTGGTAAATTTGGTCTCACATGCTGCTGATACCATATGGCACAGGCTGTGGGACAGAGGTGTCTAATTAGCCCCTAGTTGTAATTCCTCCAGATGATCCATTAAAGAAGCTTTCAGACCAATTGATAAGTACAGTTTCGTTAAGTTAGAAAAGCAATAACTGAAAATCCAAAAGTGGAAGAATTTGCAAACAGCCAAGCTATCACTGGCTGTTCCTGTTTCCTGTATCATTCCTGTATCTTAGTTCCTCCCCTAAGTGTACAGACAAATGGGGACCCCCCCCTAATATTAATAACTACTTGATGCTGGTCAACATGGCATTGGTGTAAAGGAAGACATTTATCTAGTGGGAAGAGGAATCCCCCCCTCACCTTTTGGATGGGGCTTAACAATGGAAGCTAGGTCATCAGGGCCAATGGGGCACTGCTCCCCCAACCTCAGTTTGTGCTCTGTCTGCCACCATCTGTCTGCCTTCTTACTTGCAACTATTCCAGGGGGGTGGCAATGTTTGTCAACTTCTTCCTTAGTCTCAGTGCTGCCCTGGTGCAACTCCAGAGGGAAAAGGATAGGAACAATAATAGAATTGGCTGGTACAACCTGCCATTAACTCTGGTCCCATCTGCTGTTGGTCTCTCTGCCTTTTGCCCTACCAGCCCCAGTGAGCACCAGCCACAACTGGGACTTGTTTGCTAGGACGAGCCCAAGATATTTTGTGACCTCCACCGGCCAGGGAAGAAGGAATGAGCGAATATCTACACCAGGAACAAAGGTGGGAGGAGATCAGTGGTGCCTCCTATTTGCCAAGAGGCCACTGCAGAGGCAGCATTGAGGGTAAACAGAGTCAGCGTTGAGGGCCAGCATGGCAACAGCAGTTTGGAGGCTGGATTTGCTGCCCCTATTGATTCTGCCACCTGAGACAGTCACCACTTTGCCTCATGGGTGGGCCAGCACTGACCTTGGCAATACCATATCTTATTTCTTTTTCCTAAGAGCTCCCCGCCCCCCGATTCTGCTACTTCAACTGACAACAGAAACTGTATTGGCAACCTGGTCATAATTTTGTACCCACCACAATCTAGAGTTGCTCCATGTTATGGGAAGAAAATGATGGGAATATTTTGTGAAAATTCTGCAAAGTGGCCTTCTTTTAGTAGTTGGTGGGAAGTTAGCAAGTGGGGGGAACGCCGAAATTTCCTCAGACAAATTACTTCTTATCATTTTTTGGCTTAGCTCTACTACTTACTACCAACAGTTTCTACCATTTGGCCTTCCACAAATCCATGCAGGGACACAGCTGAGAACTGCTGGATGCCCAGCTGATTCCCCCTCTCAAAGTAAACATTATGGGTATGTGTGTGTGCATGCTTCGCTTTCTCAGTGTGCTAAATTCGTGCTGATCTCTTTTAACCCAAGAAGAGCACATGGAAAGTTCATTGAAAGTAGTTTAATGAAATTAAAGACAGAGAGTTGAGTGAAACTGCTGAGCATTGCTCAAAGAAGATCAAAGTTCTAATAGCAGGCAAAACCCAGCTATTGTTCTTTTAGCTACTTCCTGGGTCATTATGTGTATGTTTTTTTCATTTTTAATAAGGGGAAAGGTGATGGGCTCTGATGTAATCAGGCATTTGTTTGGAAGGGAGGCTTGGGGAAAGGCTTGCTAGGTAACTGATTACAACTACTATGTAATTAGTTTTTCTTCATTAGCACATATAACCTGTTACAGGAATAAGAACATAATGATAATTGCACGACTCTTGGGTTTTGCTCTCTGAAATACCATAAGGAATGAAACTGGAGTAATTGGGAACTGTTACAAGAAATGTTTCCTTCTCACATATTTAAAGTAGGCTTGCTTCCCTGGCTACTGAAATATCTCTTTAATTTTGTATTGACTTTTAAGAATTAACAACACAATCCACTGAGAAAATCTCCTCTGCAAACCCTTCTGAAATTCATGGGAGTTGCACATGAGCACAATAGGATATATATACATAATATATATATATTGTGTGTGTGTGTGTTAAATTTGTATCCCATACCACCCTTCATCCAAAAATCACAGGGCAGTTCACAACATAAAAGTACAAAATGAGAACACAAAATACAAAAACAAACCCATAATCCTCCTCCCATAAACACATTTAAAAGGCCATATAACATTAATCAGCCAAAGGTTTGGTTGAAGAGAAACTTTTTCACCTGGTGCCTAAAGATATGTACAGTGGTACCTTGGGTTAAGTACTTAATTCGTTCTGGAGGTCTGTTCTTAACCTGAAACTGTTCTTAACCTGAAGCACCACTTTAGCTAATGGGGCCTTCTGCTGCTGCCGCACCGCTGGAGCACGATATCTGCTCTCATCCTGAAGCAAAGTTCTTAACCTGAAGCACTATTTCTGGGTTAGTGGAGTCTGTAACCTGAAGCGTATGTAACCTGAAGCGTATGTAACTTGAGGTACCACTGTAATGAAGGTTACTGGATGCAGAGTAAACAGTAATATGTACACAGCTTTAACTGGTCAACAGAAAAGGAAGCCACTGCTTCATTGGCTTGTGTTTTGAACTATGGCAATTCTTTTTTTTTAAAAAAAAGATTCCAGTTATACCGCAACAGAGCTCCCAGATTTGACTGGGGCCACACAGCACTAAAGTGAATCCTAATCTGACTTTACTCTGCCAGATCTTTGTTTCTTTCCACTCAACGTTCCCACAAGTGCATAAATGTTCATTCACCATATACTATGCTTATTTCTACAGAAATTTATTTTAGTTCTCTTCTTCTAGATTTTTTTTTAAAAAAAGTAGGATTGGGGAAGTGTAAGGATTTGGACAATTGTGTTTTGCTTGGCATTTAAAGTAAAATGCTGCAATTGTTGAGAAGTACATCCTTCTGTACTTCCAGAGGCATAAAACAATATGGTGCTAGTTTCAGCAGACAATTTCAGTCAGCTTTAATTAGGGCTTTAGAAGTGTTTACAAGCCAGTTACATATTCATATGTCATTGACAATAATTGGGACTATAGCTAATAGTTCAAACTCTCATACAGTTTTTGCACCTGTGTTTGGATTCTTGCTAAACTGTTATTAAAAAGCCTGATTGTGAGATTGACTTTGTTCATATTTGGATATTTAATCATAGCTGTCTCTTTCTGGAACATTTGAATATTGCTTGGCAAAGCAGGAATAAATCTTAAGAAATATTAGATGTCCAAAATATATTGAATATAATCCATTTGGAAACTGGTTTTTTCACCTAAATCATGTATTTGGAATTGGAGTGTTTAATGGCTTACTACCTCAAGATGTTAACACCAAAAGTTTGCTCCAGTATCTATACCTGTGACATTATCACAGTCCTGAAATATATGTGTAAATAGGATATAGCATTGGCAATTATGCTAGCACTGCTTCAGCAGCCTTGAGGGTCGGGCTATGAATCTCCTTAAAGCCTATAATTTTATCTGTGCTGGGTTGTGGATTGGGCTGCTTGTGATGAACATTATGTTTCCAGGGATACTGATATAAAAGCTTTTCTAACTTTGCCAGCAAAGTTCATGTGCTTCTGTAATATTCTGAAAGCTGTGCCCTGTGAATTTTGGGTGAGGGAAAATAAGCATCTGGCACTGTGTTCTAGTTTTATGCACATGAGTATCTTGTGTTTACAATATTTTCTTCAGTTTTTAATAACTTCAGGATTTCATAATATTCCAGTTTGTATGAAAAAATACTAACCATGTGAGCTTTGTAACATAAACACAAAGTAAAACACTAATGAATAATTTTACCAACAACTATTCCATGTTCATACCTCAGTCAAGGAAAACAGATTTACAATGGAATCACACAGCCACCGCTTTGAACTAAAAATGTTTTATTCTTACAAAAGCTTTGAAAGGTGGGTTAGGCTGTAAAGGAGAAGGAGACTGAATTGGACCAAGGTAATCTAGCTTTGTGTTTGAGCAATCCCCATTCCCCTGGTACCTCAGTTCATTACTTGAGATTTTATGAGGTTGTTTTGATTATGTTTGTTTTAAAAGAGTATGCATAGTTGTATGCTAATGTAAATCAACACAGGTCAGAAGTATTGTGCATGCAATTTTAAAGTCACCATCTCTCATACAATTCCATCCTCAAAAGCTGAACATGAGTTGCTAACATTTCAGCACCCTTTTTGGCCACCGTTTTTATCTGTTGGAAAAATTTGGCATGGAGGAAAGGGTTATTTTCCGGCATGATTATAAATCATCCCATGGATGGGATAAGCCAACAAGTGCATGGTCAGCCAAGCCAGTTGCTATGGTAATGGCCCAGTGCATGTCAGCTCAGTGTCCAGGGTCTTGTGTTGCTGTGTCAGTCAGAGTAATGAGTAGGAGTCTGTTACATCCTGAATTGCTGGAGCAATAGAAATACTTCCTATTTGTATATATCTGCATCTGTATCTGCAAAGCCTGCAAGTTGTATGTATATATCAATGTCCAGAATTGTATTACTGAAGCCTTATCCTCTGTAGCAGTAAACTACTTTGGTCCTTAAGCAGCTTGTGCGGTGACTGGAACTGAGGGCAACTTCCACTGCGTGAGTATCTCACCTCAGATTCTCAAAAATATCATCTTAGGGAGACTCGTGACATACTCAGAAAATTAATTATCTGTAAATGAGAACAGATACCTCCCATCCTTCTCCAACTCCCTTCATCCTTGAACCATTGGACCATGCTGACTGGCCCAAAACATCTAGATGGCACCTGGTTAAGAAAGTCTGCCTTACACACTGACTTCTGTGAAGGGAGCTGTCCAGGTGCTGGTTTAATTTTCTTCCTCTCCTGTATGGCTTTAGCTATGTTTATGGTTTTCTATTCAGTTGTGCAGGCAGTGCAACATAGTCAACAGAATGCCTTTTCTGACATAATCTATGCTCTTTGTATTGGACAGCAAACCAGGTTTTGTTTTTTAAGTCTAAGTTTCTCAATTCATGGGAAACAATCCAACCAGTCTGTTTATTGGTCTGATATGAGCTATGGTTTTCTACCCCTTCTAAAAAAAATGCTGTGGTCCCTAACCAATATTTTACAAACAGAACAAAAGATTTGATGCACAGTGTTACCTAATATGTATATACTGAGCATAGGAAGCTAGCTGGAATGCATTTTACAGTACTGTATAAAGCATAGGAATATTATACACTTTTCCAAGAGGGAATTTGGTTAGGTTGGCCAGGGCACTTCAGTGCAGCCCAGGGTATTGTGATTTTTGGCAATTTCTTCACTTCAGATTGTCTTGCTTCAGTATCACATAGCAGTGTTTCTAACATTTTCAAGTGCATATTAAAAATGCATTTAATCTTGTTTCCCTAGTTTTCATTGCAGGCTTAAAGTGATACCTTTTAAAAAAAAAATGAATTATAGAAACTTACAATACTTCATCTAAAGTTGACAATAGGTAGCATTAACAAAATAGTATTTTATGCAAATGGAAGTTAAATAAAAGCATTTTCCCACTTTCAGTACCCCCCAAAAAATGATCTCTAAGGGACTTTCCAGAATGGGATGGGGCATGGGCGGAGGTTTCCATTTGCACAAATGGGCTATATTTTTTTGCTTCATAAGATGCAATTTGAAAGGTTGTCCTTTTAAGGGAGATGCAAATGTATTTCAACAGAATACCTGCACAAACTTCCTTCTCTCTCTTTCTCTTACTTGCACACGCGCACACACACCATATATGTGCCTCAAGTCAGCATTGTTTTGAAAATTTATGCAGCCTTCAAATGGTAACACAAAATGCAGAAATATCAGTTGTAAATATGCGCCTTGTGGGATGTGTATCATCTCTACTCCCCTCAATGGCTTTTGTCTGCAACTTGTATCTGACCCTCCTGGCATTTGTAATGCTGCCCTATAAATGGTTCAAGTATTGTAAAATGAAGAAGAATAAAATGCCTATCACATAATGTTGAGATAGTAAATGTTAGTCAATGGCACTTTTAAAAATATATGCCATCTTGGTTGTCAATGGCTACTTTTTAAATGTTATTCATGTTCCATTTAATGGGCTTATGTAAGCTATCTATCACTGATTTAAAACTGTGTGTAATAACTCCAGATTTCTGAAGACAAATGTTCTGGCGTAAGTAACTGCAGTTGCTACTGCAGTGGAATTAAATGCCGAGATGCTTGTGGAATGGATAACGATAGTACTATGAAATATGTCCTTTAGAAGAAGTGGCAGGGCGAGAGTATTTATGAAGCAAAAACTTGCTGTATTTGAACTTAAATACATTTGCACTTAGATATGTTGCACTTAGGTATGTTTTAATAAGATTAGGATTAAAAAAATCAATTCAATCAAAGTGTTCAAATGTCTGCACTCATTAACAAATTGTGAAGTTTAAATCCTATTTAAGTATGCTCGATTTTTCTTACTTTAATTAATCTCCAGATTAAGATTGGTTTGCTTTTGTGCCCTTTATCCCATTCTTAGTTTAGACCCACAAAACTTTCAATGGAACGTGTTGTGATATATGATTTGGGTGCTCATCCACTGCACTTAGAAGGCCACCTACTGTTACATTTTGGCTGCCAGAGGCCACATAACAGTTTAGAGAACATTTCTTACAAGGAGTGCAGTGGGTTTTTGTTTTGTTCTTTTGCAAATATTTAACTAACTCACATCTTACTTAGTTATATTTTTCTTAGCAGAAATGCTACGTATCACTGCAGACTTAACTCATACTGCGGAGCTCTCCTTGATCCTCCTCTTTTCTCTAGCCTGACACAATCTCAGAGAGGGGAAGCACTTCTGAGGGTCAAGGCACTCTCTGGTATGGGGGATTGGGACTGCAGCAACAGGGAAGATTCAATGAAATTTCGGGTGGCTGCCTTGCATAAGCCAAAATGCCTTGTTCAAGGTAGGTTTGGATTGATGCCCACATATCCAGTATCCTTGGAAAGGCTTCGGCAGATAGAAATATTGTCATTCAATTCAAAGGTGAGCCTTCTGCTCACCTATCGCTCTAGAGGAGTCTTGAGGATGCTGAGATATACTGCCGCCGCTGCCATGTGGTAGGAACAGCCTCTATTGGTCAGATTTGTGGGACTTGTGCTACCTGCACACTAGCCAATGTCTGGCCTGCTGCATGGATCAGCTGTTTTAAATAATTTGATATATCATATTTGCTTAATTATTATTCTTTTGTAAATCGCATATGACAAATGCAATATGGATACATAAAGGCATACAAATGAATACATGCTGTACCATGCTGTACCATACTGTACTTTATTCAGCAATGAAGAATATTTAGTATCATAGGTCTTGAATACAATGAACACACATTCAAATAAATGTAGAGTATATAGAACAGCACTGTACTGCAAAGAGAGGGAGAGGGAGAGGTACATGGATTAAACAGGATGTAAGTAACTTTGTCATTCCATGCCAGATAGTTTTGCTGGCAAAGATCTGAACAGCCACACTGAACAAAGGAAACATCTATATGTAATGTGTCCAAAATAGCAGTATGATTTTGACTACTTAGTCATTCCACCTTTTTATTTACCTGACTCAACATAATGTGATTAAAATGGCATGCATGCAATTAGAAGCAATCATGGGTGATTGCAGACCACTTTAATTATTTATAATTTGCTCTCCATCTCCTTCCAACTCACTAGTTTTATGATCAACCTAATGTAGTATGCCTAACTCTTTCCCAGGCCACTCAAGACTAGGAAAAGTAAATGTCTTGCAGTTCTGTCCCAAATCAATATGTGATTTTCCAAATGCCGTGGAAAGGCTTTGCTGTCTAGTTCTTTTATATTGGCACTTAAACTAATCAGAAAGCTAGTGAGGAAAATTAATTTAGGGGCAATTCATATTTTCTCAACGACATTTCTGATCTTCAGGGAAGAAGTCATGTTGGAAATGCGCACACATACAAATAGTCTGTGGACTACTAAACAGTCCTAAGGGTGACTGGCTCATTTCTATACACTTGGCATTCCAGTGTGCAACACAACACAGGGGCTACACTTTTTCTTGGTATAGGTTGTTCCATGCTTTTGCTCTGGCTGGACAGAACAAAAGATGTTTAATGATGGTAGGAATAAAATGGCACCTTCTCTGCTGATTTACAACATTTAAAGGCTGCTGTGCTTGGAAGAAAATGCCAGCTTCTTGGCTATAATTGTTGGTAATTTGTTGGAAGGCTTGAAATCTAGTTGACACATGCAAAAGAAGAATAAAGCATCTGCACTGAATCTCTTTTTTTTTCTTGTGGCATGGAAGTCCCTTTGTATGAGAAATAATGCACACGGCACTAGGAAATGCACAGCAGTTCAAAAGTCCATTACTGCTCAGTTCCTGAATACATTTCCATGTAGATCAAAGGTTATGTGACTTTTCACTCATAGATTAGCACTTCGAAAAGTGCGGTGAAACTTTTACCGTGGATAATAATATGCCATAGTTGAGCATGTACTCTAATCAACAACTTCTGAATACCTCCAGGGCCTCCAGAATAATTGTATTCATAGAATATATCTCTAATAGGGAAAGCTCCCCACCCCCATTGTTGCTAGAGACAGGTTCCCTAGCAGTGCACATAATATTTATAAGAAATGTTCAGTCCTCATTGGAAAAAAGGGGCAGGGGATCTGATAAATATGTAGCAGGTATTTAGTATGTCAGTGTGAACCATATGAAATGTAGAGAAAATGAAGATTGCACCCACTATTTAAATCTCACCTGTGCTGCCTTTTAGCTGCCTGGGCAGAGCAATCCAATGAGAAATGGCTGAAGTGAATGAATCACGCGATCCAGTCCTGCTGGGCTCATGCTAGCTGAAAGCAGGTGGAGTATCAGATAGGAAATCAGTACATTAACTCCAGGGGACGCGGGTGGCGCTGTGGGTTAAACCACAGAGCCTAGGGCTTGCCGATCAGAAGGTTGGTGGTTCAAATCCCCGCGACGGGGTGAGCTCCCGTTGCTTGGTCCCTGCTCCTGCCAACCTAGCAGTTCGAAAGCATGTCAAAGTGCAAGTAGATAAATAGGTACTGCTCTGGCGGGAAGGTAAATGGCGTTTCCGTGCGCTGCTCTGGTTCACCAGAAGCGGCTTAGTCATGCTGGCCACATGAACCAGAAGCTGTATGCCGGGTCCCTTGGCCAATAAAGCGAGATGAGTGCTGCAACCCCAGAGTCGGTCATGACTGGACCTAATGGTCAGGGGTCCCTTTACCTTACATTAACTCCAGAGCTTGCATTTCCCTCTTGTTCAGGAAATGTGCCAGGGTAACATGAGAGCTGTGGATCCAGAGTCTCTCCCGATCATAAGAACGTAAGAAGAGGACTGCTGAATCAAGCCAAAGACCTATGTAGTCCAGTATTATTATGGGAAGGTTGATGAATATATAATACATTGTGTTTTAGGATGCTGCTTACTTATAATGAGGTTGTGATCCTATTCCATTAAAATCACTGGAAGCCTTGCCTGTAATTTCAGTTGGATATGGCTTGCATATGATACTCACTTTGGGGCTTTCATTTGCCTTTATGGTGGTATTAGCCATTACATCCCATGATACCCTGAACTTATGTATTTCCATAATCACCCATTGAATAAAAATTTTATTATGGTGTGAATGCGTCACTGAGGCCCACTTTTATAACTTTGGGGGAAAGATCTGTTTTCTGAGTCAGTTATGCATATAACCTGATAGTTGGGGACATCGCTAGCATGATGTGGTGTCTTTCCTGAACTGGAATTTAGAACTACGAATTTCTGAAACGAAATGTACATGCTAGTGTAGCAATACATTATTGCTTCCTATGCAAATCTTGCAAATAAATTACCCATTCTTCCAGAGAACTCTCAATATGCTATCAAAAATTGTTTCTGTTGTAAGCAAGAAATTTATTACCACTGCTCACTTAGTTAGCGATGATTCCCTCCCTGTTAAAGATTACATTAAGGTGTCTAATTTTAATGCAGCAGAAAGTGCTACAGTAATTGCATGGCATCCTCCCAAATGTTTCTGCTATCTTAAAGTTTAGTGTTTGCTCTAGGCCTGGAGAGCTTCCAACTTACTGCAGATGAATGTATCAAGAAGTATGCCCTGTACCAAATGCCTGGAAGGGGAAATGCAAGGAAAATCAACAACCAAAATGTCATGCTTATCCTATCAGCGGCACCTTCAAGAACGCATTCCTTGAAGTCATTAATTTAGCTGTCTTTCATGTGGTGAACGGTGAAGAGATAAAAAGGGTATCTCATTTTGGTTTTCCCCTTTCAGTCAGTACAAATTATAAATGTCTAATTCATAATAAGTTACTATCTCAATTTTGGCAACCCCTGATAAAGTGATTTGCTTTATAGATCTTGTCAAGAATGTGAAAATGGAGAAAGCGTGGTCATATAGAGCAGAAGGTACTCAGGAAAACCTAACGTTTTGAATACAGCCTAGTCTAGATGTAGGTGAGAAAAGATCAAGTGGACTTGCATCAGTTCTGGAATAGGATGGCCATGAGATATTCCCAGGTTCAATCCCCAACATCTCCAGGTAGGGCAAGCAAAGATCCCTGCCTGAAACCCTGGACAGCTGCTGCCAGTCAGTGTAGACAATACTGAACTAGACTAACCAATTAGTGTGGTGTGGTATAAGGCAGCTTCCTATGTTCCTAAATACTAGCATACGCTCTTAGGAATTTTAATATACTGTATGCTGATTTGTATTGTTTTGAAACATAGAGGATACTAAAAATATTTCATAGCAAACATGAGGGGAAATGGGGAAAGCGTCACCTAACCTCTTACCACCATAAATTATTCTACCGTTAGCAGCTTTGGCTTAAGCAGTGCTCAGAGCCAGTACATATAAACAGACCATAGATAAAATATTAAGTATCTAGAATGGAAAGAGACAGCAGAATCCCTTGGGTTTTAAGAACTGGTCTGTTGTTAAACTAGTGAAAGGGAGTGTGAATTAATTTGTGACTGAAATGGATGATGGAGAAATGCATTAGCGAAATGAACTATTACTTAGAAGATTCTCTCTGTGGAAGGACTGAGTCAAAGAAATAGTTTAATAGTAACAAAATGTGTTTCATGGGCAGGAATGCCACAAAAGTAGGGCATTCATTTCCATTTTTGAGGCTTAAACCTGCAGTGTTAGTAGGGAGTAAGAGCCATTGAATATAGTGGGACTTGAATCTAAGTAGACATGCATAGCATTGCACTGTAAATAAGCTTTGACTTAGTTTCATCCAGGAACATAAATGCAAACCCTACATTGATTAGAGCAGGGGATTTCTTCTAGGCCATATCCTGCATTTAGGGTTTACCAACACTTTCACTTGTCCCATGTCTAGAAAGCATGGATCCAAGTGGTTTTCTGCTTGTCCTGCTGCTCTCTCTGGGAAAACCTACTGTTTACTGCTGAATCGGGACAAATGTCAAACCACAGAAAAACTGATTTAGGATTGTTCCGATTCAGGGGTAAACAGCAGGTTTTCCTGGGGGAAAGTAGCTGGACAATTGGAAGTGTGGATGAGCCCTTAATGATGGAGCAAAGGACAAATAAGAGGCTCAGATTAATATTGGGCCAAAATCTGTCCTCCAGTTTCTCAAAAGATTTCTTCCCTTGCCAAATTGGCTTCTATTTTTCTTCCTTGTTTTCAGCATACTTTAAATTTCCTTAGCATTTGTTTCTGAATTTTGGTGATTGTGAGGTTAGGCTTATTTTATTGTTGTGAGCAATGTGTAGCCTCTGATCCAAAAAAGCTGCACTCTCTTCGTCTGAGCTTTAACTAAGGTGCAGGAAGCTAGGGAGGCTGACTACTGAATGCCAAAGACTGGTGCTGTTCCTGTTTTTGTTTTTAAGGGAACTTATTCCTTTCAGCTTTGAAAAAAATCTTTCCACATTGATTTCTTTAGAAGTCTAAAGGCTTCACTTTAGAAAAATAACTATTAACAGCTACCAGATGCACAGTAGGCAGCCTCCCCCGCCTTACCATGCTGACAGGAAAGCCCAGCTAAAGATGTCATGGGCTTTTTAGAAAGCAGCCAGGAAGGCTGCAAAATGCAGGCCACTGGAGAGCTTATTTGTTGAATGAAAGAACACTCACAAACAACTCTTGGCCAAGCACAATAAACCACTGCAACCCATCCATCAGAATTTCCCTGATTTTTTCTCTTCTCTTTGATGCTTTTAAAAAGCAATTTCTTTTCCAATTAACTGGTGGAGAACATTTAAAAATGCAGGATTGGGGGGGTGGAGTATCACACTAGAAAGTAGCAGCCTGCAGGGTGCTATTGCTTTGGTCTTCTGGCTTCTGAATGCTGCATGTCACTGCCAGTTATCAAGTGGGCTGCAGGGGCAAGGAAGTGGGGAGCTTTGTGCATTGCAAGCACAGTGGTACAGCCAATCCAGTGTTCCCAAAGCTGCTCTGTGCTGAGCTCACTGTCTCCCTCTCAAATACCAGCAATGATGCACAGCATTGGGAAGCCAAAATAGCAAGGTAGCTGTGACCCACCAGCTTTTACTGGCACTATACCAAATATCCATAAATTCTGTCAACTATTACATCCATCCAATGATGTTTTCTGAGTTCTCCTGTCCTGGTCCATCTCATACACATAACAGTTTTGTTGTTCATTTAAACTGAAATAGCTGATCCATATGTATGTAACTCTGTGCATTCAAATCAGCTTCCACAACTTACATGAATAGGGAACTTTGTATATCAGGTTTGGGGAACCTCCACCCCCGTCTGTTTGTTGAACTATAATTTATATACTGCTATATCATAACAAAAAAATCAAAGCAGTTTGTAATAGTATCCATATAATATAAAAAAAAAACAATTTAAAATCAGAGACCATAGACTGTTTTGGAAAATTATTGTTGCAGGGACACATGAGATATGACTACAATATTTGTTTACCGAATGAATTGGGAAGGATTAGGGACATAGTGTAGTTCTTTGTTACTTATATGGGAAACCTTGACAGTAAGAGGTAGAATTATTCATTCTTTAGAGGCCAAATCCAATGAATGTTACATTTTTCAAGTCTTTTGAACTGCATGATAAAGCAACATGTTGAATTTCTATGAGTAGATTCACAACCAACACATTTTTTTTAACGATCTATATAATTTGCCTTCTGTTACAGCTATTGGCCGAAATCCTAAAATGAGCTGAGAAGCAGCTATTGTTAAGAACTTAAGACCCTGTGAATTTCTAAAACCCTCACTCAGCTATAGTGACATTTCAATCCATCTCTTCTTGTAATTGCCAAATATATCTTACTGCATTATTTAAAACACACAGAAGAAACACATTTGTACATTTCCACATAAAGTACCTCAAAGAGTCTTTAGTAGGTAAAGTCTACACACCTTGGTCCCCCTAACTGTCTGGGAACCAAACTGGGCAAGACACTAGACATGCTGATTAGCAGCAGGGAAGGAAAAGGGAGAAGAAACCCCCTCTTTACCCTTTGCTGCTTGACTGATGCACCAGCATAGGGCACATGTAGCTCATTTCCCCAGACTGCTGTGGCAAGATGTACGATTTCTAGGAGACTCCACAGACTAACTTGAGAGCGACTGACTGTGTCTACTTATCTCAAATCAATATGTGAAATTTAGTCCCTTCTCCCCTTGCCCCTCTGATATACTCAGTTTCTCTTCCTCTTTTATGCTTAGCCCTTTGTATCACTAAAATCCCAATTCTGTCTTTCCTTCAACTCCCTGCCTCTTCTTTAGTATTCCCCACTGCAAATCCTATGGGTCCTTCTGCCCTCCTTCCGCCTGCTTCTCAGGTCACTGCACATGTGTTCTCCTTTCTCCTTTTCATTCTTTGTTATCTCCTGGGCCCTCTTCCTATTCAGCTTCCCCCAGCATCCTCCGTTTGGGAGGACCCTTCTTTCAGTCCTCTGCCTTTGTCTTCTGCCAGCAGTACACCAACTCTTTTCCTGTAGGGCAAGAGGCAGGTTATCTGATCATGCTAAATGAAAAGAGAACCCAAGCCACAAAAATTATAGTTTATTCAGAAACAGATTTAAAACATTTTGAAAATGGGTTAATCATCTAAATTTTCATGTACAGATAGAAGGAGTGTACCGTTCTTCGGTCAAGGGTATACGATAGCTGCGCTCCGCTGCTAGAACCTCCAAACCAGCTAAATTTTCATGTATGATTCAGCGTTGTTAGGGTTTAATTTTCTCCCTATTATTTAGATATTCAACCTGTGACTTTAAAGGGTTAAAAAAGTAATGTAGCCATTCCTTTTCAAACTACTTTTCATTTGACTTTTTCCTTCTTGTCCGTGGCTTCGTAAATGTGCCCCAATGTTGCCCCTACTTTATTATTATTTGCATATTTATATTCCATTGGCACAGAATGACTAGTCTAGATTACTGCCCCAGTGCTGTTGACCTTTTTCAGTAATCTGATTTGCATACTGTTAATTGTGTAGGGAAGGAAAGATGCAGGCACAGTGCCCTTTCCGCTTCTGTCTCCAGCATTATTGTGAAATGGCAAGATAAGCACAGATATTAACTCTTTTCTGTTACATAGAACTGAGAAAATAAAGACAACCTTTATATATAATCTCTGTCCCCATTAGGGTTTCAATGAATTAAAGCAGTTTAGATGACTAATTGCCTTTTTATTTTATTAGGAAAATGCAAATAGGCAAGTACAAAAAGTCATTCTAACATATAATGATCCTTTAATTAAATCAAAATATAATACTATTTTTGACTAAAATAAACAAAATCAGTGTAAGTCAGATTGTATCAGTGAAGATAATATCTATAGTTGAATATTATATTTATGTTTCGTATTCCAATGATTTGTAAATAAGCTCCACTTTTCAATAAAGTAGCTTTCTTGTAATTTTAAGTTGTTGGTTTTTTTTTTTAAAAAAAAATATTGCCCAAACCTCACTCATATGAGGATGATCTTGAGGTTTTCCAAAGCTATCTGGTTTTTTTACCTGTTAATCAATTACATAATAAATTTGAATAGTTGTTGTTGTTGTTTAGTCGTTTAGTCGTGTCCGACTCTTCGTGACCCCATGGACCAGAGCACGCCAGGCACTCCTGTCTTCCACTGCCTCCCGCAGTTTGTTCAGACTCATGTTTGTAGCTTCGAAGACACTATCCAACCATCTCGTCCTCTGTCGTCCCCTTCTCCTTGTGCCCTCCATCTTTCCCAACATCAGGGTCTTTTCCAGGGAGTCTTCTCTTCTCATGAGGTGGCCAAAGTATTGGAGCCTCAGCTTCACGATCTGTCCTTCCAGTGAGCACTCAGGGCTGATTTCCTTAAGAATGGAGAGGTTTGATCTTCTTGCAGTCCATGGGACTCTCAAGAGTCTCCTCCAGCACCATAATTCAAAAGCATCAATTCTTTGGCGATCAGCCTTCTTTATGGTCCAGCTCTCACTTCCATACATCACTACTGGTAAAACCATAGCTTTAACTATACGGACCTTTGTTGGCAAGGTGATGTCTCTACTTTTTAAGATGCTGTCTAGGTTGGTCATTGCTTTCCTCCCAAGAAGCAGGCGTCTCTTAATTTCGTGGCTGCTGTCACCATCTGCAGTGATCATGGAGCCCAAGAAAGTAAAATCTCTCACTGCCTCCATTTCTTCCCCTTCTATTTGCCAGGAGGTGATGGGACCAGTGGCCATGATCTTCGTTTTTTTGATGTTGAGCTTCAGACCATATTTTGCGCTCTCCTCTTTCACCCTCAATAAAAGGTTCTTTAATTCCTCCTCACTTTCTGCCATCAAGGTTGTGTCATCTGCATATCTGAGGTTGTTGATATTTCTTCCAGCAATCTTAACTCTGGCTAGGGATTCATCCAGCCCAGCCTTTCGCATGATGAATTCTGCATATAAGTTAAATAACCAGGGAGACAATATACAGCCTTGTCGTACTCCTTTCCCAATTTTGAACCAATCAGTTGTTCCATATCCAGTTCTAACTGTAGCTTCTTGTCCCACATAGAGATTTCTCAGGAGACAGATGAGGTGATCAGGCACTCCCATTTCTTTAAGAACTTGCCATAGTTTGCTGTGGTCGACACAGTCAAAGGCTTTTGCATAGTCAATGAAGCAGAAGTAGATGTCTTTCTGGAACTCTCTAGCTTTCTCCATAGTCCAGCACATGTTTGCAATTTGGTCTCTGGTTCCTCTGCCTCTTCTAAATCCAGCTTGCACTTCTGGGAGTTCTACCCAGATATTATTAAAGTTGTTGAGGATAGGCTATTTGCAGGACTGTAGGTGGTCATATGAATCTATCCATGCCTCAAGGCATCAAAAGTTATTTTTATTGACCCACCTTTAAGATAATTTAGACTGACAACTACAAGTGACAGGGTTGTCTCTGCAGTGTTTCCTGTGTTATAAAATTCCTGCAAAGGGAATGTATGGTTGACTCCTTCAGTTGAAGTATTGAAAACAGCTACTAAAACAACACCGGTTTAGATTGTAATTTGGACATTCTGCTGCTGATTTTTTTTTTTTTACTGCTTTGGAAATGGGTTTATACTGGGGTCATTTATTAGTAGTAAGGTAAAGGTATAGGGACCCCTGACCATTAGGTCCAGTCATGACCGACTCTAGGGTTGCAGTGCTCATCTCGCTTTATTGGCCAAGGGAGCTGACATACAGCTTCTGGGTCATGTGGCCAGCATGACTAAGCCACTTCTGGTGAACCAGAGCAGCGCACGGAAATGCCGTTTACTTTCCCATCAGAGCGGTACCTATTTATCTACTTGCACTTTGACGTGCTTTCGAACTGCTAGGTTGGCAGGAGCAGAGACCGAGCAACGGGAGCTCACCCCGTCACAGGGATTCGGAATGCCAACCTTCTGATTGGCAAGTCCTAGGCTCTGTGGTTTAACCCACAGCGCCACCTGCATCCCTTCTTATTAGTAGCAGTAGCATTCAATTTTATTTGGGTTCTTTATCAATTTAAATTTTATCAGATAATATGCTTTTTGTCCCACAGTGGAGTGGCAAAGATGAACCCTGTTAACCTTGTTTTTTTATAATAATAATCATAATCATAATCATAAAAAACATAACAGGAGCCTGCTGGAGTGGGCCAATGGCCCATTTAGTCCAATATCCTGTTCTCTCAGCGGCCAACCAGATGACAGTGGCAAGCAGGATTATGTGAGCACAAATGCATTCTGCCCACCTGGGATTCCCAGTAACTAGTATTCAGAAGCATGTTGCCTTTGGACAGTGGAAGTGGAGCATAGCCATTGTGGCTAACAGTCATTGACAGTCTTGTCCTTCATGAATTTGTCCAATCCTTCCTTAAAACTCATCCTCCTGCAGGAGCAAGTTCCATAGTTTATGTGCTGCATGTAGAACAACTTTATTTTATCTGTCCTAAATCTTCCAACATTCAGCTTCTTTGGATGTCTATGATTTCTAGTGTTATGAGAGAGTGGGGAAATTAGCACTAGCACTTTATGTTAGTGGAGAGGGGGTAGAATATACAAACGCTAAGCTGGTGCCAAACGTATTGCTCTGCTTTCTTTTGGACCACATCAGCAAGGCTGAGAAGAGGGTCTTGTCGTCTGGGCAGCCCAGGACCTCCATACACACTGCCCAGTCTTGCACCCCAAGGAGATCACTTCAGTGCTGCTAACACAATGGTTTGATTTCACTCCCAGAGGTGTACTCCATTCTATTTCGAAACAGATGGATGCCAACAACAACAACTAGATGTAAATACTGTACTTTGATTTAAAGACTTTAGCTAAACTATCCAATACCCAATTCTGAGTTCATTGATCCTGTCACACTGTTGAAGATGAAATTGGGTGTGCAAAGGGGCCTTTGAACACTTCTCTTCCCATGAACTCTTAAACTCTGCCACACCACCCTTTCCTCCTCCATATCACAAGTACTAAGAATCATGGGAAACTACACTTCTCAGGCTCCTTGGCACCTAGAATGCTGCAACAGTAGCACCCTAGACACCAGGAACCTCAATTTTATCACAAAAGTTCAAAATGCAGTGGTACCTTGGTTTGCATAAGTCTTGGTTTGCATACGTTTTGGATTACAAACATGTCAAACCCGGAAGTGCTTGTCCCGGTTTGCAACCTTTTTTTTTTTTTTGGATTACTACCCATTTTTTTTGGATTACGAACAATAATTTTTTGGAGGCTCCATTGGCGAAAGTGCGCCTTGGGTTACAACCTGTTTTGGTTTACAAACGGACCTCTGGAACAGATTATGGTTGAAAACCAAGGTACCACTGTACTTCTTTCTTTCTTTGAAATATATTATTTTCCTTTTCACATATCCCAGTCTAATTTCTCCCCTCCTCAGATTGCTTTCTACCTGCAATAGAATTTCAGTACTTTGGTACAGATACTTTATATTCAGCTTCATTGATCCCGATCTGTGATAGTCACAAAGCATCAACAGTACATCTACAAGCTGCAAAAACAACTCTGCCTTGATCCCTTTCAGCTGTCATCTGCTTTATGATATCTTTTTCGGCCTTTGGGGTCTCTCTTTCACAAGCAGTGGAACTACACTAACTGCTCTCACATTTCTATCAAAAATAGAGATAAAAGACACAGTAGAAAATCAGGTTGTTTAAGTTATGACTGGAAATATAATTCTGCTTGCCTCAGTGTGCACTGCAGGGTGAACCCTGCACAGGCAAGATACAGAGAGAGAAAGAAGACACTTTAGGTGTTTTGTATCCCATAAATACATTTAGCAACATATATTTATCTTTTCTGGGGGAAGCTCCTTGACAGCATCCACAACTTCAAAGGCAGGGCTGTTTGTACACAGCATGTGGCACAGGTGCACATATTTATAGTTTTATTGAGAATTCTATCTTAGCCAGCCCCTGCACATTTTGCTGGATTGTTATGTATGCCGATCTGGAGTGCCTGCAGGGCTGCATTGCACATTGCTCCCCAAGGGCCCAACAGCCAACTGGTTTAAGATGTTTGGGAAGCACTGAGCCTGCAAAGCACTTCCTGCAGCATTTCCCAAATGCCTGGCAGCAGCGCTTCTGAAGTTGGTTGTCCAGTGTTTGGGAAGCACTGCGCAAGGGACTTAGTATCTGGCCTACTGAGACCAAAATTTCCCCACTCCTGCTATGTATCATGGAATAATATTTGTGGGACTATATGCTATCGCATGGTATCCATAGGAATGTCACCCAAACTGCCATACCTGCAGTAAGTTCCCTTTACAGATGTACTGTTTATCACTATTGGTTGATGGGAGTGTTGTGGGGTTTTGCCTTGGGTTTTGTTTTTTTACTGTGTCTGTTCCCACCTTTCTAAAACCAGATGTTTTCTCTCATAGCCAAAATACAGCTACCCAGTGACTGCCACTGCAATCATTGTTCCATTTTAGTTTACAGAGATTCATCAATTAGCTTCTCTAAATGGACCTAGTTTACAACTGAACATTTGGTTCTAATTTGTCCCAGTTTTTATTTTATGAAAATCCACTTTGATAATGCATTGCATCATTGTTTCATTGCAAACTTACATAAGCTCCTAAAAACTCCTGAAGCACAGAAGAAAATGCATAGCATGTAAGCTTACTAGGCTGGGATTTTTGGTAGTTTCAACAATTCTTCAGATTCTCCATATCAAACACCAATAAGCTTCAGGACAGTGTCTTTATGGCCATTGGTTCTTTAGACATTATTTTGTCTCGTGAACACAGAACATAGGAAGCTGCCTTATACTGAGTAAGAGCATTGATCCATCTAGTTCAATACAGTCTATACCAGGGGTCAGCAAACCTTTTCAGCAGGGGGCCGGTCCACTGTCTCTCAGACCTTGTGGGGGGCCGGACTATATTTTGGGAAAAGTAATGAACGAATTCCTATGCCCCACAAATAACCCAGAGATGCATTTTAAATAAAAGCACACATTCTACTCATGTAAAAACATGCTGATTCCTGGACCATCCATGGGCTGGATTTAGAAGATGATTGGGCCAGATCCGGCCCCCGGGCCTTAGTTTGCCTACCCATGGTCTACACTGTCTGGCAGCAGCTTTTTCATTTTATGGTGGGGGTCTCTCTTAGCCCTACCAGGAGATGCCAGGAATTGCACATGGAACCTTCTGCGTGCAAAGAATATGCTCTACCCACTGATCTGCCGCCCTTCCCCAAAATACCTAAGGGTATTGTTCAATTCAAGCATATCTGCATTAACATAAAAGACAAATATATATTTGAAAACACCTCTGACATTCTATCAGAGTTGGCTTTTTAATGCCAATTGGTTAAAGCAAGTTATTATTTTTATGCTTGTATGTAAAATCAGCATAGGCAAATTATTTTGCTTTGACAATACTGTGAACTCTTAAGAATACATGACATGTAGTAAAAGAGTAAAGTAAATCAAGCATCTTTATCCATAGCAGCTATAACCCACACTGTTATTTCCTTTAAGTGGGTAGTGTAGCCTCTCTTCCAAAGCTGTTTCTTTTTGTTGCTGCTAAGTCAGCCTCTTTCATATATGAAACACTATTTATTCACAGAAATGCCACCATGATTTTGTCAGGTTTAGTGCCTAGCATTTCATTGGTTGATGATCCCCCTCATCTTCTGTTACCCAAAAAGTTTCCACCAGAGATTTTACATAGCTCAGGATCAAAAGAGACCACACAATCATCTATTTCTAGCATCTACAGTATTGCATAGATTTCTGCCCCCCAAAATAAGATTCTGAAACCCACAAATGGATTATGATAATATGATGTTTCACAATTATATTATAAACCTTACAATTAGATTGCAAACTCTTTGGGGACACAGCGCCATCTCCTTTAATTTTCTAATATCAAATTGTAAATATCATGCAATCCATTTTCAGCTATGGCTTTAGCATGGGCTGCGAAGTGTTTTTCAAAGCCTTCCCTGGACTTCCAGAGCCTCACAACTTAACCCTCCTCTACCCAGTCTTCAGTACTCCCTTGTCAAGCCCTACACCCTCACTTCACCTTTGTTCTGCCAATCTCAGATTGTATGCCCTGTAGGCAAGAACTGTGTCAACTTCTGTGTTTTATGCTACCTCTCAGAGCTCCATGAGTGCTTTGATGCCAAAGAGACAGTGTCTTCACCCCAGGCTCTCTTGGATAATTACTCAGCATTTGGGTCCCAGCTTTGAATCAGGTTTGATACTTAATTGAGCCCTGAATCTCTTGCATGATGACATTCTGTGTTTGAAGCTTCCCATGGCATGTGATTCATTTTTCATGCGTTGCACAGGGTTGGCATTGCAGAGTCACCTTTTTATGTGCTGTGCCTTCTCTTTCCAAGTCACTTCTTGCTGCTGCTGCTGCTGCTGCTGCTGCTGCTGCTGCTGCTGCTGCTACTGTTGTTGTGTCTGCAGATTCCGTCTTTACTCGAGTACTTCAAATGTGTTCCTTGGTAGTGTTTTTAATTAAACATCTTCTTGTGAAAACCTGTAAACACAGGCTCGGCCCTAGCTATTGTTTGAAAGATGATAAACTTCACATATGCAGATGCACATACACTCAGGTGCACATACAGGCGCTCTAGCAGCTTGATAGTATTCCTATAAATTACCATAACCACAAAACAATCACAAACGAAGGTGACAGGGTTATGTAGGATTTGTAACATGCTTCTGCCCTAACTCCTAGAAATAGAAAGGCTTTATTTTTCCTCACTGTATACTATTCTATAGATAGCTAGTACTAGAAATGAATTATTACTTAATAATGCAAGGCATATGCCACAACGTGTGAGAGCCAGTGTGGAATAGATGTTAAAGTGTTGGATTAGGACCTGGGAGACCAGGGTTCAAATCCCCACTCAGTCATGAAGTGCACAGGGTGACTTTGGGCCAGTCACTATCTCTCAGCCCTAACCACCTCACAGGGTTCTTATGATGATAAAATGGAGAGGGGGAGAAGTGTGCAAGCTACTTTGACTTCTTTGGATCAAAGGTGTAATATAAATGCAATAATATATAAATATATAATAAACTATAGGTGGGGAGGGAATAAAAGAGCCAAGAGGGAAATTCTGGCTACCAGTACTTAGAGGGTTGAAGTGTGCTTTCTGAAGCTTTGCTTGTGCAGGCACATATAAACACATGGTACAGAGAACAGTTTTTATGAGGTCTCTCAAGGTTTTATGGGCAGGGGCCGCACTCCTGGAATATGGGATTGTATGTAAGTCATCTTCTGCATCGACACCCTCTATGACTTCATATAAAATTCCAGAATTCTGATAAACTGTCACAAAGAAAAATGATAAAGAGGTTTATGCTCAATTTTGCTGGAAGGGAGAAATGCGAGGGCTGTCAGTCTGGGTCTTTAGAACAAATGAGTCACAGTTCGTAAGGCAGCTCAATAAGGCTATCATTTCCCATCAGCTCCCATCCCCTGACAGTCACAAATTTATTGTCTGGGGAAAGCAAAAAACGGCTAGGTTTTGGTGCCAGGTGAGTCCGACACTATTACTCCATCAAACCAGACTTGTATAGACAAGAGCCTACCATGAATATTTGATATAACCTTCTTCCCAGAAAGAACACAGTGAAAGTGTTCTCTCATTTGCTGAGAAATGTTTCCTTTGTGTCAGCTTGAATCTCTTTGAAAAAAGGCCATTTGTAAACCACAAAGCTTTCTCTGGTGTTTTCACTTTTTGCTTGGATTGTTTGGCAGTGCATTTGTGGCATGCTTCTTATTTATAGCTGCAGAGAAATGAAACAAAAGAATCCTCAGCCTGCTAGATCTTTCTCTCTTTTCCTTTCATCCAGTGCATTTGTCATTATCTTTCTCACATGGTAGCATTATGCATATTGCAATGCAGCCACCTGTGTACCCAAAGAAAATAGACTTTGTCATGCTTAATACTTGTGTTTAAAATGTGCTGCTTTCTCAAGCAGAAAAATAAGGCTCTGGATAAAAATAAAGCATGGTATTTTTATCTTCTTACTAAAAGTAAGCATTAAGTCATAACTTTCAGTTTACTTTCCACTTACAACTGGTGGTGATCAAAGTCTTCTGCTGGAGATAAACTGTAGGCTCTTATTGAAAAGCTCTACATTATTGGGGTTTCTTAACTGAAATCCGTATCTCCTTCATCACCGAAGGTGTGATTTATGTTTTGAAGTTGAATGAAGTTATATATATATATATATTGTTTAATGTATAACTTACATTAGTCCTACTTTAGTTGTATTTCTCTGTCTAATTTAAGCTCTTCAGAGTCATTGACCAAGGTCTTTAACTTTACATAATACTTGATCCTTAAAAAAAAATTATAGAGTTACTAGGGAGTGGACCTGAGACCTTCCACATGTATATCTTGTGCTCTAACACTGGTTGGTGATTCCTCCCTATCACCAAGTTCTGCTGTGAACTGAAATGAATAATTACAGCATCTGTATTTAGCAGGTTACCAACATCACTAATGTATGCTGCACCAGAGAAGCAGAAGCTCAGTGAAAAATCACACATCTTTATGGGCTCATATGCAAGTACTTTTGATATGGTCAGAGTATAATGCAATTCAAGAGATCGTAAAAAGCTTTCAAATTATCACTCAGCATACCTTAAGGGGAAAGAAAATCACCCATATGAGCCAGGTCTTTTATAGTTTTTTAATAACCCAAATATTTTCCAATCAAGTTGCTTATTAAATTATATCTGTATAACTAGTCTTCAAATCTCGTTTTTTCCTGAGTGCTTATGTTCATCGTTTTCATTTCAAAAAAAGAGTCCATAGTCAATTTACAGACTTCAGCCTTATAAAACTTTGTATCAATGTATTCTGCTTCCCCCCCCCTTTTTTTTTTACTAGCAACAATGAATAATATGGCATACATTTCAGGCCACTACAAGCTAGAGCAAAATAGTGTACAATCACAAGAACATAAGAAGCTGATAAACATAAAGTCAGATAATTGACCTAACTAGCTCAGTACTGTCAACACTGAAATGCCAGGGGTAGAATTGGATACTTTTTTTATATGCAAAGCATGCGCCATACCAATTAGCTATCCCCGCCTTCCCCACATGGTGGCTAGTGTATTTAAAATGACAAAGGAGGGAAACTGAGTCTTATCATTCACCATTAGTAATATATACCAGTATTTATAAGAGCTTTTTTTTAGCTCCGATGCAGTCCTTGTCAAACCATGGTTTGGAATGGTGTTGATGGTGTCTCCGTTATAATCTGTACTATTGCTAAGATGCTGGTATAATTCTTGGGTCAGGTCTTTGTAGGGCCTCTGGGGATTCAGCTGATATCAGGGTAGCTTGGATAGACTGTAAACTTTCTGAGTTCAGCAGCTTGGTTACTTTTTGATTTAGTAGAGGGGTCCATTTGGCTCAGCAATGTGTTTCACCTGCGGGCATTATGATGGACTGAGAATTGTCTGGCATGTGATTTCCATTAGGTGGAGTGAAACTGGGAAATGGTCACTCTAAAATCTGGGTATCTCTATATTCTTTACACATGGAAGAAGGTCTTCAGAGACAATGATGTAATCAATAGCACTCATCCTGATTCCAGAGAGGAAAGTGAACTCAGCTGGATGGTCCTTTCCAAGAGCACCATTTATAATGTAGAGGCTTAGTTTGAAAGACATTTGCGCTGGGCAGAGACCCACAAAGCTCGACATTTGGTCTTTTGAGGCTCAAGTTGTAAGTGGGCCTTCAACCTCCAATCTGGTGGGGTATGGCGAAACTGTGTGTATAAGGTCTGGTTGTTTGGCCCTAGTCTGGCATTTAGGTCCCCTCCCAATATCACCATTGTGTTTGAATTTTGCAGTTTAAGGTCTGCAACATATACTTTCAGATCACCCCACTGGGCTCTGATCTCTGATTTCTGATGCATTGGGGGCATGTAGGCATTTATAATTAACAAAGCCTTCTCAAGATGGAGCAGAGTAGCCATGGTGTATATCTTAAGTGAAGGCCTTGGTGTGGAACCAATGTTGGTTGAAATAAGGATCCCCAATCCCCCTTTTGCTCTGCCATGCCTCTTCCCTGGTACAGCTCCCAATATAAAGGAGAGGAATCCATTTAATGATATGTCATCCCTGGTCCAGGTTTCCTGTATCAGTAAGATGTGATGTTGTGATAGAAAATCAGTTAAACAGGTGTTCCTGGTATATGCAGACCATCTGATTACATTCCAAATTACGAGGGTAACTCTATGTTGACCTGTTGCCTGTCAATCCCTTTTCCCCTCACAGGGTTGTTGGGGGGCTGTTAATTCCACCTGTGCCTTTGGAAATATTAAAGAGTCAAAGTGGGGGTCACTGGCCAGCAAGGAGCCAGCTTTGTAAGCAGGGACATCATTTGTCCTGTTCTGCCAGAGATGTAATGGGGATCACTGATCCTCTTGTGTCTGTGCCTCAATAAGTTCCTGAGTCGTGGAGGTGTTGGTCAGAAGTCGGTATGTAGCCTGGATACTGTTATGTGGCTTCAGCTATCTGTCAGCAGCATGGGATTTCTTGGTTTCCTTAAAGATAATTAGCATAAGGGTAGCAGGGTTGCCAAGCCAGCCAGGGGAGGGTCTGCCAGACTTCTGCTGTCATGTCAAGAACAAGACTCCACCCTGGGCCTCAGACAATCTCTGCATGGGCCTGCCACACCCATGTGTTTCAGCCGGGTGACCCCCTTTGGGCACCTGGCCCACGACTTACTCTCTGGGCTGTCCTTGAGGATAAACTGCTTTATCAGCCTGGAGCGATGGGGCCTTGAAGGGGGAGCAACATAGGCCTTCCTACCACCTTCATGGTGTGGCCTGGAAATTGGGGTGTAGGCTGGAAGACTGGAGGCAGTGGGTTTCAATCCCCTAGAGCAGTGGTTCCCAAACTTTTTTCTCTGAGCCACACTTTCAGAATAAAAATTTGCTCGCACACCAAATTTTTTATTGCCAAGAAATACATTGGAGAACAAAAAGAAACAACTTGATAGAACACAACTGCTTTATAAGATGATCATGGGACATATAGAAAGCCTAAAACAATGCAGCTACATAATAACATGAATCCTTCGCAGCACTCTATTTTAACTGCGATTCTGGATCACAACTAGGATTGCCCTCAGTATCACTTGATACTCTGGCTCTCATTTTCAAAATATATTTATCCACATTCTGCAAATAAAAAAAATTTTTTTTTTGATACAGTGGTACTTTGGGTTAAGAACTTAATTCGTTCCAGAGATCCGTTCTTAACCTGAAACTGTTCTTAACCTGAGGTACCACTTTAGCTAATGGGGCCTCCTGCTGCCACCGCCACACGATTTCTGTTCTCATCCTGAAGCAAAGTTCTTAACCCGAGGTACTATATCTGGGTTAGCGGAGTCTGTAACCTGAAGCGTCTGTAACCTGAGGTACCACTGTACTTTCCTATGCTATACTGCAGGCATAGGCAAACTCGGCCCTCCAGATGTTTTGGGACTATAGCTCCCATCATCCCTAGCTAATAGGACCAGTGGTCAGGGGTGATGGGAGTTGTAGTCCCAAAACATCTGGACGGCCGAGTTTGCCTATGCCTGCTATCCTGCATGTAAATTTTAAAATGTTTCTTTCATCGTCCTTGAATCTTCCTGCCACATTTGCCATCCTCTCTTGCCATACCCTTTGAGAACCACTGCCCTATAGGCTGCCATTTCCTTCATTTGAAGTTTCCTCTCACACCAATAGTGTTCCCTCTGCAGGGTTTTTTGTTACTAGTTTAATCTTAAATAAAGTGGCCCTTTTTCAATCCAACCTCTGTGTGTCTCTTTATTCGGTCATCAGGTCACAATGTGTGAAGTGGGTCAGTGTCAGCTCTGTGAAACATTTTTTATTCTCATGCACATTAAAGGGGTTTGGCTTTCTTTCATTCATTATCAGCTTAATTTTCTCCGTGCTTTCTCCAAAGTGCCACTGAGTTCAGCACGCCTCACTCCCAAGTAAGAGTACAGAGAATTTCAGTTTTAGCCTAGAGTTTTAATCAAAATCTATGCACACTCCCAATGTCCCTTTATATCTGCATTATATTGCTCTTCTGCTTCTCAGAGTTGGAGAATTTCAGCCATACATGTTTCAGATTGCTCAAGGCTTGTAAATCTGCCTTCTAGGAAGACAATGGAAGAGCCAGTAATGATGCATAAAATATAGACTTTGCCCAACTGTGCAGCAGAATAGAAGTTAGGTAAAATAATATGCATCACTGGAGGGGGGCGAACTGACATAAAATAATGGCCTTTCTCTATGCAACTCTCTCTGTAGCAATTTAAGCATGAATGCACAAGGCCCCTCTCTATGAATCACTTATCTGTATTCATAGACAGGTGATCCAGGAACCCATAAGTAGCGCCCAGGTGGTTCAAAATCTTGGATATAATATTTCAGAAAATCTTTCTATTAACACATATTCAACACAAAGGTAATTGGCCTTGGAGAGCTAGAATCTATCTCTAGACTTCTCATTGATTAACAGAATAGCCTCATTAGGTTTACATTGCCTCTGTTTAAAGTTTGTAAATTTTTCAGATGATTTCAAAATCCATGTTTTGCCTGTCAATATAAGCACTATGATTATTATCTGTGCTAAAGTGTTGCCAGAGACCATTTCTTTAACACATCAACCATGAACATTCTGATCCTTTTTTATATAGGCTTCGGTCACAATCCTAAATGTATGTAAATAAAAGTAGGTTCTTACTACAGTTTCCTAGCTGATGAAGTCTGATCTGCACTCTGTTCAGAATGGTTTGCAACACTGAACCATAGCTTGGTGTTCTCTGAATGAGCTTATCAAGTCTCTGGCCACCTTCCCTTTTCTTCAACAGTCACTAGAGCACTAGAAGCATCTGCTTTCTGTTTTTGAATAGCCACACTTTGCTGTTATGTTCAGACTGGATGTGAGTTAGTTTAAATGTTAATATATGGTTTATTGGAACAAGCTGGTAACTGGAACTAACTTTAAACTCAGCACAGGACATGCCAAACTGATTAGTCTAAACCTGGAAGTGAAAACTTCAGATCTCTTCCTCTAGCACAAGAAGAAAGGGGAAACTTGAACAGTATCACTTGCATATTGCTGAACTATGTTTTAGTAGTGCACCCAATACAAGGTTTTGCTTCCAAAATACAATACAATTTTGCTTCCAGAGCCTGTCCTTGCACAGAGTATAGGTGATTCTTGGGCTTCCATACTCTCTTTTTGCCTCCTCACTGTGCATAGGTGGTACCAGGCAACCTGGAAGAACAGAATTCTTTAACAAGGGCTTTCCTAGACTCTGTTTGAAAGCAAGCCTGGAGTCACAGGACCAGAAAGAGATCTTTTTTATGATTTTTAGAACCTTTGGCCTCTTGTTATTATATTCAAGATTTAGGGATGGGGGCAGCAGCATGTGATAGCTAGCTACAAGTTCCAGCGTGACTAGCCCTTGAATCAGCAGCTGGTCTTTTGGAGTGTGCGTGAAATTCCACAGGAACTGAAATGTGTCTTCTGTGCAATACACAGATGATATAAAGCTGATCTTTAGCTAAAATGGTTCTGTTCAAAGATGAAAGAAGTACCTCCAGTTTCATGTTATCTGGTATCTACTTCCATGCTCCGTAAAACATCTCTGTGAATTCTGACATTTTTCAGTGCCTGTTTCCCCAGACAGAATTGGTTTGTCCTGTCTCACATGGCTATTGAGAAGAAAACTGCAGTCAGTATAATAAACTGCTGAGATGGGATCAAAAGAAACCCTAGTTGTATAAGAGCATGTGCCAAATTGTGAAAAGGCCTGTTATAAACATTATAATTTTCAAGTGTGTCAGGCACTTAACAGATACTACCTCCATCTTTGGTTAATCAAGGTTCAGCTTCTCCACCACACAGAGAACATCAGTGGGAACAGTTGCCAGGCAGTTGACAACTACCAGAAAGAGACGTTTTACCTCCTTTATGGGTTGAGTGAGTTCTACTGCTCACCTCTGTTCTATGCCTTAGAAGCATCAGTAGACTCTGCTGCCTCATAGGCAGAGGCCAAAGGGCAACGCTAAGGAGGACCAGGGATGAGGGCAGGAAATGGTTCCTGATTAATCCTCATGCTTTTTCAGTTCCTAATAGCAGATTTGGAAGATAGTGATGATTTAATTGCCTTCCACATATATGTTTCAATGTGATGTACAGAATATAATTAAAAATAGTTAAAAACAGCATAGAACAGAAGATGAATAAAATATAATGCAGTTGTCATAAACCCTGCAGCATTTTTAGGGTTGAGCTTGAGTTGGTAGAGGGAGAGGAGGAGGAGGAAACTAGGGTGGAGGAGACTGATTGGTGGAAACTGGGGCCAGAGGAGGGGGACTGTCCCTAGTGGGTCTTGTCTTTAAGAGATTGGTGGGCAGGGTGTGGTAACTGCTGAGACATCTTAGTTGCTTCCATCCAAGCTTAATTCCAGAACTTCTGAATTGTGACTCTTGATTCTGTGCCTGTTGCTTATACCATTACTTGCATGAACAAATATTTCTTTCTTACTTGCACTTAAGAGTCTCTGTCTGCATATGTTAGGATGGATGCAAGTGAGTTATCTTTATTACGAGATTTATTTATTTTCTGTAAGCCACTTTTATAGCTGCTCAGGGCTATAAAGTGGGATATCATTATTCCAAATAAAGAAAAAAATATTGCTGACCATCGTCAATTTTATACAGAGGGACAATGTTTACATAAGCTGGTTATTTGCCAAGCTCCTATAACAACAACAACATCCCTATACTGAACAAAATACAGTGGTACCTCAGGTTAAGTACTTAATTCGTTCCGGAGGTCTGTACTTAACCTGAAACTGTTCTTAACCTGAAGCACCACTTTAGCTAATGGGGCCTCCTGCTGCCGCCGCACCGCCGGAACACAATTTCTGTTCTTATCCTGAAGCAAAGTTCTTAACCTGAAGCACTATTTCTGGGTTAGCGGAGTCTGTAACCTGAAGCTTATGTAACCTGAAGCGTATGTAACCTGAGGTACCACTGTACAGAGTTAAAATTGATAATACAGCAAAATGACAAGACTTGTTAGCCATATTAATATTAATACTTTCATACTCTGCCACAAAATTAATTGTGTATGTAAATGTGAATGATTTAATAAAGGTGCAATGGAAGGAAAACCAGCCTGTCATATGTAGGGTCACTTTAAATTTCACCTGAAGTTTTAACCACAATTAGCTCAGCAGTTTGGGGTTATTACCTGATAGGCAGCAGGGGCCTATTAGAATTAACAAGCAGCTCATAATCTATTACAATTAGGCTTAATTGGCCTTCTCAGTCTCTGTTCAACAATGACAATCATTTCAAAATCTTAAAAGGTGGTTTTTCCCCTTTGGCCACTGCCAAGATCAGTGAAAGATATTGTAAGAATCAATTGCTAAGGAATGTAGGATTTTAATCTAGACGTCTGAAATTCTAAGGTTTACTCTTTCATGCTTTTCAAAATTACGATGCAATTAATTCTCAATACATGTCAACAGAGCCAAGATAAATATATGGGATTAATAAAAGCTGTTTGCGCAACAACATCTTTATATGCCCCCCCCCCCGTTGAGCAGTTGCACTTGATGGAACCTGTATACAATGATCATTAGAGCTGGCCTCTGAAATTTTAAACATCCGCAAGTATAGTAATAGGTTATGTGGCATGTTTATAAGGTATTTGTTAAAGCACCTGGCTTCAGTTGGTGCAGTTGCTTTGTGGAGGTTCCTGAATAATAGACATGGAGAGTGTTGAATGGCTCTAGGAACACGGACGTTGCCTGTGAATGCCTTCATGTGGAACATGACACAGATTTCGTTGTGGATACATTAAAAATAAAAGCATAGGTGGTTTTAGCATGTTGAACACATTAGGTGTAAATAAATTAGCCTATTATGAACTGCTTTCATTCAAAGCATGCTAAGGCAATCACTCTGTCAGCACAAGCGTTTCTGCTTGCCTGGCGGAATAATCTGTTCTCCCTCTGCACATTGTTCTATGGGTTCTCTCTACCCACCCCCAGGCAATCAGAGGACACTGGGGCATGCGGGGGGGGGGGAGAGAAGAGAAAGCCCTATTGCACTGGCTCCCAATAGTGCACACTGTTTGGTTGAATTCAGACCATTGTCTTCAGAAATGATTGTTTCTAATACTGACCATTCCTATTAATCCAGCATCAAAGTGATTGTTGTGATGTTAAAGCCAATCTGAAATGGACATAGTTTTATGTAAGCTTAGCAATGACAAGAGGAGAGGCCCCTTTGTGGACCAGGAACTGGTTACCTAACAGGAACCAGAGTAAGACTAAATGGACAGTTCTCCCAATATCCAGTTTGTAGACCAGCACTTACATAGTTCTTTGGATTGGTTTTCTGGTTTTCTTCATGTCAACAAAAAGCAAAACAGACTGGCGATAAAAATGATCCTTTCTATATTTCAGATTCTGTCTTAACTGTACACACACACACACAAACACACAATTATGCAGGATCTTCTTAGTTTTGTTCCAGTATAAATTATTGATCAATTTGGTTTATTGTTAAATGTATGTAGTGTGTGTCCCTGTGCTGAGTGCTCCCTCTTCTGAAAGAAATGTTCTTCATTCACTGTGACCCCTAGGTATTGTCCCTGGTCAATCACTGCCAGATCAGACCATGTGAGCATGTATCTGAAATTTATTTATTGCCATGGCATGCACCACTTTATACTTGTTTACGTTGAGTTAAACAGGTCCTTCTGGAGCTCTTCGCAATCCTTTTTTGGTTTAATAACCCTGAACAATTTAGTATCATCAGCAAACTTGGCTGCCTTATGGTTCACCCCAAACTCTAAACCATTTATGAACAAGTTAAAAAGCATATGTCGTAGGGATATGTTACCATTTTTGTTAGAAGATCAACAATTTCACACAGAGTTCATTGAGAATTCTCAGGTGGATGCCATCTGGGTCCAGTGAATTGTCAGTTTTTATTTTGTCTGTTAGGCATAGAACTTCATCTCTCATCACCACTGTTTACCTCAGTTCTTGTGATGGGAATGGCGGAAGATTAAATAAGCGTGCTGGTGTACAGCCTATGCTACAGGAATAAACTAAGGACAGTGATTGAAGTTTTCCACTGCTGCAAATTATGTTGAAATTGGACCCAAATTCACCATCTGAACAGCATGGTATAAATACAACATAGTGTACTTGCCATGTAACCTGCTGCATGTTTCACTGCACATGGCACATTTGAGTCTAGATTAGGTTAACCCCACCACACTCCATCTGTCCACCAGACTCTGCACTGAACCTCAAGCTCTCGTGCCTGGAAGTGTCCCTGTTTTTAAACAATTGATTCTAACTGTGGTCAGTGAATGCATTGTCATACCTATTTTTTTCACTAAGCTTTTTCTGAAATGGTTGGTCTGCATTATTATTTTTTCTGTGGGACTACCAGATTCCTTTTCTTTTAGTTCAGTTTCCTCCCAGTGATTTATTCATCGGTGCTTGATACAGCTTTCTAGCTTTGATTTGGTTTTTATTTCATGGGGGGAAATTGTTCTCCTGGTATTGTAGCAGTTACTTTTAAATATGAATAACTTCAAGCATCAGCATTAAATGGCTGTGTGCCTAGTTTCTTCCTTTAAAAAAACACACACACAAAAAAAAGCCCCTGTTGCCTCCAAGGATGAGATCTGCTCTGTAAGAGAAATTTATGGATGAGGTCTTGAACAATTCCTTTAACAGTGGCATGCACAGCTTCCTCCTGAAGCTTTGAGCCAGAAATGTGAGAAAATGAAGGTGACTGAAGCCTGCCTGATAGGGAAAGAAATGCCCTAAGAGTGATTATATGGATCCACAGATAGCAAAACTGAATCTGCTGCCTTCACCGCATTTATTATTCAACTGGATGAAAACCTTTATTGAAACCATGATAGGTTGGAAATGCACAATTTTAAAAACTGTCCATCCAAGAATAATTGTGAAGCCCTGAATTAAGCAGCTAATTTCTTGTGTCATGGTGAAATCTCATCATTCAAGTAGCTTTTGCATTTATTGGATTTCTTCCTCATATATTAGCAGAGAACCACTCTCTTTCCATGGCTTCATTAGGTATGCAATCCAATGTGAATTTAGAACTCAACTGTTCAGTGATGAGTATTACTCCACATGCACTGTCTCTCAATATGCATAAGGCATCCCATGACATCAAGCTCTCCAGCACTTACTCACTACATGTGCACACCAGAGTCCTGTGAAGTTTTGAGCTGTGGTCAATAAAGTAGTATTCTTTTCTCATGGTGGAAGACTGAGCCAAAGATAAGACTTTATGAGGGTACCAGAAGAGATGGTTAGAAGGTGACTCATGGGAAATAAAGTTTGTTCCTTGAGATCTGAGAGCAAACATAACCTCATGGCCACATTATAATTCACCTAGCACAAAATGATTCTGGGCCACCCCCCCTGGTAGATCAACATGGCTGTAGACTTTTTGCAAAGAATGAATTCAAAGCATTCTCTCTGGCAGCAACTTTGGGAGAGAGCTACTTCACACATTTGGCTTCCCCTGAGAAAATGAGATGATAAAGACGGTGCCAGCCCAAAACATTTTGCTCCCTACTTCCTGCCTTCCTCTATTTCCCAATCTTCTGCCATCTGAAGCTGGTTGCTGCACCCTGCTGCAGCCCTGGGAAAATCCATCATATGAAGGCTTTCTACTACCGCAAAAACATGACGCCGACCCTTGAGGGAGATGCCTTTATAAATTGCTATTTAAATTTTGGACAGGGTTTTCCTCTGTATTCCTGCACAGGGTGATTTCTAATTTATCCCCCTTGTTTTTCTACCCCAACTATCAAATCAATTCTGCAATAAAAGCACCTCAAGTGCCAAAATCCTTCCCTTTAGGCAGTGCTTTTTTGGTAAAAAGAAAACAGTGAAGTGCTGATACTCATATATCAATAAAAGTGTTGCGGGTGCCAGCACCAAATAACTACTATGCCAATACTCTGTTCCATTTAGTACTATCAAAAAAGTCCTGTCTTTAGTTCTGTTGCACCAGTAGAGGTTTTCTTGTGTCCCCGCACCCCGATCATGGTAGAACTGGATATTGTGCTAGTAACTTTTGTGAACCACTCACCTGTTATTTTCCAATGGCCTTTGGGGAATGTCAAAGGAAAAGATTGGCTAGTAATTCCCTATGTGCCATTCTGAGCTGCTTTAAGAGGCAGGGTGGAAACATAAGAAATCAAAGTAAAGTTGAGGGTTTTTCGCTCACACACTTAACAACTGAGCATGAGCAATGCTAATAAATCTGCAATTCACCTCTTTCAAATACAAACTTCTATATAGCTTCTAATTGCATGCAGTTCTTGAAGCATAACACCTTTTTTCAGCTGTGTAGATAGGCTGAAGACATTTCTTTCTCCTGTTCCAGAATTAATAATGAGGAATGAGGTTAAAGATCGTTTTAACCAGATTAGGGCAAACTGCAGTTACAACTCAAAGCTTTTTTTAAAAAAAGTTTAATCTTATATAGTAAGGGACTGAACACAAACACAGTTCTTAAAAAGAAATGCAACAGCATGTATAAGCCGATAGTGTGGTTCTCTCTCTCTCTCTCTCTCTCTCTCTCTCTCTCTCTCTCTCTCTCTCGTGTGTGTGTGTGTGTGTGTGTGGTTATGAAGGAAAGTTGTTCAAATCTTGTTGGATGTGAAAGTGTCTGTTTTTATATGAAAATGCTTGTCAGTTTCCAGAATATGTATCACCACCAGCATTCAGTTTCAGGTTATCTTGAGAGGAGGATGATATTGTAATTTCTTTTCATTTTATAACAATTTCTAGAGATTGTAGAGTATTGATACACACACACAAACACAAACACCAAAAAAGAACCTATGTAGGTGTGAATTGATTTACCTCAGATGTATTGCCAAGGTTTGTTCAAAGACTGTAAATTTGCAGGTTCTTTTCTTCAGAGTTAAAAACCCCACCCATGTGTGAACAAACAATGTAGGCAGGACATTAACAGCTAGATACACAAACACAAGAGGTAGAGTTCTGTTGAGCTCAAAGTGCTGAATACTTTGCTGATATTATTTTGCTAGGAAATACTAGTCTCTGTTCCTTATAAAGATTTAAAAGAACACATCATTGCTCAGCAGATCATGCATCTATCAAAATGAGCCGTGCAAACATTGCATTCATGCCCCCCCTAAATACTCCATGTACACAATTTGTACAATTAAACCTTAACCCACCTTTTAATGAATTTACCATGTCTAATGCTTTTTGTTTCAAATATGTCAACATCTATCATGTTAAATGTATTGGTTTTAGCCTGCTGCAGAAAAATAGCAACAAATCCTAGAAAGTAAGGAATACCAATCTATGACTGGCAGATGGTAAATGGATGTTGACACTGTGATTTATCAGTCTAGGTGATGGCAAGGACATAAGTCACTAGAAGTGTGTGTCAAAAGGCAAACAAACAGCAACAGTGATAATAAAAAGTGTGTTACCGGTACCCTTACCAAAGCCTTATGACATAAATTGGATCACTGCAGTGTATTAGGGATGGGGCTGCCTTGAAGATTGTTTGGAAACTTCACTTGGTACAGAATAACATGGCACTATCTCTGGGCACTATTCAAAAGGCTCATTCTGGCCTAATAACGTTCTTAGTGGCCTGTGACATAAGTGTGTCTGAAACACCTCACATATTTAATGTGGTAAGATTTTAATTGCTTCTTCTGATATCCTCCTTCAGTTGCTTCCATCTTTGTATTCATTTTTTGTTAACAGGAAAAATGCTAGGTATAATAAATAGAGAATTGCCTGTCTGACTAAGATCCAGGTTTGGAACAACTATACTTTGGTGAGAGAACCCCAGCAGAGATTTAAAATCACAAAACATGCAGCAAAGTAAAGCATGGAAACATAGGCTGTTATACCTTTAAAACATCCCTTTCTTGCTTCCAAAGTTCCCTTGTTCCCTTAGCATAGAAAGAGACCACACGTTTGGTAAGTTAAAAAGGTTTGCTTACAAACTTTTCAAAGGTCAGATTCTGGTACTTCTTCATACAGTAGTAAGAAAACACAGACAGTAGAACTTAGGTGCCAAAGTGATAAATATTTCTGTATAGAAACAGAAAGATGGCTTGCTTAAGCCATGCAGGCCGAGTATGGAGCAACCAGCCCAGACTGGCGGGGTTCACATAGTGGAAGTGGAAAAACATAGGCTTGATAACCCTTCCTCCCAAGGTGAGGGGGGGTGACCTAGCAAAACCTTGCAGAACAGCTTGCTCTATGGTCTTAACCCCTTCATGCATTAATTAAACAAGCATTTTGGTTATATGACGCTGCTTATCCCATCCTTTGGAGTTTAAGCCAGTGGAAATCAGGGGAAAAACATTTTTATGGTGATGTCTTATTGTGGACCGTCCTCCCCATATATGTTTGCTAGGGACTATCATTGTCAATTTTCAGGCTTCAGATCTGAACCATCCATTTTGCCTGAGTATTAAAGAGTAATTTATTATTTTGTTTTTGTTTTCTGGGCATCAGTTAATATTTTTATCTGCTGCTTCTGCCATTTCTTGTGCTGCCTGACTTTGCTGCTATTACTGGTTACTGTTATGTGATTTTGTAAACTGTATTTATTATTTGGTTTTATTGTTACATGCTTTAAGCTGACCTGGGAGGCAAATGCTGAAAGCTGGAATACAAATACTGTAGGCAGGCAAGCAAACAAACACATATTAAACACTTCCCAGTGACTGAAAATAAAGTGTTATAGAATTCAATTCAAAGCAAGAGTTGGCAGTGGAATTTTGGTGCTGCAAGTCCTGAGCCAGAACACTGGAGACAACCTCAGCAAGGATCATGAAGTAACCCAGAGCTATCGTCATTGGTTCCTCTGTCACCACATCTCAGACTGACGATGCCAGTTTGATCAAAGAAGCCACTGAGCAACAGGGTGAACCAGCCACAGCCCTCATTTGAGCGCTCCTTGGCTCAATATCGGGCATAGACCCTCACAGCCAGTTCTAGGATGGAGGGGTTTCCTGGTGATGGAGATGGGTCTTGGGTACCACAACCCCCTCCATCCATCCATCCATCCATCCATCCCTAAAGCCTATGTTGATGCTGCACCAGGTACCCCAGCTGGGTGCAGCTGAGTCAAGTCTACTCCCAGCCTGCCCACCCAGGTCTTGGTAATGCATGCCGGATAATTCATGATTTAGTCATGGGTGAGTGAGCTCTACAGGTTGAATAAGTGCAATGTGCTCTTTGTAGAGCTGCCCCTGAGATTGGCCTAGAACTTGTATCTAATGCAAAACATTGTTCCTGCTGGAAGGATTACAGTGACTACCACCAGTTAGCTACCATGCTACTTTCAAAGCCTTATAAAGCTCAGGACCACGATGCCTAAAAGTTCATTTCACCTCTTATATCCCCAATTGATCAATGTACTCTGCAGAAGAGGCCCATCTGCAGACAATGTAGGAATCAGACTTATGGGGGGTAGTGGAACTCACTCCTGTTATATATCACACAGGCACCATCTTGATTGTCTTTTTGGTGCCTATTGAGGACCTTCCTCTTCCAGCAAGCCTTATAAGTGCATTTTAAAATCACAATCTTTATCTGCATTAGAAATTGTATTTGTATATATTTTATTATTGATAGTTTTTTATTGTTTAATAGTACTTTAGGATGTTTAATGCAAAGTGATCCATAAATGAAATAATAATAATAAAACCAAGTGATCTCTTAAGATTTCAGGAAATGCTTTGGATAGAGTAAGCTCTGTGCCTCAAAATAAGCACATACACTAGACTGAGTATGAATTGAGATTCTGAACTCATTGAGAGTAGATTAATCAACAAGCCTCCAAACCATGAATTAGCTAAAAACAACAACCCAAAACTGTATACTTTACACAGTTGTTATTGTACTTCACTAGATTTTAACCTATTACAGTATTTGTAGGAATGAATTCCAAATATCATTGAATTTGTCCATGACAAGTCTATGTTTATATGCAAGTTGTTCATATGTTGCGAGTTTGTATAAGTGTTCAGTCCAATCATAGAAGGAAGCCATATTTTTATTTTTTGAATTCATCAGTATCAGTCTTTTGGCTGTGGTAAGGGCACAGAGAGTCCACTCATATTGTCCTTTTGTAATGTGCTGGGCATATAATTCAAAAGGATATCAGTAAATGTAAGGTTTTTCTGTACAGTACTGTTCATAGTTTCAGTTACCTTCTGCCAAAAATCTTTCAATATAGGACAATGAAAAAATGCTTTAGAGAAGCATTATTGCTCTTGCATCTCCAGTGGTTAGATACTTTAGATAGCCCATTTTTAAACAAACCTTATGGGGTCCAGTATATTCTAAATATTATTTTTTGTTGTATGAACCTCAATTTAAGGTCCAGACACACCCTTGTAATAGCACTTAAAACAGTCTCCCACTGTGTAGTCAAAATTGAGATCTCTAATTCTTTGTTCCATTGCTCCCTCAATACTTGTATATCAAATTGGTTTGCTAGTAACAAACGTTCCATGTTGCAATAGCTTATGACTAACGTGAGCTTGGGTAAAATGATGTCATGGGACTGGACAATATAACATAAGAAGTACTGGGAGTGTGAAATGGTCTATGAAGTAACTTATCCTGAAGGGTTTGTGCAACTAAGTGAAAACAAGGAAAAAACAAATTTTTCTCATTTTGCATTATTTTTTCTCTCAACCTGTATTTTTGAATGGGTAGTACTACAGCTGGTAGTTAATGTAGAATTTGATCTGCTCTTACATTAGTTGTGCTACTGGGGTATATAAAATGTTGCCAGAATGGGGTTATTTAAAAATAAATAAGTAGCAGCTTGAATACAGATAAAGGTAGCAAATCCAATTAGGAAGTACATTTTGAAAAAATCTGAAAGCCAGCTTTATCCTCCTTTGCTAGAGAAACACAGCTGTGTGGAGTTGTGCTACTAATACAGTCTGCATTAAGCAGATTGCAGAGGAAAACAGATATCCTTATTTTGGACACAATTCAAATCATCTTCTGAGGTCACTTGCTCTACTTCATTATCATGCATAGAACTTGTTCATACCTTGTTATACACCTATCAACTCTAAGTGAGATATTTTCATGCTGCTTCGGTATTGAGAGGCATTGCATTTTGCAATTTACAATATTTAGTGTCCAAGTGGATAACTGCCAACCACAATTTACCACATAGCTACACATTTTGCAAAGCAAAAGCCTCTGTAAAAGTTGTTCATTATGCTGGACAGGCAATGTGCAGATGTTGCATGTAGAGCTACAACACTTAACTGATTAATGAGTCAAATCAAAGGAAGGGGATGATCCAGTCCACAAGCCTAATTAGGCTTAATATGAGTCCCAGTTTGGCCCACAAGCCTGCTTTCCCCAAACATTCACCTGCCCCACAGCCAATGTCATGTCTGCAAAAGAAAGATGTCCATTTGCAGGCATAGCTTGATTCCAAATTGCCTGCATACAGACTTTAAAAGGGCTCCCTGGAGCAACTGACTGGCACCGACAGTGCATCTTCAAAGAGATTTGCTGTAATGGTTGATCAGCTGACTGTCAGGTACAACAAGCCCCTTTGAACTTTGATACTGGTATTCTGGGGACATAGAAGGGGTGAGTCGGCCTGGGTCCACTACTGTTGCTTGTCAGCACTGGGCCCAATTCAGGCCCAATCAATGCACCATCTCCAGGCTGGAGTGGTAATTTATGTACTTGTCACCCAGCTGCCCATGTTAGCATGAACAGCAGGGCTGCATATGCAGCCATTGTTTGGCCACTCTGTTGAACCCTACTGCTTCACAGGTATGGTTTGGATTGCACCGCTAAGCACAATTCTCAGTAGGAATTCTCAGTAGGAAGTCCCGCTTTTTCAATTGTAGTTACTTTAAGGTAAGTGGTACTGGATTTCAGCCTAAAACATGTACAATTAATTGACTAGATGGCTTTAATCAGGTGAGAGCCATAATTTCAACCGTTGTTAATTTGGTTCTAAGTTGCTGTAGTGAGGAGCAGAATTTATGCTGATGATACTGTGAAAACGGTTGCTCTAACTTGGACTGAACACTTGGCTTAACACTTTAAATAAGACGGTAGAATGCAGTCATTACCAGTCCAGAAGAAGTGCAAGGTGGTTTCACCAGCTGGTTTCTTGATTATAATAGAAATAAGATTGTTGCAGTTTCACAAATCTGATACCTGACGTTTAGATAATCAACCACAATACATCTCCGTACAACAGATTTCTTCCAACGTTATCAAAGGAATGGATACTGGATTTAACAGAAAAATGTAATTTATTTCTGTAAACTTATCCTACAGCTGTTTCTGTCAGCTTAAGGCCTGTAGCTTTATCAGGCCAACTACCACTTTTCACCTCTGAGTAACTGGCTATTGGTTGTGCTGCCATGCAAAGCCAAGGGATAATCCTGTTTAAACTAATCAGCTTGTTAACTGCTTATTGCAGAAGCTGAGTTTGAATAGATGTAAGCCCCTATAAATGAATGCCCCTTACACCCATCTACTTATATTTGATTCCTGGTCACTGAACAGCTGCTGGTTGTAAGGGAGTTACTAAAGCTGCCATTGTAGTAACCTTTCTCTTTGCAGCTACCAGGAAGCTGTCCCATGAACAACTATCTGTGACCAAATATCAAGTGCAAGACCTCTTAACTAGATCAGTGCTTGCATGTAACTAAGCCAGCTACTAAAGTTCTGGAATCAAACTCACAAGATGCTCATTGGTTGGGTGTATTAGGTTTTAAATTCCTGTCATTACAAGCTGTATGTTTGGACCTACATGCGTGTTCACCCAATGCACACTCCCAAGAGGGTTAGGCTCTTAGACTGAAGTTAAAATGTGTATCTGTTATTCATATGTGTTTACCCTTAGCCTTAAGCCCAGAAGTTCACACGCCAGAGGAATGAAGAAAGAATGGTGTATGGTTTGAAATAAAAGTGGCAAAGTATATGGATGTTGCTTTCAGACAGAAAAGTTGCAATATAAGCAAGCAGCAAATCACACAGCATGCACACCTTGAACTCAAGAGGAAAAAAGGGATCCCTGTCAAAAGCCTAGCGAGAGCACGATCATTTGCCATGGTACCAACACACTAAAAATAAAATGAGAAAGGGAGGGGAAGGATATCCCTGTCTTGAAGCAAGCATGAAGTTGGCTCATTGTGAATGTAGAGTAAAAAGGGTTCCCTTGTTAGAGCTTGTAAGCTACCAGCCATCAAGAATCTGGGACTTGAGTATTATTCTGGACCAGTGTTACATTATAGAGGGAAGAGGGTTTATATTGGATATATTTGGGATATGTCGTACTGAGTAGAATAAAAAGGGGGTGTTTGAATACAACTATCAGTTCTTGGCTGTGGGTCAGCTGAAATATACTCAGAGTCGCAAAGTGATTTCATGCTCTTTATTCAGCTCATAGTGGTGAGGAGGAATGAATGAATGTCCCTTCAAAGTATCTGCTTTATATACATTATTTACACAATGGGCTGCACATGATTGGCTAATTCCGGAATTCTACTGTAAGCCAATCAGGTTGTGGATTCACTTCTATCTGGAGCATGATTGGGTGGTTCCTGCCAACCAATCATACTGCTGCATTGTTCTAGGACCAATCAGACTGCTGCATTCTGAATCCTATTGTTCTAGGACCAATCAGACTGCTGGCTTTTGGATCCTATTGTTCTAGGACCAATCAGACTGCTGCAGTTTGGATCCTATTCAACTCAGTACATAACATCAGCAATCTAAGGTGAGTCAGCAGCCCAGCAGCCAGGGGACAAGCAAGGGCCATAGGATCTGTAAGAACCAAAGGCAGAATCAAGGAGCAAGCCAGATCAGGGCCAAAGTGTTAGGCAGGAGGCAGAACCAAGGAGCAAAGCAGAAGTTGGGACAAAAGAATAACCAAGAGTGCCAGAACAAAGGAGGATCTAGTTGTTCAAGGAAGAGCCAGCTGGACACAGGAAATCACAAATGTTCCTCTGGCCAGACTGGATGGGTTAAATCAGTCCAGAAGTTTTATTTGAGAAGGCTGGTAAACTCAGTTCAGGAATTCACCACATTTTTATTTCAAAAATAAAAACTTGAAAGCCTGTGAGTTCTAAGACTGTGATTAGATGGTGATTACAGCATAACTTGGATGTAAAGATGTGCTGAACAAGCGGGGGACGGGGGGAGAAAGGGCTTGAAATAACCAAGACTAAGCTGGATTGCTTTGAAAAAGTAGTATGGGACAGAATTTTCTTTCAGTTATTGACTGTTCTCTTTTACCTAATAACAGATATAAACAGGAAACATACTTCTTTCTTATAATAATAATAATAATAATAATTTATTATTTATACCCCGCCCATCTGGCTGGGCCTCCCCAGCCACTCTGGGCGGCTTCCATAAAAACCAAAAATACAGTAAAATATCACACGTTAAAAACTTCCCTGAACAGGGCTGCCTTAAGATGTCTTCTGAATGTCAGGTAGTTGTTTATCGCTTTGACATCTGATGGGAGGGCGTTCCACAGGGCGGGCGCCACTACCGAGAAGGCCCTCTGCCTGGTTCCCTGTAGCTTTGCTTCTCGCAAGGAGGGAACCGCCAGAAGGCCCTCGGCGCTGGACCTCAGCGTCCGGGCAGAATGATGGGGGTGGAGACGCTCCTTCAGGTATACTGGACCGAGGCCGTTTAGGGCTTTAAAGGTCAGCACCAACACTTTGAATTGTGCTCGGAAACATACTGGGAGCCAATGTAGGTCTTTCAAGACCGGTGTTATATGGTCTCGGCGGCCGCCCCCAGTCACCAGTCTAGCTGCCGCATTCTGGATTAGTTGTAGTTTCCGAGTCACCTTCAAAGGTAGCCCCACGTAGAGTGCATTGCAGTAGTCCAAGCGGGAGATGACCAGAGCATGCACCCTTAGTTATGAGCCACTCAAGCCCAACTTCCAGACATCTTGCCTGCCTCTGAGAGGATATGCATTGTTAGGTATAATGTGCTGTGGGAGGAAAATAATTGCCCCCTGTTACTATCTCTTCCACCCAAATACAATGTCCCTGTGAAGAAAGCACATCAACTTGTCCCATTACTTCCAGGGGCATTTGTGGCCACTTGATAAAATACTTTTTTCAATACAAAAAAATACAGAATAAGGGTACAATCCTATAGTGGAGTGGAGTGCCCTGTTTTGGGCAGTTTCACCAGTGGTAGAGGTAGCGCAGCAGGACTTTCCACCAGCATACCATTCACTCCTCCGGCTGCTTGTCATTCCTCTCGACTGGAAGAGCAGATTTGACACTGCTTCCAACTGCTTTCCATGTAGCCCATGGCCATCTTTTAGATTGCTCTGCCAATGAACACATCCATCTCAAGTTGCTCTTACCTAAACAGTTCCTTCTGTGGGAGGATGGGCCATGCCTTTAACAAAGACAGTGCCGGATTTACGTATAAGCTAAACAAGCTATAGCTTAGGACCCCACTCTCTTGGGCCCCCCCAAAAAAATAAAGGGGGAAAAACTGGATGTACATTTCAAAAATATAAGATAAAAAAACAAATAAAATTAAACCTACATACAGCAACAGTGTTTTGTTTTGTGTTGTGTAGGCTCCTATTTTGTTATGTGCAAATGGCTTTAGATACCTATTAGGTCCATAAATTACCATATAGTTTATATTCAACACAAAAAACAGTGACAATTTTTTGTTGACAAAGGACAGCTGGACATATAAAGGGCCCCATCACCTTCAGTAGCTTAGGGCCTCATCAAACCTAAATCTGGCCCTGAACAAAGTTCATAATATTAATACATTTTCTTAAGCATAACCTGTAGTTTTTATCTCTACAAATATTTATTCTGGTGATGATTTCATTGTTTGGAATGCAACAAATCTGTCTGTCTTCTTCAGGAAACAGATGTTTTCAGTGCTGGGAGAGTCCTATGTTAGGATGTCTAGTCTTACATAGATTAGCCCTCTCTGTATTCTCAGCTGATTGGTCTAAGGTTCTCTGAAACTTAGTCACTACATATTAGAAAATACATTATCTATTGAAAAAACAATACAGTGAGGAAAAAATACAGTGACCTTTTTCTGCACAGATTTGAAACATTTTAAGTGGTTGATTATCTGCTGTAGATTTTTTTAAAGGAAAATAAAAAGGTTATTCACATCAAAACCTTTATCATTCCTCCCCCAATTATTTTGAATTGTGAGAGCCATCCTGTGTAGTGGTGGTGCATATTTGTATTCCTGGGTTACTTACAAGAAGCAATGGTAAAGTATTTTCCTAAAATGAAATTGCTGCCAAAGAGCTTATGTTGTTTATCATTTATGTTTATATAAAATTATGAGTAGTGCCATACACATCAAAATAAACTCTCTCCTGATTCCAAAGCTTGAGGGAGAAAAGATGTGAAGCTGCAATAACAGACTCCTAAAATTTAATGATTCAATGATAAAAAAATAGATTTAATTTAGTTAAAATGTTCACTGCCAGTCTGTCAGCCAAAAGACTCCAGCAGTGTCTCCTTGTTTCTACTTCTCTCTTGTTTAGCAAGCATATGCAACAAATCCATACATTAGCATAGTTCAGTTTGAAAAGAACCTCAACTGGGCAATATGGGTCTTTTGACTTTTCTGCCATAGTTATGTTCACTATTTTACAGAGAAATGGTAAGTTGTGAAAACAATCACCCAGTCATTGTCTATATCATGAAATTAGGTGGTAAAACAACAAACACAGACCAAAACCTACAGACTTGGAAGTATGTAGTTAAAAAGTGAGGGCAGTTCATAGCTAAATATAGGGTGCCTTTTATTCATCCATAGGCTCTGATTGTTCTATTAGTGACCTTCCACTGTCTAACATTCAAGATACTAACACATATTAGTAATATACTGTAGATAGTTATAGATATTCAGGGTGCTTGTTGGCTCTGTATTCCCCAAATAATGTGTCCAATTGATTCGAGACATTTCTATATCAGACAGTACAGTACTAAGATGCCTTGAGGTCAGTGGCGTAGTGTGGGGGGTGCAGGGGGGGCCGTCCGCACCGGGCGCAACATCTGGGGGGGGGCGCGGAAGAGACTCGAGTGCTAAAATCCACGGGTTAGGGGGCGCAAATTACTTGCCTTGCCCCGGGTGCTGACAACCCACGCTACGCCACTGCTTGAGGTGGATTATTTTTTCCAAAAAGTTAAAATGCATGAACTCCCTGCCTTCAACCATTGTCTTTTCTGAGAAATCAAGCTGTCTGGGGGAACACCCAGAGCTTGAGAGGGGAAGGTGGATAGGAAAGAAGAGAGAGAGAGAGAGAGAAATGAGGTATATTACATTTGGACAGACAGGACTACTTTTCATCACAGCAAATTATTTTTTGGTATCACTCCAATCAGAGTGATCTGAAGAAGAGATATTGAGGGAGAGAGAATGAAGAACCCAAGTTGTTCCTCATGTGGGTTGTCATTCTCCTTTGTGGTTTGGCTGTGTTAGCATAAGCAGTGGAGTTAGACTATTGAGGTGGCCTGCTTTTTCCCATTTGTTCTTTTTACTGACAAACAAAAAGAAATAAAAGCTCTTTCTTTTCGTCATGAAGGGTACTTCCAGGAACAAGGGGTGGTGGAAAAACCCTGTGCCTTCCCCCCCTTTAAAAACAAAGCTAAAATTCACCTAGCAAAATAGCCACTGAGCCCATTTGTCTGAACTTCAGCAGGTTTCTTACTTGGGGTACCTCCCTGATGTTCCCACTTTTAGAAATTGATGTACCATCAAAGATTATGGGATGAAATATGTCCAATGCCCACCCTTGCAAGAGAACCACCTAATTTGGCCGGTTTAATATCCTCAAAGGGGCGAGAATGCCAGCAATTTGCATCTAATTCTGGCAGAAAATACTAATTTAAAAAGCTGGGTACTTTTCTTACAAAAAAGTAAAGCATTTGTACAAGAAAACTCCTGTCTGGGTCTGAGTTAAACATGGCAGACGTAATCCTCAGGAGGGGTACATTTGCCTACAAATTTCATCCACGTGCATGAAAAGGAATAAAGTTACAGTTTCAGATTTAACAGATGAGATCCGGACCCAATAACTAATGTAATTGGGACGGCACAGAACAGATTCAAAACAGATCGGGCTGCTTTTAAATGTTGCAAATAAAGATAAAAGGCAAATCTTGTGGTGGATTCACATAATTTACATGTCCATCTGTTAGTAAAAAGGAAGAAAGGAAACAAAATAAATGTTGAACCACTTAGTTAGGTATGTAGTTAGCCAAAATTTGTGGACCCCTGGAGATCCACTGTATTAAAATACCCACATTTTAGAATTGTTTAAAGTCATTTAACTGGCATTGTTGTTAACATTTCCCATCCACCATTAACAGTCAAATTTTTGGTAAACCAGCTGGCATTTTGACTGGGATGAGTTAACTGCACCAATAGTTTATATGTTTTGGCCATTAGTTATATTTTGAGCAATTTTTAAGTCAGGAAAAGAATGAAAGATTATTCTCATTTTTGCCTCAGCTATCTTGTACTAATATGGGAACTGTGGGCCAATAAAAATATCAATATTTTTTACCATCCTGAACTTTTCCTCTCTTTCTCTATGTGAAGCTATTACTGTCAGACCTATACATTTAAATCTGTCTCTAGAGACACATATGCAGAGTGAAGGTTGAAGTTCCAGCTTTCAATTTTATTTTGTATTTATTTTGGTACTACATTAACGATGTTGTTGACATAAACGTTCCTAATAACCTCGAGATTTCGCCTTTCAGTTGTTTTTTATGTCATCATCACAGATTGATATTGGCCATTTGGTGATACTGAAAATGGAAAAAAAGAAGATTGCTCTTCACTGGAGCAGATGTAGAATTGCTGTTGGAAGGTCTTGAACGAAAATATCTTATATACTGGCTATAATTCAGGGCTCGAGACAGCTAGTCTTGAGGAGTATCAGAATCAGTGAGATGGCATTGTTTTCCTCCTCAGCAAAACAAAGTTTCAGGGCCAGTTCATAGGAAGACATTTTTTATATAACTGTAACTATCACATTATACTTTGGTTGTGCCAAATGCCTATTAAAGGTAAAGTCTTAGGTGAAAGAAAGGGCTTTATGTGTCTTATTCTGGGACTTGGGTACCCTGCCCATCATACATTAAAAACTTCACGATACAGCTCTGCCTTCAGAGGTCTATGGAAGGTTGTATAATCATTTTTCTCTTTGACATCTGAAGGGAGGGCATTCCACAGGGCGGGCGCCACTACCAAGAAGGCCCTCCGCCTGGCTCCCTGTAACTTCACTTTGCGCAAAAAGGGAACTGCCAGAAAGCCCTCAGAGATGGACCTCATTATTATGCCTTCCAGTGCACAAATGCATATGTTATGTAGTGGGGGGAGGCATGGAACTGGAAAAGGGACAGAGAGCTTGTTCTTCTACACAGCATGCTAACTTCACACATGTATACACACCCTTCCTTACCTAGTTCTACATGTGTGCATAAAAAGGGTTTTGTGCATCTTATTGTGTAGAGCAATCCTGAGCATTTACCTGAGCATGCTTAGGATTGCAGTCTTAGCTTTGCAGACACAGGCTATCCACAAGTGTGAGTGGTAAAGTGAAGAACATAGCAGGTTGACCCTGCCAGGGTCCTTCCCATAGCTTTCCTGGTGCATTTTAAGGGTGTTTAGGCTGTTCCATCATTCTAATCTCCAGTAATAGCTAATCTTTTTTGCCATAGATTTGCAAACAGTCTGGGGATTGATATGCTTAGCACTCTCAGTAGACTCATTTAAATATAATTAGATATGCTTTCTTACAGAAGTTTTCTGGAACTGTTGGAACAGTTCCACAGAAATGAACGCTCGGGGGGGAAATCTCTCTAATTGTATGTATGTTCATTTACAAAGTATTCTTTTTAGTGAAAATAGTGGCAGATGGAGCTTCTTTTCAGGGAGAAAGGGCTTGAGAGGGCAAGTGGACTGAAGGGGTCTCTCCTATGGCTGTGTCACTTGACTGTTTCATAAATAACCTTGAAAAATAGTTAGCACTAGAGGAATGAAGAGTGATATATCCCTGCCCTGTCTTAGGACATGTTTCACAACTAAGATCAAGCTTGTGCTGCCTTCTAGTTCCAAGGCCTGGTATTCATGTTGCCCTGGCAGTGTGGCAGCTAACAGAATAGTGTGAAATGCCCCATATAACCAGGAAGAGTTCAGTTTGTGGCTTGCCTCCACACTATCATTTAGCTCTGGGCAACTAGCTTTAACTCTGGCATTGAATAGACTCCTGCCATGTATGTGTTCCTGAGCTTCTCCTGTTACCCAAGTGCCTTAGGAAGGAGAAATCCTGGTGTGATGTGATTCCTACATTTGTTGCCAGAGTAGCATAATGGCCCAACCTAACCATCTATGTGCATGTCCCGATCAATATTAAACATACTTACATTACACTGATTCTATACTTTGAAGATTGTACTGTCTGATGCATATCTTGAATTTCAATTTGTATTCTGTGTAAACTTGAATTTACAAGAGGTTCTTTTTCTTATGATGTCCCCTTTTCAGGGTTAGGAAAATAGTTTGCTTGCCTGCTGCTCTTGAAGTTAGTTTGTATTTTTTAAATTCATTGGAAAAGTAACCACAACCATTGAATTAATGAGCTTATATTTTCTTTTTTAAAAAAAAAAAGTTGCATAGCAATAGAATGTCAGCAGTACTAAACTGGCTTTCTGATCCAAGAACATTAAATTATTTTAATTACATTTTTAATTATGTTTATTTTTTAAAAATGCCATTATCCACAACACTGCACCTATTCCACTTGAGGGATGCTTTTGAAACTATCTAATACAGTGGTACCTCAGGTTAAGTACTTAATTCGTTCCGGAGGTCCGTACTTAACCTGAAACTGTTCTTAACCTGAAGCACCACTTTAGCTAATGGGGCCCCCTGCTGCTGCTGCTGCTGTGCCGCCGAAGCCCGATTTCTTTTCTTATCCTGAAGCAAAGTTCTTAACCTGAAGCACTATTTCTAGGTTAGCGGAGTGTGTAGTCTGAAGCGTATGTAACCTGAAGCGTATGTAACCTGAGGTACCACTGTACTTCTTGACTGTGTCAAAGTCTAGTTATAAGCCATACTGATCTAAGATGAGAGTCCTGCTGAAAGTGGTGGCAAAGTGCAAAATAAGTTCCCAACCCCACTCCCACCACCCCTAAAAAGTATCCACGGGCCAGTACTGGTGCTGTAGATGTTTGTGATGTCCATATTCTTTAAGTGACACTTCCTGATGGGCCGGCATTACTTGTTCTTGATTGACCAATGTGATATATATATAAAACGTCATCCTTGACAGAGTATCATTTCTGAGAAAGTATTGTGCCCCTGTTTTGGTATCTACATATTTTTGTACCTTTTCACTCCTTGGCGCACAGCCTTACTTCAATGCCAGCTGCTGACCATTGACCCAGAAGAGCTCGGTGAGAAGGTCTCTTGTCCCCAACTCTTTCATTTCCCTAGGTAGACATGAGTTAGAACTGTTAGGTTCTTCTTCCTCTGATGTGATTGAGTAAGAGTCAAATGTCCTTGTTGTCTATCTTTGGTCTGTGCTGCCGCATTGTCTGGCTGATTGATTTGCAGGGCACTGTTTAACGGAGCACTGGCTATTTGTACTGTGGAGGGCACAGTGTGTGTGTCATTTGTCTCATTTTTACCTTAGTGGATGGAGGCTTTGTTTATCTGAAAGTAGCATTGTCTAGGGACAGAGGAAAAGCAGCTAGTGCTAATTTAAGGAAGCCAAGAGGGACTGCTGTGGGCTCTAGTGGTAACTAATGAAGATGTAGAAAGCCAAATAAAAAAATCTGCTTCCTCGGCCAGCAAGAACAGGAAATATGTTTTTAGGTTGCTGTGAAGCCAAGTAGCTAATGAAGCTTCTGAGGGCAAATGCTCAACAGAAGGCCAAATGCCAGAAAGATTAAAGTCACAGTGTGATTCTAAGAGATGGAACACAGTCTCATGAAATCAAATCACCATCTGCTGATACCCCCCCCCCCCGGTGAGCATTACCTCTGCTACAGAATTCCCTCCAGAAAGAAGTTAAGTTAGCCCTAACCATGGTGGTTTCTAGGCTGAAATAAACCCCTTTTTATTTTGCCTGGCTTTCTTTTTAAAAAATAATATTTATTAAGTTTTCCAATTTAACAATCCAATGAAAACCACATTAAAACATTCCACATTATAATACAATCAAAAAAGCCAAATTCATGCCAAATTATATGTCTTTGGGTGACTTCCATTTATTTTGCCTGGCTTTCAGTCAAGTTAGAATTCCGACTTTTTTTCATTTCTCTGCTCTCTCAAGCTTTTAACAAACTTTTAAGTCTGATTGATTTCACTGGATCTGCTCTAAACAGAACTAAATCTGAATCCACCCAGTGTTTTAAACTGTTAACGAGCCTATTGTTTTAGGGCAGTGGTTTTCAACCAGTGTGGCATGGCACCCTGGAGTACCTTGAATGATGGTCAGGAATGCCGCAGGCAACACTGGCCTCTGTCCCTCTTTCCTTCCTGCCTTCCTCTGGTGCCCTCTCGCCTATCTGCCTCCCAGAGGCTTGCACAGCTGTTTGTTGCAGCGGCCCTGGCTACAAGCTCTCCAGGCAAATTGTGCCTTACCATCTAATAAAAGAAATCTGATTTAAATATTTCTAAAATTAAGGCATCATTATTTCTACTATATTTCTCTCCTGCACATAAGTGCCACCTTACTAAAGCATTCTAGCAACCTGTAAATACTATCTTTAATTTCTTTCTTTCTTGGGGGAAAACACAAGTACTTTAGTACATAAAGAGGTTGCTTATATACCTTGCTTTGAATTAAGTGTAATTTTGTTCTCTGAAAGCAGCCTTCCTAACAGCTTCTCACACTTGTGCAACTTCTCTCTAGTATAAATTGACATTGATTATCTAAGTGACTCTGGACAGGACATGCTTGCCGACAGAAATAATAAGAGGCTCTACTAATGCTTCTTAAGACTGAATGCCAAAGCATGCCCTTGAGGGACTTAAACAAGGGAGTTCAAAATTAGCTAGAGCACTGAGTTGGTCACTTGTTAAATAATTATCATTTACTTATCCTGCTGAATCTCCCCTATGCTAGGCTCCCCATTGGGCACATAAATTCTTTCCCATAGCTCAAATACAAATTATACGTATGTGCTTAGCAGCTTAAGCCATCATGCACAGAAGCATGCTAGCAAAACTTTTATGATGTTCTTAAAATATTTATGCAACTGGATTCAGCGAGAGGTAGCGCTTCACCCTCTTAAGATAACGTGCTTCTGTCAGCTATTGGCTCACATTAAAAAATAAAAGACATGTACCTTTGGGCAAAGCTTTTCACATTTATGGTGTCCAAGCATACCAGAGTGTGCAATTCATTTAAAATGCAGCACATTCTCATGGTATTTGAAAAATGTATCATAAATCAAAGGAGTTTTTATAAGACTGGTTTCCAAAGGAGCCCTGGGATTCCTGAACAATATCAGTGGTGGTTGACACATTTAAGTGAAAGACATTTAGTGGACCACCACCCAACCTTTCCTGTCAGATGTGCAACTGCAGAGAGCTGGCCACATTCTAGACTTGGAATGACAGCTAGGCCTGAACAGTAGCCCCACTGAAATGAATATGCCCCATAGAATAGTTTGTAAAGTGTTATGTGTGTAGGTGATGCTGCATAAACACCTAAATCAATGATACAAGTCAGTATGGAAAGATTTCTCTGAAGGCAGGTTTGAAAACCACTGCTATGGTAATATTGATGATGATGTTCATATGTCTTTTTGTGTCTAGACCAGGTGTTCCCAAACTTAGGTCCATTCACGACCAGTGGGCTGTGAGCTTCAATCAGATATCCACCGTGTGTCTGTGGATTTATGGTTGTAGATTGGAGAAAGCATAGCCATTGCACTGAATATTCATGTTGATTTTAAATTGTGTATTTATTTTATTCGTGTGTGTGTGTGTGTGTGTGTGTGTGTGTGTAGTGTTGTTTTACTGTCAATATGGGCTGGTGGCCCAGCTACACCTCTATCTGGACAGGGCTAGCCTAACGTTTGTCACCTACATTCTGGTAACCTCTAGGTTGGATCAGTGCAATGCATTATATGTGGGGCTGCATCTGAAGACAGTTGAGTAACTGGTGCAAAATTTTGCAGCCAGACTGCTCACCTGTACAAGACAGCATATAATGCTGATCCTGGCCTGACTGCACTGGCTCCCAACTAGTATCCAGGCCCAATTCAAAGTGCTGGTCTGACCAAAAAGCCTTACCTTAAAGACTGCCTCTCTTCATACAAACTAGCCCAGATCCTGTGCTTGTCATCCAAAGCCCTTTTCTCTGTCTCCCATCCCAGAGGGGTTCAGAGGGTGCCAGCATGAGGTCAGGTGTTTTCTGTGGTGGCTCCTCATCTGTGGAATGCTCTTCCTAGAGAGGCTCACCTCATGCCATCATTACGTGTCTTCAGGCAACAGGCGAAAACATTCCTCTTTATCCAGGCCTTTTGTCATTAAATAATATATGGCCTGTTAAATTATGATTTTTATTTTTTTATTAACCTGTGTGTTATTATGCTGTGTACTGTGGGGGGTTTTATTATGCTTTGTAAAATACGTTCTTAATGTTGAACACCATCCTGGGATCTTTGGATAAAGGGCAGTCTAACAGTTGAATAAATAATAATAGTATCTGTATGCTCTCAGCCTTTGAAACTCATAGTCTTGGGCCTTGTGGCTTTGGGATTTTTCATGTTATTTTTATTTTAATTTACAAACTTGTATTTCTGCATACCTAAAAACATCCCCTGAGTATTTAGAAACCAGGCTCTTATTTTTTTGAATGATACACAAAGGGCATTAAATAAGTGAAAATTTCTAGCTAGACTAACAGAAACAGTTGCAGGGCAGTGCACTTGACTGGCAGCTCGCTCTTCATAGTATAGATGCCCTTGTCCTATAAAACCCTTGAACTATTATTGCTTGTTTGAATCTTGCTGATATTTTTAGAAATACAGCACTATAGTAGAGTTACAAATAAAATGCTCTGTGCATGTACACTAGGTTCTGGTTTGTGGCCATATTTCTACTCATACAGGAAATAATTGCATTTACATATGCAAACCCAATCATCTCCAGTAACCTAGGACTCTGGAAGCAAGGTTGTTTCATCGTAATAATTATGTTTGTAAAGCTATCCTTAGCACAAATGAAAGGACAGACTACTGAAGGTGTCATTGGCCTTTGTGGCAACCTTTAGTGTAAAATTATAATTGCCTTGAAGGGAAGCTGAGTTCTGATCAATTGTTTTTATTTCCATGGGACAGCTCAATGACTGTGGAAGATTAATGAGACAAGAAAAATAGAAATGAAAGTTTTAGTGTTTTAGTTATACTCAATGCAACCATGGATATTAATGGAGATGAACACGAGGTTGTAGGTTAGCTCCGTGTATGGGACAGCTTTATATTCCTGTATTGCAGGGAGCTGGACTAGATGATCCTCAGGGTCCCTTCCAGCTCTACAATTCTATGATTCTATGACCAAGTTAGGCTCATAATTTCAATGAATCTATGTGTTTGTTTTTACATTTGTACAACACTTGTCCAGCAAGACACTGGAGAGAGCACTGAAGCAGTGGGTGACATGAGCTCAGAGTCCAGCAGTGATCAGGACACTGAGTTAGAAGCTCAGAGACAGTTCTGTTAGTGACCAGGAGCCCCCTGAATCTGAGGCTGGAGCTCACTAAAGCAGACCCTACAGCACCATGGGCACCTTCCTCTAGTCCTGAGGAGCTGAATGCCTGCAACCCTACCTTAATTCAGATTCAGGGCCAACATCCCAGGCTTTTTCTCCAGAGTTATATATCTAGAGGTCTGAAGCGCAATGTACTGTTGCTTTTAACAGCTAACTGGTGTAGCTGGGAAATGACTGTAGAGTGGAAAATTGGCTTTCTGTTTACTAGAAAGTAGAGCTTATTGGGCTTGAGAAGGGGAAAACAAGCAGAGGGGAAGAATGCATATATTAATAAGACTTATTTGTCTTTTCATTAAAAATTGTTTTGATCTCTTTGAGTATAAAGAATATTGAATCTAAATCTTTGATCTGAGACCTTTAGCACAGCAGACATTTCTGCTTTGTGACATTTTCCCTCGCATTTAATTGATAAAAGGAGTGATATAAAACGTCAGATATGCATTTCATCACAAATGTTAAGAGCTTGATTTTAATAAATATTATACAGCTTTCAATTATGCTGTTCTTTATGCCTTTAAGGATTTTCTTAGCACTAAAAGGCCCACTACTTTCAGCAATCTGGTTCACAGCAAGGTGTTGAACTTGACATTTTATACAGCTTAGATATTTGCATCCTTTGCCTTTTCAATTCCAAGCATGCTAATTGTGCATTCTCAGATGTGTGTGCATTTTTTTCACTGATCTTACTTCTACTTTAATTCTACTTCTTGCTGCTCTTCTGATATGATGAAGAAAGAGGATAGGATAAATGTAAGCTGCTGTTATACATTTCAGTGGCCTCTTCTTCCCCAAGATCCTCCATGAGCTACCAGGTGAATAAGGAATCTGTTTTAAATTGCCATCAAGACATCAAATAATGTAGAGCCCAAGACATTCACAAGTTTGTAGATCAAAAACAGCATCTTACATTGGAAGGCCATAAAAAGCAAGACTTTACAGTATTCTGTTTCAAATGCTCCCTACCATAGGACTAATCTCCTATGGTCTGCTGTTGCTGCAGATGCCGATCAGCCTTCAAACATTGAAGATTGTAATTGAGTCTCAAGGTTATATCTGATGAAGTGAACCTTAGTCCATGAGAGCTTATGCTAAGGTGACAAAAGACCCTGTTGCTACTGCTGCAGCAGACTAACACGGTTATAGCTCCAAAGTCACAAGGGAACATGTGTTTAACTAGCATGGCTACTGGTTTCTGGGCCCTAGTTTTAGTTTTGCCCAAAGTTGTTGAACTTTTTTAGCAAAACCTCAAAAAATGGCTTGCTATACATCCGGATTTTCCCACACATTTGGCCGATTTCCACTCAGATACTGTTTGCGACAACAGTATTCTGGTTATGTACAGGAAATTCCAGACTTATGGCAACCCTAATCTATGCACAAATTTCAGGTGCTGTAGTACCCTGAGCTCTACGCTGGAACTATTTCCCATTCAACTCATATGCTTCGTCATTTTTCATTCTGCATAAAAAGACTTCCAGACTGTCACTATATTGGGAATATGATTCAGTCACATGCTGGGAAATTCTGGTTGTGCAGTGGTAGGTGATTGGGAGCTCTTGCACAACAACAACAACAACACACACACACACACAAACACCCTGTTGGAATTTTTTTGCAATGTCAGAAAACACACTGGAAAGTATGACATAACACTTGCTTTGATGAAACATCATCTAGCCTCCCTGCAAACAAATCAGAATGAGGGCTTATTAAAGAGCCAGCATCATGTAATTTCCCCACAGACAAATCGAGAACAATGCTCAATAAAATATATTGTATGGAAGTGCCCATAGTTTATATTTTGCTAAGTTTACTGCTTCCAAACAACTTTCTAAGCATTAGCTACTATGACAACAAATTGTCTGACATTGGTCATCTCTTTAGTTCTGCTAAGACCCATTTCCCCATCAAAAGAAAATGTGCAAGACTATCTACTTAACAAAAGGAACTCATCTGAACATGTTTTGCAATCCTCGTCTGAGGATTCAAATCTTACAGTTAACAAATCACAGGGCTGGATCATTTTTTTAAAAAAAATGGGGAGTTCACAACTTTTAGCAGGCTCAGCCTCATTGAGGCACTTCACCCATAATATGTTATAGCTGTCAAATGACATCTCTGACCATTAACTGCTATGGCAACAAATAACCCATGCCTGGCCAACTCTTTATTCAAAGTCCCATTCTCCAAACAAAATGGAAATGTGCTGAATGGCTCTATTCAGTAGGCAAGAGGATTGTGTTTATGAGTGAGAGAAGGAAAGGTTTGTACTGCAGAAATTTGTTTTATAATCCTAAACTGATAGTTCGCCTTATTTGATTAAATGTTTGGGATTAGATGATTCCCCACTCTGTATCAAATATTCAGAAACACAAGATGGAGCCAAGCAATCACAGTATTTGGAAACGAATTGGCTCAGATTGGGTCTTTGTCAGTTTCTTCATTCCCTTTTCTGAAATATCATTGAAAAGTCTCCTTGTCTCACCTTTGTAAATGACTGGACAGTTCCTGCAAAGCATCAGGCACACTAGTTGATTGGAAATGTAAGTGAACTCCCTTGCGGTATGGAAAGAGGTTGTTTCTGACAAATGGAAATGTCTGCCAGCAGATACATAAAATACCTAGAGAGCACCTGATGGGCATCCATCGATGTCATCTTGTCTATTGCAGGAGAAATCACAGTGTGGGAGGCAAAATATCTGCAACCCTATTGTCCTTTGAAACAGGTTTTGTTACCAAGATGGAGTGAATCCTTGATATTCTGGTCAGGAAAACAAAGAAATGAAATCTAAAGTTAATAATTAACATCTCTCCTTTTCTCCCTTGTGTTATTTTTATGTGTCAGTATGTACATGTACATTGATTTCATCACTAAAAACAAGCCACCATATTTCACCTATTATGTTACTTTATATTGCTGTAACTTTCCCCTGCCTCGTTTCTTTCTGTCTTTTGCTGTGTTCCCATAGCTGGGGGAAATTCATGAAGAAGGTTGGGTTCTCTGCAACACGTTACAGCTGAAGTTCCCAAAGCATACCATTACCTTTGGTGATAACAAAATGCATTTATCTTCTATGGCATTTTAGATAGTTTCACAGCCTGCTGTGTATTCTAATGAAACCTGTATCGCTACCAATTAGACACCTGCAGTAGAAGTGGGCTATGCAAATGCAATGTCCCAAATGCTATTTTCCATCTCGCATTAAGGTTTCAAACTAAATTTCATTGCAGATAATGGCTAAAGGCCTTCTCCCCCAAATTTCAGAGTGCTACATGGAATGTCGCCAAATATCTCCTACTGATTTTAATGGAGGTGGTGTGTTCGCATGTCTTTGAAAGTGCATTTGCATTGCCTCCTACATTAATAAACTTCCCCCTTTCAGGAAAAAAACCCCTACACTTTGATAGGCTTGGCAGAACTGTAGGTTATTGCTTCAAGCTTTTCATCTTCAGAGGCATGGAGTTCAAATGTGACTTAATATAAGTCACAGAAGACGTGAACAAACGCTCCCTAGTAATATAAATATGGTGCAAAATAAACAGCAGGTAACTGATTTATGGAACTGCATTTCTATCTAGGGGTTCAGGTGATAAAATAAACGATGAGAATTCAGCACACTTGATTTATGCTACATCCAGAATACCAAAATAAAATTATAGCTTCATAATTCAAAGTTACTTGCTTCGTTCTTCCCAGACATAGGTCTGAGCCTAAAGTCACAAGACACAACCTGTTTTTTGCTACCTTCATCTTTCACCCTGTCACTGCTGCTGGCCTTCTCCCAAGCTGTACTAGTCATTTTTAATTGCTGTCCCGTCTCCCACACACCCTGGAAGATTTAAATTACCTTCATCATTGGCAGACAGCAGAAGCCCTCTCCTGCCTCCCAATTTGTTTTGGGTTTTTGGCTGGGGGTTTTTATTAGACAATTGCCATTTTCTCATAGGCGTTGTGTTGAAGTCAATAGCAGCTCATGAAGAACGGCAGAGGGGCTGAACTGCTTACCTACCTTCCCAATGCCAGCTTTGCTGTCAGCTACTGAGAGGGGAGCAGCAAGACAGCAAAGGCTATCACAGTGTGGGCACAGTGGAAGGAGCATAGGGTTGACTCTACTGTTGTGTGATAACACCACAGCTAACCAACTAACCAACAGTGACTCCAGCATTGGGAAGCCTGGTAAGTAGCTGCAACCACGCCCCTGCCCTGCCAGATGCTACTGAATGCAGTATAGTCTGTAACAGGATTTGCTTTGTAACCACAGAAACACAAGCAATGCAAGCAATGTGGAGACTTCCAGAAAGTCATCAATGTGGGCTAGAGCAGGAGTCACCAACCTTTTCAGGCCCATGCACACATTGCAATTTTTGAATAACTGTGCTGGGCACTATGGAATGTGAGCCTTGGAAAGTACATAGAGCTAAAACAGGAAGCGGGAAAGGCAAAACAACATACATATTTGCATGGTCCTGAGAAAAGGGAAGTCTTTGGGATGTATCCAACTAAGTCGCACTCAGAGCAGACCCATTGAGCTGAAATAATTTTACAGTGGGGCAGGGGACATTGGTGACTGCATGCTTATGAAAGTTTATCTGAGGAGTAAAATAGTGGCATGTAGGTTTATAAAGCATTGTGTCAATATACCCCATTGAAAGTAAGGTAATAGCTTCACAGCTATTTAGATGTTCATTCCAATCCATGTCCATTTGCCAATCATTCCTAAAAGTAGAATGAGACATATGACAATATCTCTACAAGTAGCTGAGATCAGCTGGGGTAGAAAAGCAGGGGGGAGGGGGGAAATGTACCAAGAAAGTAGATACGGATACCCAGGAGCATATACTGTATAGATCTGAGAAATGTCCAGCTGCTTTAATATATTTGGTAACAACTGTATTTGGGAAGAGAGTAAATCATTTTGCTATGTACTTTCAGTTCCATAAATAATTCTCAGGTTAAAGAGCACTGCAACATGCGTTGGCCAAGAATATACAGTCTTGATTATGGTATTTTGTAGTCGCTGCTTGCAGAATAGAAGAGGGAAGATTGGTTATTTTTTAATGAAAACTTCTATCAGTTTTCTTTTCTTTTGGGAAGAGCCTGGGAGTATGACAACTTTGTCTTATTGGACCAAAACTGCTTTGCACATGGGTCCGGTTGGGACAGCGGATAGACCAAAGGGACTGAAGGGACTATGTTTCATTCCCCTGGCATGGATAATCATTGTATAACAGGAGAAGCAGCATCTGAGCCAGCATTTATCCTTGCTTAATGTATGCATTGCGTGGCAAGTCCCCTCCCCCATGTGAAAAGAAGACACTGGACACATTATTTAAGGTTAATGGGCATAAAAGGCCACAACTTTATTGATTACAGAATTGAAAGGTATTGGCTTTAGGCATTGGCTCCTATCGACTACCCGGCATGGGAACCGGGAAGGGTTGTCCACAAGCCGTGGGAGTCCTGTTGAAGTACGCCAACTAGGATCCCACGGGTGTCACCGCTCAGGGGCGTGCCGGAGGCCCTTACCCCCCTAGGTTTCGGACAAGGCCACGCCCCCCGGAGTCCTCTACCGGACTACCCCTTTCATTGGGGGGAAGGTGATGGCGCTTCCTTCCCCCCCATTCATTTGCATAACAATTAACCCCTGCCAATGCCTAACCGCCAATACCGCGGAAGTTGTGACATTTGCTACGAGGTAGGCGAAAAAACCAAAAGGCTCGAAATGCGCCAAGTTGGAAAAATTCCTACCAGGCCCCTTGCGGCGACCAACCGAAGTCCATAGCAAGGTCATTGCTAGCCTAGCCTCAGGGAGCCTAACCTCAGGGTGGGCGGGATGGGAAAACCTCACAGCTGGCAAGGGGAAAAGAGGGCGGTCCCCGGGCGTGCCTGGGCTTAAATAGGCTATGCCCCACTTCCCCGACCCGCTGATTGGCGGGCCGGGTTGGAGACACGCCCGGGGATTCCCTGTTCACGCGGGGGCAAAGGCCGGCCCCCGCGCGCGTGTGGGAGGGATTAGCCCGCAACCCCCTCTCCTCCCAGGTCGGAAATGGCTTTATCAGTGTGATTGCATTAGCATCCCCCTTCGTGGGTTCTGAGACTGAGCCCCAGCATTTAAAAGATATGCTGGAAAACTTTAGCTTTGGAATTAGGAAGAAAGGCCGCCTCTCCATACCAAGTTGGACCACTGTCTGCACCACCTGGCTGGGTCTCTCCAGGGCTTCAGACAGTATCTTTTCCCATTCCTAACCAGGAGGTGCTAGAGACTGAATCCGGGGCCTTTCATTGAAGCATTCACCTTTTAAGATTTGCTAGATATGGCCAGATCACCTTTTATGTCACAGAGCTCAGTTAATAAGAAAAAACTGCATTTGGGCAATATTTCGCAACAGTAACAGATGCAAGAGTTTCAGAACCGGACTTTTTAACCCTTAGCTATGAATGTATCGAGCACATGCCATTTGGGCCTTTTAGCTATTTTTGTCCATTGGGCAGTTGGAAAGCATGTCTTCTATAGAAAGCATGTTTTCTATAGCCTTTTCAATATTGCGGCCTTTTATTTATGCATACAACATAGAAGGGAATGCTTTTCACAAAATAATACCTACCGTATTTTTCGCCCTATAGGACGCACTGTCCCATAAGGCGCACCTAGTTTTTTTGGGGGGGAAATAAAGGGGGGGGAATTATTTTTTCCCCAGGCGCGGGGCTGGGGCGAGGGAAGCCCGAGCTTCCCCCGACCCCAGCCCCCAAACAGGCAGCTCTCTGCAAGCCGTGGGAGCCCAGCGCCGGCTCCTGCTGCTTGCTGAGAGGTCCGCGAAGCCTGGACGTGCTGAGCTCAGCGCGCGCAGGCTTCAGCATGCAGGCAACTCTACGCAAGCGGTGGGAGCCCAGCGCTGGGCTCCCGCTGCTTGCGGAGAGCTGCACGAAGCCTGGAGAGCGAGAGGGGTCGGTGCGCACCGACCCCTCTCGCACTCCAGGCTTCAGCGAAAGCCTGCATTCGCCCCATAGGACGCACACACATTTCCCCTTCATTTTTGGAGGGGAAAAAGTGCATCCTATAGGGTGAAAAATACGGTACTTTCACTTCACCGCTTCAGGTTTTATCTCATTACAGAAGCAGAAAATCAAAATAAAATAAGAATCAATGCATTATTGGAGAAATAAATCAGATGCAAGCAGAGAGAGAGATCAGAGTGGTCTGTGTAATATATTCATAAGCACCACAATAATAAGGGGGAAGTGGTGGAGGGAACCCCATAGCCTGCTTGTACACTCTACAGTCACTGGGCAGTATTGGGTTTATCTGGGTGGAGTCAGGAGTTTCCTGCTGCTGCTCTGTTCTTGTTTAAGAGACAAAAGTAGCTCTTGGCTAGCTCAGTGATATATGTTTCATAAGCAAGCATACTTGTGAGCTCACCCTACTGCTGCTAGGAGCCAGTTAGATGTTTCCTAGCAATTTTGCACCTTCAGCTTTACAGAAGTGCTTTGGCTGAAGTACATCTTCTTCCCAACAGATGGTTCTGAGGTTTCAAGCATAACTGCCTCAAAAGTATTTTAATCTGAGGGACAATGGGGGCAATACAGCAGATGCCCTGTAGCAAACCTTGTAAATTTCACCCTCCTAGTGTAGCTTTGCTTCCTCAAAGCAAATGGGCAATCTATACGTGAAGGAGATTATTTATCACTGTTTGTGCATACAATAAAAGGAACAATGCCGTGCTAGAAATCTGTTAGGCTGGAAAGGCTAGAACCTATTTGTGACCACTTGCTGTGCTGGGTCAATGAACAAGTCCTGAGGGATTTTATCTTACAGTGGACTGCTGTAATGTAACACTGGAACTCCTAAAGTACCAACTGAAAAGCTTCCTCTTGAGCTAGAAATTGCTCGATGCAGTAAACTTCCTTCTTCAAGATGACTCCAAAGCATTCTCTGGAATAATAGAGCCAGCAGAGATTTTCATTTCACAACATTTTAAATTTCTTTTAGCTTGTTTTTAAGTTTTTATGGTGTTTTTGTTTGGTTTTATGTTTCCATATGGTTGTAACCCGCTGTAATATATGTTTATGATACAGCAATCTATACATATTTTAAATAAATAATGAACATGGATAGGAAACATAATCTTATCTACCAGTGTTCTAAAAAGCGAAGCAAGAGGTGCTTACTGGTTTACCCTTGCCAGCCTTGGAGAGGGTCCTTCCTCTCTTCCAAACCATCATCACTAGTTGCAACTATTTGTCATTTGGACCACCACAATTAGGTACTGTCGGAAGGCATGATGAACAGGTTTTCTACAAAGCAATTGTCAGGGACAGCATAATGATGGGTAAGCATAATGATGAGTGGTGATGTCACTCTTTCATCCTCAAGAAAATGTTGACAACTGGTCAGTACAGTTCCCCATCAGCTGTTCTTAGTATTCCAAAGGAGTACTGCTATACAGATGGTGGGATGGAAATGTCTGAACATCATCTAGGAACATATGCTGATACCTTATACTCACATAAGCCTAATTGTCCATTCCCCTTCAGCTGGTTTATATAATACTAGTCTGTGCTCTTGGTAACAGAATATGCAAAATCCCTGTTAGCATTCAACTACTGCGCCATTCCCAGTGGATTGTTTTGACAGAACTCCTGTCTGGAGTGGACAGACTGGCCACCTCATCAAGCTTTCCACCTTTCATACATTGACGAATCAGACCTTGAATTAGGTTACATAGGTCTTCTAAACACATCAGAAACATACTTGGGGACAAATCTTCATTCTTAATATGAACATTTTCAAAAACTTCAGAGTTCATTCTAAAGAATATATAGTAAGTTGATTATTGTGAAATCAAACTGTTTTTCTAAAGCAGTAATAGTGGGCAAGAAGGGCATATGAGCTTCCTCTAATATATGATGCACCCCCCCAAAAAAAAAATCCTTACACTGTAGCATGCCAAGAAACGTTCCCGTTCAACACCACAAACCATGATGTTACTTTAGCTTTTTGAAAGCATTGCATTGGCTCTGCAGGAACAAATAGTGGGAAATGTTTCTCATGCACAGGCCAGACATCTCAATAGATACTTTGCAATAATAATAAAGAATCACTCAGACTAATGGCTCTTTCCCCATATCTACTTTGCATATTTTAAAAAGAAACCTTGGGTGAAATAAACAGTACATTCTCATCAGAGTACATGTATTTTAAAAAGTCAATGCCAAAAGTCTTTCTCTTACTTGAATAGATTGTCACATATTTAGAGCCCAGACACTAGCATACCTTTATTTTCAGGGTCACAATCCATTTATAAATATTTAGGATGCTGTATACCAGGACAAGTACCAGTGCTACAGTTGGATGTTTCCTATTTTCAGTATCAAACATTAAATCAAACAATTAACAGGAACATGGTGAATTTTTTAAAAAAGTTTATATTCACTTGCTTTTTTGAAGTGTGGGAGCAGCTTTTTACTTGCACTAACATATTTTCTGTGCTTTTGAGCTAAATGCCATTAAGTAAGGCTATTGTCCTCCCAGGGGACACCCGGTTGTTGAAGTCTCCATCAAAAAGGGGGCTTCTTAGAGTATGACAATAGCTGTCTGTGCACAGGCCCAGTTTTCATGATTCCTCTTTAAAGAAGAAGGGAACGATGGTGCAGTATTAATAGTGGTGTGCCCACTTCTCTGTGCTATGATGCAGCCAGGGCTCATAGTGAGGCAAATATGTGAATCGCCAGCTCATTGTATTAGGTGGGTTTACTGACCCAATCACAGAACAGGGGTAAGCCCTGAAAGAAGTAGGTTTGCTAGGAGGACTGAAATGTGCTGCCATGTTATGATGACCTTGTTTGGGTCCCAGTGGTTGTCTGAACTGACAAGCTATCCTCTCATGCTAGTGCTGGGACACCTTACGCTGGTTCATGGGAACTGCTGCCTCATGACTGGGATGCAAGATACAAATTCAGCTTCTGACTGCAACATTCAGGCTTGTGGTTATATATGGCTCATAAATAACCTGATTTTATTTTGTGCTAATGACTCATTGAACTTATGAGTGCTTCCTGGAAATTGGGGACTGTTACTGGAATCCATTAATGCATCAGAAGACTCATTAAGTCCCTGCATGACTACAAAAAATAAAATAAAAATGCTCATCTTCCTGTACCTAGGGCAGAACATTGTTTTCTGGGCTTTGGTTGTCTGCATATTAAATATAAAAATGTCACTATATATGGTATTGTAGGAAATCTTCCAAGGGGAATGGCAGAGGTGTTCCTGAGCTCCCAGGCCTGGCAATTAAAATCTGGGCTCATGATACTTGCTTCAGTTACTGAATAAGTATTAACTCGTATCACTTTCCCACGTCCATTTTATATATATTCCTCTCCAGTTGTAGCAACGGTGTGGTGGTGAAGCAGTGGTTCTGACCTGCCCTCCTAATGGCTGAGTTACTACTGCTTACTGTGTGGGAGGAACAGAGGGGCAAGGTTGTGGGGAGGTCAGCACAGTACAGATGCCTTTGATTTCCCTTCCTGCCCAGCCTCTTTCCTTTAAATCCCACTGCTGGCAGAGCCAAGTAGCCACAGGGAGAGGGAAGAAGAAGGTAGTTCTCTCTCTACCATCTCTGGTGCCTGGCACATTGCACAACAGCACACCAAGAGTTAAGGCCCCAGTATGCCCCTTGGGAACCATGCCATAGTCATTGAGAAAACAATACATCCAAGGGGTACTGATGCCTTGTGTCTGCTATGCATCATTCCAGGAACCCAAGAGAGAAGGGAGGGATCCTCTCTTTTTCCTCCTCCTGTGGCTGCTCACAATCCAAGAAGTGCTGCCAGCAACACCAGCCAGTAAGTGGAGCTTGAGGAAAAGGTGGATCTGGGCCTGAAAGTGAAAGAGCCAGGCAGGGAGTGAATATTGGAGCCTCACATTGGCTCAGAAATTAGCAAAGCTGCATCCTGATTTGTTTGGAACTAGCTCAGCTTAATTCCCACCCAATGCAAACTGGGCAGAAGGAAGAGGAGCTGCCCACTTCTAATCTTTTATGGATGATGGTTGCAGAAAGATGCTAAGTTTCACCAAAGATGCTAAGTAAATATTACCTACCTTTGTTCGGCTTTCTTTCAGGCTGTCAATATAATAGACCAGAACATCTGGAATCTGGCACCAGATCAGGTCCTTATTATCAGATGGCACACAGTGTTTTCAGGCTTCATTTTGGAGGAAAGGGGGGGAATTCCTGTCTATGCACTACGATCGGGAGCCAGGAATTAGTTTTTATGAAATTTCGCATGAACCTGTTTAATTATTACACTGCTTCTAGAGAAGAAATTAAGCTGAATGGCCATAAAATGCACTTAAATCATATTCTAATCAACCTTAAGGATTCTGTTTACACTGTGAAGCTTTAAAATGTTCATTAAATATGCACAGCATTTTGCAAAAGCAGTATGAATTGCAACTTTTGATTTCTGAGGAAACAGTCTATTAAAAAGTATAGAATATTACAGTACAGGGCTTCTGTGGAAACCCACTGAGGCAATTTGTACTGGTGCTTAAACATTTTGTGAGACACATTTCAGATAACTTCCAGGAAACAAAGTCTACACATACTTAAAAGAGCTGAATATATCTTTCCCTGATTGGTTTTGCTGAGATATCTTCATTTTCTTTGTGAAGGCAAATATAAAATTAGAAGCAATCCTAATCTTTTGAAACATCGATAGAAAGTTGATTTCATGGCATGTGGATAATGTCTGCAAGAATGAAGCATCATTCTTGCATTCCATACAATAACTGAGAAGGAAAAGCTCTCTATATAAGAGTTGGTACATTAATTTGCTTATTTTCTTCTTTCCTACCTGTTACTTTTAACCTTTAGTGTAATGTCTTTTAAATTACTAGCTGGCCTCATTCCTTGCATGTATTTATTTGAATGCAGACAGAGTACAATGAGTGATATACGGCAGAATACCTCAAAATTGGGTCTATAATCTAGCACTTGTGTTCTTTATCACCAGTATGAGGGTTATGCTTTTTTACCTAATGCTCCTGTTTTGTTTTGTTTTTTGTATTGTGTTTTGTTTTGGTTTTTTTGTTTTGTTTTGTTTTGGATTTATGTTTTCTAAATCCACACATGTTCCAGTTCTGTTTGCTTGCTTGCTTTGTTCCGTAAGAATAGCATGTGCAAGGAATGCTACTTTATTTGTAGACAGTAAACAGGTAGTTCAAAGATGAGGCAGTACTAGAACCGCAACAATCAATTGTCAAGCTTAAGTGCTCCTGGCTTGCAAAAGCCTCTCCAAAACAGCCCAAAGGAAAGCCACACTACATAATTAAAGCATATGATTTGTGATTACTAAAATGCAGCTGTGACGGTTCAAGGAGAAGCTTGACCTGGTTGAATGTTGTGCCTGGTAAGCATAGCAAGTTTCCTTTAGCATGCTGCTTGTCAGTCGCTCCTGGTACTAGGTGTCTGTTTCCTACTGTCTTTTGGAAGATAGCAAGAGATTTTGGCCAAAATCTATTGGGAACTACTTAGAATGTGCTCAGTGGCGTAGCGTGGGTTGTCAGCACCCGGGGCAAGGCAAGTAATTTGTGCCCCTAACCCGTGGATTTGCGCCCCCTAACCCTAACCCTCAGATGTTGCGCCCGGTGCGGCCGGCCCCCCCTGCACCCCCACGCTACACCACTGAATGTGCTTCACTGAGCAACTTATCTCCATTCTGCTAAGCCAGCCCCGTCCTCTGGATCTGACCTCAAATAAGGGAGTTCTCTCCTAGCGGCGCAGACCTCAGCTAGTGATGTGTGAAACAATGCTAATCATGCCTCAAAAACCATTTGTGGTTTTCACATCTCCTTTTAAATGCTGAGGGGGGCGACGAAGACTCAAAAGCGTTTTTGCACAGCCTTCTCTCATGCAAGCTCCCACCTGCCCCCATTTGCCAGAAAAGACCTTCCCTCAGCAGAGGAAGAACTGGTAGCGAGATCGTGAGTTCCTGTTTTAGCTGCTAGTTTTTGTTCTTAATTTGACAGGATTTACCCCAATGACAAATACACTAATATTCTGGATACTTGAATTGTTTCATCTGGAGCAGCAATCACAAGCAGAAAAGGTTTAAGAACAAACCAATAATATCCTTCTCTAGATTCTAGATTGGAAGTGACTAACTGCTTTTCAGGGGCCCAAGCATATCCTCACTCCAGCATCATGATGCAGTTTCCCTCCCTGATCATCAGACTGATCATGTACAAATCAGCTGAGAAGGTGGTCCTGGGTGCACAATTGAGAAAGTAGAAACCCACTTTTGACCACACCCAAGGTCAAGGGTAAATGTGACCCATAGGCAGTAAAGTTTACATGCCTCTGATCTAAACAATGAGTGTTTCACTCTAGCCTTCTCTTTGTCTAATTGGCAAGACCTGTTTTCCTAAATCTCAGTTATTGCTGTGATTTTATTCATTGGATAAAAACACAGAAAGGCAGGAACAGACTTATTTCTCACAAAACATGATAGTAAGAGGATAGTGGCTGTACCTTTGGCCTCCTATCTTTGGTTGTAGAGTTGCTAAGAACTTGTTTTAAAAAAGAAAGAAAGCTGGGCATCAGGGGAATGCAGGCCCAGGTGCAGCGAGGCTGTGGGAAGCCTGCAACTAACATGGGAAGCTGAAAAAAAATCACAGGACAATCACTTTGGGATAAAATAGACCACAACTTTATTGATTACAGGTGAACATAGATCTTGGCATAAGCACAGCACCTTGGCATAGCACCTACCCCCGCTACTGGTTGATTTCTGAGCAGGGTTAATCCCAGATCACCCCTTGACATCCATCGTATTGGGGTGATTTCTCTAAGATCACAATGGGGGGGGGTGTCACGGCTCATCAGCCCCCATCTGGGCGTCAGAATGGAAACACATCCCCTAGACCCATTTATTGGAGTACATTAAATGGAGTACACCAATCCCTTTGAGTGAGAGGGGGGTCCCAACCCCCTTTGTCTTATTTTCTCATCCTCTTCTTTGGAAGTCAAGCACCAACTGGACCTTGGGCAGAAGGTGCAGCCATGCTTTATAGCCAGGGAGAAGACCTGAAGGGTAAGGTTCCTACTCTGGTCTGCTCCAAAGTCCCACCCCCACTGGTCCCACCCCATTATTGGTCAAAATTACAGGTGAGCCACTATAAGCCCCTGCTCACTTCCTCTATTGGAGGAAGTGAGGAAACTGGTATCCCCACCACCACTGTTGTTGCTGCACCAGCCCACAATCACTGCAGTTCTTATAGCTCATATTGGGAGGAAATAGCGTTCTTCTTTGCAGACAAGCCATTCTTGTTCAGTTGATAACTCCTGCAATGTCACGACATGCAGGGTTACAGCAGCATTATGGGATAACTTTGGGCATTCACAAACTGCCTTAAGGTTGGCACTGCTATGGGACGAACAACCACTATTTTACTGGTCATGTCCCCACCACATTACTTTTTAAACACTTTAGCACCCAGTTGTGTATATAATACATCTGAAATCAGAAGTAGTTTCAGTGCCTATCCCAAGCTTTGGTTTGGATGTTATGCCTAGGTTTATCCTATAATGCTTATGAAATACTGTGGGTCATAATGTCCGTTTGCAAGGTCAGTGGTTCATACCATTGGGCTATAAATTGTATTATCTCTTATTTGTACAATATAATTTCCAGAGTCCTCCTGTGTAAATATGAAATAATCCGTTCTATAGAAAGAGGTAAAAATTAAACACTTTCCTTCAAATGAATGGGGTAGTGTTTTGTTTTGTTTTGTTTGTTTGTTTAATTTCTTGGCACAATATTGAAGGTATCAATTTCTATAGTGTTATTTTGCTAAAATAAATTTCCTTCAAAATAATACAGGAATGTTCTGGGTTCCCCACACACAAATGTATTTTGAACCATCTTTGCTTTGGAAAGAAAAGACTCCAATTTCTTCACATAAAAGCTATTTTTCCAATAGTGTCATCTGTTTCCTAGGAGACTCGATCACACTTGTGTTAACCTCTTTCAAGTTCCCCCTGGATGGATCTGTCATGCAATTAGGTTACTGAGGGTCTGCCATGACAAATAGGATTCTGTTTGCTTTTGATATACTTACGATCTGGAAGCTTTACTTAAGCTTTTCTGCTAGTAGATGGTGTCTTAGGAGTGCTGCATGCTGTTTTAACTAACAAACAAGCAAGCAAACACATAAAAATCTACCCCATTAACTCTCCAGCAACTTTGTTTCATTATTTTTCATTTATTTTTTTATTTATGATTTTTTTTAGAAATTCTGTCCATCTTTTCCCTCCACTGGAGTCTCTCAAAGTGGCTAACAGAAGATTAAGAAGCAAAGAATAAAAACAGCAATAATTGTATCCAGTTCATTAACAGAATCTAAATACTGCTTAATCATCAAAGTCTCTAAGCAGTTTATATAATATGGCCAATAATCCAGCCATTCACACAAATGAAATGCAAACACAACATATCTCAATACTAGAAGCAGCATTTTTTTTTTTTTAAGGAACCAAGAGAACCAGAACTCACAATATCTGGAATACTAACAGTGTTTGATGAAGGGGGTGGGGTGGGGAGACAGGCCGCCTGATGCCGGCAACAGAAACAAAGATACAGATGTTCTAGCTTCTTGTGAAAGTGAGTTCCATGTACTGGGTGCTGCCACTGAAAAGGTCCTCTCACACATTGCCACCAAACACACCTCAGATGTCAGTGGCCTGCAGGGCCACATCAGCAGATATCAAATGATGCACTCAGGGAGAGGTGTTTTTTTCAAGGGCCTCGGTTCCAAACTGTTTAGGGCTTTAACGGTAATAACCAGCACTTTGAATTGCACTCTGTCATGAGCTGGCTGCCAATGAAATTGATGCCATAAAGGGCTTACATTATCTCAGCTGGTCAAGATTTCAGCAGCATTTGGCACCGACTGAAATGTCCAAGTGGTTTTCAAGGACCACTCCTCACAGTGTGTGTTAATGTATGTCCAGCTGAGCTGTAACTAGTACATGTATGGCAGTGAAGCCAGGGGCAAATGTGGGTGAAGCAATGGATGTAGCTGTTGCCTTTGTATAGGATGTGGCTTCCAGCCACAAAACGTCAGAGATTTCTACACACACAGATCCATATGCATCGCTCCAAGCAAGCAGAAGTCTGTACCAGTTGCAGTTCCCAGGCTATTTTCAAAAACAGCCCCATGTGGAGCATATTAAAATTATCTACCCAAGTTTACCAAAGCATGCGGCACTGTGACCAGGCCCTCTGTGGCCAGGAATGACTACAGATGGCAAATCAGCCAAAGCTGAGAATAGGCAATGCCAGTGACACCACATGGGCTTCCAGGGACAAAGCTGAATCAGTGAATACCCTCAGACAATACACCTTATTTCTTCAGAGGGCGTACAACTCTGTCCAGAATAGGAGACCTTCTAATTCACAGACCCCAAGACCCACCAACACAGCACTTCCACTTTGTTGGGGATTCAAACGCAGTATATTGGCCCTCATCCAGTTCATTACTGCTCTTGTTCAAAATGCATACTGATAACCTATTCTGCACCAGCTCTGTCATTTATTTATTCATCATTTAGCATATACAGTGGTACCTTGGGTTACAAACACCTCGGGTTACAGACTCGGCTAACCGGAAGTAGTACCTCGGGTTAAGAACTTTACCTCAGGATGAGAACAGAAATCGCTCGGCGGCAGCAGGAGGCCCCATTAGCTAAAGTGGTGCCTCAGGTTAAGAATGGTTCCAGGTTAAGAACGGACCTCCAGAATGAATTAAGTTCGTAACCAGAGGTACCACTGTATTCAGATACTCTCGGAAGGCACTGTTGTTAGTAGCTGCAAAGAAAAAAATACTTTGTTGGGGATCTGCTGTTAGGTCTGCTAATGTGGACTCCACCACAACATTATTCACATAATGCCCCCACACAAATTCCAACTGACTAATGGTATTATGGGCTAGCTATGAGGAAATACAAAAACTGTTTGTCTCATGCTGAATTGTAATTCTTCTTAGAAAATTATGCTGCACAAATGTTGCATTGATCTTGGGAAAATATAACAGTAATAATATCTAGGGGGTTAATATTCTAATGATGTACGTTCAGTAATATTTTTCACAATTAGTATTTCATGATGGATGTCAGTGGTATTAATTTTTTTCACTTTAGCAAGCAAGGGATTAGCTGTAAATAGCCTGAGAAAGGGCTGTAGAACTTTCTTATGAATAAATTAAGTGTGAATATTCATCAAAATAATAAATGTAACTTCTAATACCAGCTTGCATTGTTTTATGAACTACTCAAGTATATATATATAATTCAAACACAAATAAAAATGTAGAACTGAAAGTAATTGTAATAATTAAGTTTTAAGACTTTTTATTTTTTCAGAGAAATGTGATAAAGAATCTGGATTTTGTTCGTTTTTTCTAAATAAATATATCACAACTTGTTACATAGTTTTATAAGCGTTTTAACTTATATAAAGCTCTACAATATACTTGAGACAAGAGCTGCCGAAAGTGGAAGGCACTTCCTAATTGGTAACAACACAGGTGCTGGTGCCTAATGCATCAATGTGGTGTGTGTGCCAATTTGCTGCATATGAGAAGTTTACTGTGTGAGTTAAACCAAAAAAACAAAACCCTTCTCATTTGACAGGTTTTCTTTCCGGGGCACCCTTTCCTGAGGAGCATAGTGTAGCCAGTTGCCAACCCTACAACCTTAATTACTTCCAAACTGGATGATTTCAATGAGTTCTGCATTTGGCTGCCTTTGAAACATCTCTGGAAACTTTGGTTGATCCCAGTATACAGCAGCGAAGATGTTAGTGGGTGTACACCTGTGGGAGACTACTGTATTTTGCAATAGCTGCACTGGTTGCTGGTTTGTTTCTGGGCACAACTGAAAGGACTGGAGATTACTTTTGGAAAAAGAAATGGTTTGAGCCTACTTAGGATACTTAGGGCCCATCTTTTCCCAAACCAGCCTATCTACTCCCTAAGATCTGTGAGGGTGGGATTATTTTTTGTGTCCCAGTAATGGCTGAGGCAAGGCTGCTCGAGAAATAGTAGGGGCCTCCCCTGTGGCCTTGCCTAAACTGTGGGACTTCCTGCCTCACAGGTCTTTTGAGCCTCTTTCCTTATTATTTGCTGCCTGGCCAAATCATTTATTGCTTTTACCATTATCATTCGTATTCTGCCAGGCTTTTGACCTGCTAGATTTACTTCTGTTTTATTATTGTTTATTGCTTGATTTTCATTGGACTTGATTGTGGGGTTTTTTTTAATTTAAAAATGATGTAAGCTGTTCTGAGTGTTGCAGACATAGTAGAAAAGCTAAGAAGAATTCATTGTGTCCAGTCCGTTAGACTAACGAAAGCTGCAGTGAAATGTTAGTCATTCCATGTAGCCTTCTTCTTCCATTTGAGGATAAAATGATTTCTCCCCACCCCATAAAAATAAAAGTTGACACACAAAAAGGGTATTGGTGTATCAATGCTAACATTTCCCAATATTTTCAAAATAATGTGGCAGCCATCAGTAAGACTGCATTGAATTTTGGAAAACAGAACCCTGAGCTCCCTAGTGCTATTCAAGAAACATGCTCCTCTGCCCTAACAAGATACACTGACAAGTACAGAAAGACCTCTGACAATGCTTGGATGAACTGAAGATTTAACAATATACTGGAAGAGCTCTCCAGATGAGAGGACTATTTTATTTTATTTTTACTATCTACTATGGGAAGAACCTACTCTACTGTAAAACACTGGGATATTCTGAATCTAAAGCTGCAGTCTTGTATCCACTTACCTGGATACAAGGTTTCCAGGTAATGCAATGGCTGAGTAGGTATGCGTGGGATTGTACTGTAACACATTGCACATGTCTTCACAAAATAAGCTAAGTTATGCTCATGAAAAGAAAAAGAAAAATATGACCCCCTGTGGATCTGGTGTGCTTGGAAGGAATTGTAGTGTGCGCAGGGGGTGGGGAATTCCCCTGCCAACATAAGCACCACAAAATCCTTTGCAAGCATCCATGTCCCATGGGGGGGGGGTGATCCTTAATAATTGCTGGATTTCCTGTGTTAACAGATGAGGCCACAGGCGTCAGCTCTTAGGGGTCAAGCCCTTTTGGTCCCCACCTATTTTGGGGGGTAGGGGCCAGATCTTCTCCCCCCAATGTCCCGAAAGCATGGAGCTGAAGTGCAGAGCTGATTGTGGTGTGCCTCCAACGGCCATCTCCTTCTTCTCCTTCTCCTTCTCCTTCTCCTTCTCCTTCTCCTTCTCCTTCTCCTCCTTCTGCAGAGGGGAAGAAGGGTTGAAGCAGCCTTCCACCAGTGGTGGTGCCAAGAGGAGGAGGAGCCTCTGGCCACTAAGCCATGCGGCCACCACGTTTAGCTCCACCCCCAGCTCCTCCCAATGTCCTGACATCACACACGTGACTTTGTCTCTCCCCCGTCCCCATTTGCCCTTGCAAGCTGGCACCTTTGACAGAGGCTGAAAATCCTCATAATTAGTTTATGATGACAGAATGGCTGTAAAAGCTCGTGCATTGAAGCCAATTGTGGTACCTTTTCCCATTATGAGTAGCACCTTAACTATGTAAGGGCAATTAATGATAAAACAGTCTTATTCAAGAGAATAAGACACTGGAAAATCTGCCTAGTTCCAAAAGCTTTATTCATCATTTGCAGCATATGTATTGTTTTAATGGTCAAAAAGACTATCCATTTTTGTTTAAGCATAATGAAAGAAAGAAAGAAAGCTTTACAGAGCAAACTGCTTAGAGCCTGCTGCTGCTTGGTGACCACTAGTCTCATAAAATGCAGAGGCGTCCATGGTAAAATCCATGTGGAACCTTGTGAAAGACCCAATGCACATTCAGCTCAGCTTTGTGGTTCATGTGGCAGAAACACAGAAATCCGACTTAAAGGAAATTTGAAAACGCCAAGCCGACTCTTTGTTGTGCTGTTCAGAGTGGGGAAATCATCAAGGGTTTAAAATATGCAGAAGCCTCAAGTGTCAGCAACTAAATAATTCTAGATGTTGTTCAGCATGGTCATAAGGAAAACACTGCTGACAGTGAAGACTGGAATGGTACAATGTGAACTGTGAATATATGAGCTGGAATTGTCTGATCAAAATGTCTCAAATAAGGGGCATATAGGAGCTGTGTGTCGAGCAGGGATGGCTAACCTGTGGCCCTCTGGATGTTATTGGACTCCAATCCCCAACTGCCCTAGCAAGCATGGACAATGGTGAGGGGTGAGGGGAGTCCAGCAACATCTGGAGGCACACAGATTAGACACCTCTGGTGTAGACGGTATACAGAATGTAATATGGAATGCATGTTAGCAGACCTTGGAACTTAGTTGAATTAGACTGGAATAATCACTTACAGCTTTCAAAGGCTCGTCTCCTTCAGCATTCTGTTCTCACAATAGCCAACCAGATGTCTATGGAAAGCCTGCAAGTAGGCCATGAGTCCAAGAGCTTTGAAAGCTAATGCCATGCCAAGTCCTTCCCAATTTATTGCAGGGAATTTGTGGGATTTGAACCCATGTCTCCAAGATTAAGACCTAAATACCACACATTCTGTACTGCAAAATATTGGCTTATTTCCCCCTTTCTTCTCCTATACTCTGAGGAATAGATTAGATTGCTTTTATTTTATTAAACTGACTCCTGGAAATGTTTTCCTTAATGCATGTAACTGTAGAAATTCAGTTCAAAGAGATGCTCTTTAACTCTTCCCTACTGTTATAAAGGTTCTGATTGCTCTGTGTCCCCATTGGGTGTCTGCAGAAATCAAAAAATGTGAGGCAGGAATCAGATGTATGCTTCTCTTTCATGATGAAGGGAGAATAACGTACTCTATGAAGTAGAGAAACATTAATAAAACCATTCAAGAGTGGTGGGATGCATAACAGGATTCATCCAGGACTAAGATTTTTATTGCATGTTTAGAGAAAACATTATTTGCAAGAGAATTGCACTGCTTTGCATCAGCGGCAAAGAACATTTTTCAAACAGAGAGTTACATTCCCATCTGGGCAACCTTCCAGGACCATATGTCAATGGTGGATGGGTCTAGTAGCAAAAGAACAATTGCTTTGTATAGTAAGCCTGTTTGACTTTGTATAGTAAGCCTGTTTCTGCATATACACACCCTTCTCTGTCTGCCATCCAGGCCACCAGGAGGCATCTTCAGAGTTCAAAGACACACTGCAGCCAAGCAAACACTCAAGGAAGGTGAGAAATAGGGGTAGAGATGAGTATGAACTGGAGAGAAAGGGATGTGGCTTTGGGAGAATGCTAAGGGCCAGGTAAAGAAGTCTAGAGAGTCACATTTGGCCCTCACATCTGGGATTCCCCACCCCTGCTGACAATATTAAAACCTGGGTGCTATGATCACGTTCCTCCTATGTTTCACCAACTGCCTGGCTTCCAGTTCATTTCTGTACCCCATTCAGTAAAATCCTGGTTGTCTCCACTATCAAAGCTGCCTTGCTGCTTCTGCTGTTGTGTTTATTTATCTACTGTCTTGTTGATGGCTAGGTAGTGAATTGGCAGAGTTGTAGATGAAAGCCTGTTTCTGAAATTGGATTAATATTGGTTTCCGTCCCCACTTTCAGGCAACCTTGCAATTTGTAAAATTGAGTCCTTGATCATGTTCTTTAGAGCACAGCCTGGAGATAGCAAGCACTCCTCCCCATGTCAGCCTTTCTGTCATTGCAAAATTTTATAGAAGTTTCCTCTGTTGGGGGGAAAAGATCAATTTACAGTGCAATCCTACGTATGTTTACTCAAACATATGTGCAACTGAGTTCAATAGCAAGTAAGTGGGTGCAGGATTGCATATATATTAGGAATGTGCACAAACCACAAGATTTCCCATTTCAGTGCTTTGGGAAAGAGCAAGGTTCAATCCAAAGCTGTTCCAATTTGACCCAATGTCTGATTCTGACTCCAATATGGAATATGTGCTGCTCCTATTCACTATTATGGGGAAATAAAAAATGGCTATAGCCTTTTCCCCTTTTGACAGAATTGAATGTAATTTGCAAGCATATTTCTCCTTTTTTAAAAGGGGCCATCTGTAACTTTGGAGAGGATTGTTTTTGGCAGAATATGATTAAATTTGCAAGTCCATTCTGAGGGGATGAATATTGTCAGATTTCAGAAGGATGTATGCAGCAGTTTATGTGCAGAGATAACCTTTGCAGTTTGGAGTGGTCAAAAAAAGACTCACTTAATCTCTCCTGTTGTTTTATAGGCAATTTGTATGAAAGTAGCATACATTAGAAATGTGCTCCTGTGTGAGAAACCTGCCAAACTGAAGACAAATCAGTCCAGGAGTTTTGTACTGGGTATCTTGAAAGGTTGATTTGGCTGAAAACTAAAAGGGTTTTGCTTCCCGGTTTGTGTTTTGTGGCTATGACTGGCAACCACAGCATAGGTTTCCTTAAAAAATAAATAAATACCCGGCACAAGGATGGAGGATTATGCTCAGGAACCCTCAGGAATCCAAGGGAGGGTACACCTTGCATCCCCATCTGTACTATCATTAAAAATAACCCCTCCCTCTGCTGCAATTAGTATTTGGTGGGAAACTTTCATTGGTGCCAACTGGAGGTTTTTTCCTATTGCTAACTGCCACGTGGGAGAAGGCCACTCCCCCCACCAAATATTGCAGCTGTAGATCTACCCTCCCAACGCACTGCATTTCTGAGAACAATACACACATACACACAGAGAGTGCTTGGTATTTAATTTTTTAAGACCTTCTCTGATTGCTAAAAGCTTTGCGGCCATAATTGTCTCAATGATTTAGATGCAACATACAATATAAAAAGGCACAGTACTTATAAAATCATACTGAATCCTTATTCTGTCTTCAGCAGCATTGACTACCCCTTCCAGTTTGGTGTCATCTGCAAATTTGATGAGCATCCCAATACCTTCATCCAAGTCATTTATAAAGACTTTGAACAACAAAGGACCCAGGACAGAACCCTGCGGCACTCTACTTGTCACTTTTTTCCAGGATGACGAGGAACCATTAGTGAACACTCTTTGCATTCATTCAATCAGCCAGCTACAAATCCACCTAAAAGTAACCTTGCCCAGCCCACATCTTACCAGCTTCTCCACAAAAATATAGGGGACTTTGTCACGAGCCTTGCTGAAATCAAGATACACTATGACCACAGCATTCCCCTGATCCACAAAGCTTGTAACTATCAAAAAAAGAAATAAGATTTGTCCAGGCTGAGTTGTTTCTGAGAAACACATATGGGGTCTTAGTAATTACAGCATCCTTTTCTAAGTGCTGGTAGACTGACTGTTGAATTATCTGTCCTAGAACCTTTCTTGGTATTGATGTCAAGCTGACCGGCCAGTAGTTACCTGGATATTCTTTTCCCCTCTTTTTGAAGATGGAGACAACATTTGCTTCTCTCCAGTCCACAGGGACCTCACCTGTTCTCCAGGAATTCTCACAGATTATAGACAAAGTCTCTAATATTACATTCACAAGCTCCTTTAGTACCCTTAGGTGCACCCTTAGGTGCATCAGGCCCTGGAAATCTAAATTCATTTCAAGTAGCTAGGTGTTCCCTTACCACCTCTTTGCCTATCTCGGGCTGTAGCTCCCTCCTTGCATCATTTATTCTGTTATTAGGTTGGGCACTGCTTTCCTTTTGCGTGACGAGGCTAAGTGGATGTTGCGCAATTTTGCCTTATCCCTATCACCCAATAGCATTTCTCCATGCTAGGGACCTACTCCTTGCTTGTTCTTCTTGCTTTGAACATAACCAAAGAAACCTTTATTGTTACATTTAAACTCTCTTGCAAGCCTGAGTTTATTTGGAACTTTGGCTCACCTGACCTTCTTGCAAGTGTTAGCTACTTGTGTATGCTCTTCTTTCATGGTTTCTCCTTTCTTCCATTTCTTATACATGCCATTCTTAAATCTCAGCCTCTCTGTAAACTCCTTATGTAGTCACACTGGTTTCTTTAGGTTCCACCCACTTTTCTTTGTTGTTGGAATTGTCTGCCTTTGTGCCTTCAATATTTCACCTTTAAGAAACTCCCATTCACCCTGTACTTCCTTCTCTTTAAGCATTTGTGACCATGGGATTTCACCCAGTAGTTCCTTAAGCTTTTTGAAATCGGCCTTCTTAAAGTCCAGAGAGTACATGTCTGACTACACTCTGTTTCCCCTTGCCTTTGTATAATGAGAGTAGATTAAAAAGTGTTCCATTTATGTGGTACAGTTCTCACATGGGGACTTTGAAATAAGCCCATATGTGAAAATTTCACTCACTATGAAATATCTGCCACAACAAACAGGTAGACTAAGCTTACTCAAACAGAGGTTTGATGGGGAAGCTGGTAAACAAACAAAAAAACCATGAACTGCAGGTTGCTCTGAAACAAATATTTATGAAAATGTCATGATGTTTGTAATCCCACTTGAAGTTTGCACAAGGCTTTTGTTCTTCCTTGTGACTCCCTGGTTTGTAGAATCATAAAACCCTATGGTCATAATCTGGAGAACTTCTCAAATCCACATCATAGTGTTACGTTTATTAGACCAAGTAAATGTAATAAAAGTGTGCAAACTTTCAAGTTCTTTGTTTGAGAGAGGGTCTGACTCTAGGTGCACCCAAAGCCTTGTGCATGTACAGCAAGACTTCAGTTTTTGCCTTTGATGAGCCAGATGTTGGCACTCTTATTCCCCTGCTATCTCAAAAACTGGCCCTGAAACCCCCCTTTTGTAATTGTGAACATTATCACTCTACAGCAGGGGTAGACAGAGTAGTACCCTCCAAATCAACTCAACCATTGGTCCTGCTGGCTGTGGGGGATGGGAGTTGGAGTCAAATAACTGGAGAATACCATATTGGCTACCAGTGCTCTACATAAATTATTTTAGAAGGTTCTGATGAACAGTTGAGATTATGAAGCAGATACACATTCATTATTATACTATATTATGCATTGTGATGGTTTTGTGAATGCTCTGGCATGATTCAGATGGTCAGTTACATAAACACACACACATACATATTCCAGCATTCTTTCTAAAGCTGTTTGATTCCAAACTTCACAGCATAGTTCATTGCTATTCAAAGTGTTTTATTTTAACTGTACTATCTGACATCCCCAAATCTACACAAATATACATATCTTCGGCTAAAATGAGTCCATTATAAAATAGTCTCAAATTCAAAGTGTCAAAATAGCAACTCATAAGTATTAGTAGATCAGGGTGGAGGGGTTAGAAATGTCATCAAGGTCAAAATCAAAATTGATTTAATCTTCAGCATTCTTGTGCCTAGTGTAACACTAATATTTGCAAGTTTTATAGAGTAAAAGGCCACATGAAATAAAATTTTCCTGAGGAGGAGAAGAAGAGACTCTCTCAGTAGTTTCTTAAACCAGTTTGTCAGGTTTAAAAAGCTACCAGGGACTCTGGACGTGGACCTGCTGCTAGAGAAAGTGAGTTCAGGGATAAACAGAGATCATACCAATTTGGGACTATAATGGACCTCTTTGATTCTATTACATGCATGACAGGCTTCCTGGTGTACCCCAGCAGAAATCTTCTTTGAATTGAGCGTCAAGGACTATGGAGAGATTGATCATTTATCTGAAATAATGTTATTTCTCTGGTTTATTCTGTTTGTGCAACCACTGGAAAAATATTTCCTTTCTTGACAGAAGCATCTAACAGAGCTTATCAACCTCAGGGGGTGGGGATTCTTCTGCCACAATAAATGGGTTCCTTATTAAATATTTTTTTACTGTTATGTTAATACTAACATTGCAAATTAAGTACCTTCTAAAACATCTCCTTGTTATTAGTTGTATAACTCGTTTCTTTGTTCGTCAGGGCTGAAGGCTTCAGCGTTTTGATTTGTTTTTGAGCAAGGAAACAGAAAGGTTGTGCTATTGGCCTAGAAAAAGTGGAATATTAACCCATTGTGAACTATATCATAGAGCAGTGGGTTCATGTTGTGCTTGGCAGCCTTTCACAGGAAACTATGAACTGTTCCCAGGAGAAGGGTCAGTTCTTCCCTAGCCCTTCCAAATGGATGCTTTTCTTTGCTTTTGAAAAAGCAACCTCAACCTACTGCTAGACACTTCCAATCAATGTCTATTCTGTGCTCATTTATATTTATTTATTGAGAAGGACATGCCAGTTTCATTTGTGAAGAGCAGATGGGACAGCTCTCCATAAGTGAAACCAGCTTATTGTTGTTTGTGTGTAGTGAATATATGCACTAGAACGCTGGTGAGCACACCTAGCAATCATCTCCTAGGATAATTTAACCAACAGTGCTAGAGGACGAAAGAGGTGGGTGGTGCATTATGCAATTCTCTTCCCACCTCCAACCCCTGCTAGTTGCTTCTGATCTGTTTACATGCCTGAAGGGAAGAATCCTCCCTTTCAGCATTTTAACCAGGATGCATACATTTTGTCCCCTAACCCTATTTTAGGTATTTCTTTGGGACACTAAGGCAGTAGCTGTTCTTCATCTTCTACAAAGGCAGTTAAAAAAAGTATGCTGTTGTTATCATCTGACGTGCAGCTGAAGAGCTAGTGTTAACAATTAAAGCAACCCTTTTTATTTTGTTTTTATTGTCTGGAAACACACACCAGGCAACCAAATTCCACATGGCAGTAAAGAGCATGTTCAATAAAATCTCTTGCAGGGTGGTGCATATGTAGGCAAGGAAACTCAGTACTCCTGCAGTGCACATGCTAGCAGAGAGACTAAACATTTGGATCCAGAACAACTATAGTGTACCATTGTACAGCCATTGCACAAGAATATGCCCTAGGTTTGGCACAGAGACACACAATTACATGTGACCTGGATTTATTTTTCCTTCTGTAACAGAATGGCCAAGCCCCCTGATGGGACAGAACCAAGCTGCTATTCTATTGCATAGGCAAGAAGAGCTAGTCTAACCTTAAGCACAGTAGTAGAAAGAGGGTTTGCTGGAATTGCAGACCCTTATTCCACCAAAGTTAACTTCCCTGGCAAATCTAGTAATTAGGATCACCTCAGTTCAGAAAGGCACCTAAGCATTAAAGAAGATTTAAGCACATGCCTAAAAGTTCAAGCATGCCCTTAAGTATGCTAATGATTGAGTTGTGCATGTGATTAACTCATTTCATGAGTTTAGACTGTGGTAAATTGAAAGGCAGGCTAGGTAGAGAGATTACGATAGAGAGAGAGAGAAGTTTAGGCATATCTGTGTGGGGTCATGAATATTAATAGTTTTGTCTCTCTCCAATCTTTCAGCAAGCAGTTGTGATTTTACTTATCAGTCAAACACCTACGTGATTGTGCCTTGTCTTAATCAAGTAATAGGCACTATTATGAATCACATAACTCATCAACATACCACCCACCACCCCCATCCCATATTCACCTTAGGTTCCCACCCTAGGACTACTAACCTTAAGCATCCAAAATCATAAAATGGCTTTGGAAATGATTAGCTTTGAAGACATGTAGGTTCATTGATTTATAGATCCTGTACATTTCCAGAATTCCACCACCATATGTTGGAATACACCTTCCCACCTCATAATATCAGCTAGTTGGAGAAAGAAGTGGGGGTTCAGCAGTCTAATAAGGCCATTTGACTGCTTCAGGGGCGTCACGTTATGACAATATTTTGCTACCAGGTATTACTTAGAAGTAGAGGACATGAAAGGATTCATATTTCTACTATGAAATTGAGGTAGCCACATTTCCCTAAACTTTAAAAATGTTTTGAGTTGAGAGGTTTTTGTGGAATATGCTTTATCAGCACCGGTCGGTGGGAACTTTGGGGAGCTGCACATATTAGAAATAGAGGTTTTACTAGGGTAGATAACTTACATAAATTACGAAATGCAGCTAAGAATTGACAAAATAGCAAGGCAAGATATTTGTGACTCTTCATGGCAGAGTGGAAGGTAATAAAATGGGGAAAACAAAGAGATACATCCATCTCTAATTTGTTGTATACATATAGCAGGCAGATGTTAACAGTGTAAGAGAGACTTCTTTTCAGTCACTTAAAAGTTTACAGTGGTAGCTTGGGTTGCAAATGCTTCAGGTTACAGACTCCGCTAACCCAGAAATAGTACCTTGGGTTAAGAACTTTGCTTCAGTATGAGAACAGAAATTGTGCAGCGGCGGCAAGGCAGCAGCAAGAGGCCCCATTAGCTAAAGTGGTAAGGTAAAGGTAAAGGGACAATTAGGTCCAGTCGTGACCAACTCTGGTGTTGCGGCGCTCATCTCACTTTATTGGCCGAGGGAGCCGGCATACAGCTTCCGGTCATGTGGCCAGCACGACTAAGCCGCTTCTGGTGAACCAGAGCAGCGCACAGAAACGCCGTTTACCTTCCCACCAGAGCGGTACCTATTTATCTACTTGCACTTTGATGTGCTTTCGAACTGCTAGGTTGGCAGGAGCAGGGACCGAGCAACGGGAGCTCACTCTGTTGCGGGGATTCGAACCGCCGACCTCCTAGGCTCTGTGGTTTAACCCACAGCACCACCCTAGCTAAAGTGGTACCTCAAGTTAAGAACAGTTTCAGGTTAAGAACGAACCTCCAGGATGAATTAAGTTCTTAACCCGAGGTACCACTGTACTGTATTGCTTCAGCACAGATACACATCCCGCCATCTATCCTGGAGACCCATTTTTACACCTGAGGTGAAACTTCCCACCTTCTGCCCCCATCCCATCCCACCCTGGCCAAAGCTGGGTGTTGCACAACAGTGGCTTCTGGAGAGATCCTTACCTATCAACATAAAAAAAAAACCCAACAACTTCCCTATACAGTATTGCTTTCAGACAGATTGGGGGATGGATAACTCCATACCCTCCAACATTTCTCCAATGAAAATAGGGACCTCCTAAGGAAAAGTGGGACATTCTGGGATCAAATCAGAAACTGGAATGGCTTCTCTAAATCAGGGATGTCCCTGGAAAATAGGCACACCTGGACGGTCTAGAGATCTCTCTGGAAGCCACCACCACTTTTAAAGGAGTGGCAGGGGTAGATGGTGTGCCATGGGGGTGCTGCCTCATAGGATTCTTCCACCTGAGGTGGATGCCTCAGTCTGCCTCATGTGTGGGGCAGGGCAGCCCTGCTGAAGAGTTATAGGACACTTTTGCAACCTAGGTGCAGAAGAGATGGTTGCCTGGCATGTGATGTCAAGGCACACCTGTCTGGTATGCTGGGGGACAAAGCCAGGACCTGTGCTTTTTTTATCGTTTTCTTTTTCTTTTTCTCTTTCTTTCTTTCTTTCTTTCTTTCTTTCTTTCTTTTTGCAAGTTATGCCCCATCTCTGATATTATGAAATGGACATTAAGAATGAGGGGAATCCGTAAACATCTATCCTAGAAAACCAAATCCTTCAAGATTTTAACATGGAATTATTGAAGTAACAGATTAAAAGGCATTGCATATTACGTCTCAAATTAAATTAAATTAAATTGCCTCCTTCCGTGACTTTTTCATTAGCTTAATCATAGCCTTTGTCCTGGAAAATGATTTTAGCATCCTTTCTTACAGAGTTTTACTTTTCTGATGAGTAGAAAATAATCTGATATCTAGCCTCAATGTATTCATGGTCATGTTTGTATCCTTGATACTTGCAAAACATATTTTCCCACCTCTACATTCTCCTTTTGCTTCACATTCTTTCAATGATTGTGTTCTAATTGGAAGTGAATTTTTAAAAAGAAAAGCCCTGCTAGTCACAGGGGGGAAATTAGGTACAGTAATTACTAGTAGCAATCCTGACAATAAAAACACACCATCTGCATCTGTCATGGGGCACACTTTTTTTTTTTCCTTTGAAGCTTTAAGCTGCAATTCATGAAATTTGTTGCATTCATTGATTGGCTTAAGAGGAGTTTGGCAATAGCTTTAAACTCCAAAAACCTGCTTTGAAGCCAAAATGTAGCTGTCATTGAATTGAATTTGATGTTCTAGCTTCCTTGAGAACAATGCCTTGCCTTTCAGAAGAGTCTCATGAAATTTAATATAATTGTCAATCTGATCAAGGGAGACAGGGAGAGCAGTTTATTAACATACTGTAGAAACCAGAGCCTCTTGTCAATCTACAAAGGGTAGGACATGTTGAGAACTGTATGGTGCATAGTTTAGTGTGAAACCACTGAACACACATACAAACTTCTCTCTCTCTCTCTCTCTATATATATATGATTCATATTCACTCATCCCCAATAAAACATATAATCTTTAGTGAAAATCATGTTTGAACCCATGTAACTTTTTTCATCATGTTCTTATTTCCTTTAGTAACAATTTAAAAGCAATTATGAATGATTTGTTTAAAAATATATGTGAAGAGTACAGCAATTCAGGGGGAAATGTTAGCATACTTTGAATTGCCCTTCTACACATGATCCAGTGGTAACTATGCAGAGATCTATCACCATTTCTGTAAACATGGAGATATGGTTTCTCTGCTGAACTGAGCAGGGAAACCCACTTGTGTAAGTACTATGTTGCTGTATTGTAGAGACTGTAGAATTCTGGACTAGGCTACAGTTCTGAAATTCTTAGACTGTGCATTGTGTGTCATTAGATCTATTCATGCCTTCAATATTCATGAATACTACAGTAGCACCTCGGATTAAGAACAGCCCTGTTTACGAACTATTCGGTTTAAGAACTTCGCAAAACTGGAAGTAGTGTCCCGGTTTGCGAACTTTACCTCAGTCTAAGAACGGAAGCTGAATGGTGGAAGGGCACCGGTGGCGGGAGGCCTCGTTAGGGAAAGTGCGCCTTGGTTTAAGAACAGTTTCAGTTTAAGAGCGGACTTCCGGAACGGATTAAATTCGTAAACCGAGGTACCACTGTAATTGCATAAAGAGGTTCTCAATAATGAGCCTCTTCCCCTACATAGTGATGCATGCACCAGTCATGCCCCCTTCCAGGTAATGGACATTCAGAATCAGTCTGAAGGGGGCCTATTCACATAGGGTTTTATCCACAGGGATGGTAACTTGGGTTGACAGGTTACTATTTCTTTAGAGGAAGCCCTTTGCACATACATCTGCCGACCTTTAGGCTGCTTCAGATTACTGCTCATGGCATTAGGTCATAAAGTAGATTGTTAACATGCCTGGTCCTTGTTTTAAAGATAATACTGTTAATGCTGTTCCATCAGCATTGGGACCATGCCACACAAGGAGGGTTTTTTTAAAAAAAAACCCTTTCCTTCCGTTTCAGTGAAATTTTCCCTGCAAGTTGCTGTTTGACCCTAGAAGCTAAGCTGTTATATGTTCTATTTGCAGCTTCTTCCCCACTGATAATAGTAGCTTCAGGGAAAATAGTTTTCAATAGGACTGTGGCACATAAGGAAATGGTTGCTGTCCATACACTGCAGCCACAATCCTGATTGGACGCCGCCACACACACCCAGCAGCTGTTTTTATAAGTTGAAAATAAGGCATGTTTAATGCATGCACACATTCAATATATTGTCTGCTATGGTTCTTTCATTCTTGTCATGCATAATTTAATGGTGAGATTTATAGTATCTATTGCAAAATAGGACCTATTTATGGCAAAATAATGCAGAGTGTGGTGCATAGTTTTCAGAAACCAGGATGAGTCAGAGGAATAAAATTAAATTATCAGCATAAAATGATGGGTGCTGAATGTCTCATATTGTCCGTCCACTGTGTATATTCAGGGGTGGCCATCAAGACATCTCATAAACTTCTCTTAGTTTTCCCCTTCTGTAGAAATGGAGTTTGCTATGTTTATGAATAGCAATCATACCTCAGGGCAGCAATTAATTCAAAAAGCTAAGTGCAGTTATTAAATCACTAAGCAAAATAATCTGTCTAAATAAATTTTAAAAGAATAATTAGCAGTTAAGCAGGATGCGGTCTTTGCCATGTGATGAGATTAAGAACCAGAGAATTCTATTTGAATACAACAGTAAGCAGAAATGGTGACTGATTTACATAAAAGTTTGAGCCATATTTCCATATCTGTTTATTAAAACATAGAGACAGCTCATTTTTCAATGAGCATTCATTCACCTAAATAATGGAATTAATATCTACTGCTGCCCTTGTCTGAAGGGCTTAATTTCTCACCACGCTTAAACACCAGCCCTGTTTTCAATACTGCAGCTCAACACAGAAAGTCACAATAAATGTGAAAAGATAATTGGAATGATATCCATTTCCTTTTTGTTCCTTTTTGCACTGTTTTGTTTTTCTGCAGGTGCCCTTTGTATATTAAACCATTGGACTATGAATGAAGGAATGTTCTAAAATAAAATATTGTTCAGTTAAAGAAAACTAAGAAGTTAGTGGGATTCCCACTGATGAACAGTCACAAAGGTTGCCAGAAGATATGATTTCCAGACAAAATTGAGAAAATTAAAAAATGGAGGCGTGATTTCCTAAGGAAAACTGTATTTAAACTAATAATTATAAATGGAAATTAGTGACAATGTAAAAGCTGTAAGGAAAATCTATGTGCTGTTTCATTTTCCAATTATGCATTTTTAAAAACAATGTCATTTTTTATTTTTATTAGACTTTTTTTAGGGGGGGAAACCCCATTTCTGTCTTTTAAGAAGTATGTATCCCTTTCCCAGCTTTATACAGTGTGAATTTCTAAAAGTAATCACTATCTTAATGTGTGGTAACTAGCAACAGCCTTTCAAAGGAAGTTTCACCTAATAACTGTCCTAATGTTTTTATGATCAAAGAGTGTTCATCTAAAGTTCAAAACAGTAGCGTGTAAGAGAAAAGAGTCCCTGAATAATTAGTGGTTCACAACACTTGTTTCTATTTATATTAAGTGATAGAGTAGAGGAGTAGAGCTAAAAATCACAGGAAGCTTATGATCTCTAGGATAAAGGAGAGAGGGGCACAAGACACCTAGGCTTCCTCAATCAGAAGTGGATTTGGAATATTTCATCATCTACAGCCACAGCAGGTAAACTAGACCAATTAGCTTCTGAAAAATATGCTCCACGTTCCCACTTTCAAACTCTCTTTCGGTCACTGTAACCCTCCCACTGATTTTTGGGTACATGCACGCATATGTGAAAACATGCGCACATACATACAACAGACACTTGTGAGCACACTGGTCCCAACAAAACACTGGCATTCTGAACTGTGTGTGCTGGTAGGCATGGCTTGGGAGTCATCATTTTGCGCCACTGCCCTCTGTCAGTTTCCTGAGGAAATGGCAGAAAGCAGTGGGAGTTCCAGGACCAGCCATACCTCAGGCAGCCACAGGTGGTTCCTCTCATCTAGACTCTTCTATTTCCTATACACCCACAGCATTAGAATTCTAGAATATACCCCCATTATATATACATTCCTCTGCACATGTTCATAATTCTGACATTTACTGGCTGGGGGAACTCAAGGTTACATAAGGGGTGTGACTACAGGAATGGAACTCTTCCCAATTCAAGCACAGTGCTCCATTAATGTGGAAGGGAAAAAGCACACTCACTCTCTCTTAACAGTGATATGTGACCAACAGTACAACGAATCAGTGCCAAATTCACTCTTAAAAGCAGCCATACCATTATAAAAGATAAGTGCAGAAAGGCCTAAAGATAGTGGCTACATCCTATAATGGGATCATGTGTGCATCATAATAAGCCATGAATCATGGCTTACTACCAAGGAGCAGTGTACTAATGCATGCTGGTCAATTGTTCTGTCCTGCCTGACCTGGGAGAAATAAACCATGAGGCATAGCTTAGCACTGCGTGTGAACTCACGCTTTGCTTCTCCACCCCACCCCCACCCCAAATAAGCCATAACTGCAAGGAAAGTTTTGTTCTTGGCTTATTGGAGCCAGGGAACAAACAGCAAAGCAGCAGCAACTTAACAGCATTCATGGCAAACATTGGTTTATTAGTATAATTACACTGGTCAACAACAAATTTGTTGTCTGCGTTTTTTCAGCTGATTTAGGACGAATCTGATGCGCTGAATCCAAAAATCACATTGGTTTTGCTCAATCAGGTCAAGTTTTTGAGGTATGACCACATGTCATTTTTTAACGTTTTTGTTCACATGTACGCTTGTGTGGAGCATTTTAGAAGAAGTTGGTGGGGGTAAAATGCCATGTCGAACAATTGTTTTGATTGGAAATGATTATTTTAATGACAAGAAGTATTCAGGTCCGATAGTTCTGGGTGATTATGTCGAAAAGGCATCAGTTTGAAGTCATAAAACCTCAAAATCTTCCTTAAATTGGTGCGGCAAAGCATAAAGTTGGGGGATCAAAACTAAGTTAATGGGGCAGCCGCCCCACGAAGTGTAAAGCTTGGGTGCCACACATGGTGTGCAAGGCATGCACCGAGACTCTATGTGGGTGGACCAATGGCAAGAGGAGTCTGAACTTTGGAATTCCCATGGTTTGGAGGGAGCCGACAAACCATGTCACTGACTGCTACTTCTGCACTGTTGATGTGACGGGGATCAACAGAAAGAACCGGAGCAGCCTCAAGTATACTGATCTTCAATCAGCACGTCGTTCTGTAGCTCATTGTGATGAAATTCCAGTGCCTATCTTCAGAGAACTTCCTGACATTAGTGACGAAGATGCCTCCAGTGTTGAAGGACATGAAGAAGAAGAAGTGGTTCTTGAAGATGATGCTCCACATCCATTTTCCCAAAAGGAGTTGAATGATCTAGTTCACGACCTCAGCTTGTCAAAGGACTCTGCCAAACTGTTGGCATCCAGATTGAAGGGAAAAAACCTCCTCTCTGACAATGCTCGCATCAGCTTCTTCCGCAACAGGAATCAAGAGTACCTCCCTTTTTTCTCGGAAGAGAAGGTCTTGGTGTACTGTGCAGATATTGCGCAGCTTCTGCTCAAGCTTGGAGTGCCACAGTACGAACCCAAAGATTGGAGACTGTTCATTGACAGCAGCAAGCGATCACTGAAATGTGTTCTGCTATACAACGGCAACCAGTTTGCCTCTATACCCCTGGCTCACTCGAGTACACTGAAGGAGAACTATGAAGCGGTGAAGTATGTGCTGGAGAAAATTGGTTATGATCAGCATAAGTGGTTTATTTGTGTTGACCTGAAGATGGTGAACTTTTTGTTGGGACAACAGTCTGGCTTCACCAAGTACCCATGTTTTCTGTGCATGTGGGATAGTAGGGACCGTGCTCAGCATTACACGAAGAAGGACTGGCCTGTGCGGGAGGAATTGGTGCCTTGCAGAAAAAGGAACGTCATCAAAGACCCTCTGGTGGACAGAGACAGAATACTCTTCCCACCGCTGCACATCAAGCTCGGCTTAATCAAGTAGTTCACCAAGGCTCTGGACAAGGATGGTGACTGCTTCACTTACTTGTGCCAGGCTTTTCCAGGATTGACCATGGAGAAGTTGAAAGCTGGCATCTTTGATGGTCCTCAGATCCGTCAGCTCATCAGAGATCTAGAGTTTGGAAACTCAATGAACGAAGTGGAACTGGAAGCATGGAAGGCATTTGTTCTGGTAGTGAAGAACTTTCTTGGCAACAATAAGGCCAGAAACTATGCAGAACTTGTCAACAACATGCTGACTGCTTTCAGAAACCTGGGCTGCAACATGAGCGTCAAGATGCACTACCAATTTTCACATATGGACCGGTTTCCTGAGAACCTGGGTTCAATGAGTGACGAGCAGGGGGAGAGATTCCATCAGAACATGAAAGAGATGGAGACCAGGTATCAGGGTCGCTGGGACGCAGTCATGATGGCTGACTACTGTTGGACTCTGAAGAGAGACCTCCCTGCTGCTGAGCATTCCTGGAGTTCCAAGAAACGGAAGTTCAAGCCCTGAAGTTTGAAAAATGGTGAAGCAACATGCAATTTACGTGTACTTACCTTTATCAATGCCCACCATTCAGTTTACAGTAAACCTGACCTGATGGAGAGAAACGGATGCCATTTCCTGATTCAGCACTGCAAAAATACCCTAAATCAGTTGTAGAAATCTAGACAACATCCAAAAAGTAAAAAATTGTTGCCCAGTGTTATTATTTTTTATACCCTGCCTTTTTCCCAGACCAGGACTCATGGCAGCCAACACAAATTAAAACAACACAGATAAAATACAAAAAGCTAAGAACAGATAAAAGACAATTGTTTTAAAGTAATTAAACTCTAATAGGATTAAAATAATATAAAAGAAACCTAATTAGAATACAGATTATTAGAATAAAGATAGATATTTATTAGAATACAGATAGGTTTATTTACCTCGGCTTACTACAACATTTGAAGAAACCTACTTATTCAGAGAGCTATAGACAAATGATGACCTTGTTGGCAATGCCTGTTCCTACTGTTGTTCTGGTTCAGCCCCCTCTTGGCTTTGGCGTAGCAGGAGTAGGCACTTCTGCCTCTTCTAGCTGCGCCAACTGCCAAGGATGCACCTGCCTGGCCCTCTGACCAATCACAGACATGCAAGGAGGTGTGGCTTGGGAGTGGACCTAAGGAGAACCTCTTCCCTCTGGTCCACTCTCCGGCCATATAAAGCCAGCCATGCTGGGGCTTTGGATTGAATCCTTAGTCCCTGCTCTTCTGTCTTGGGGTATCCCCTTATGGGAACCTGAAGATTCCCATGTCCAGATTCCCTGCTTGGGTTTTGATTGGCCCTATCAGCTCCACTTGCAGTGATCTTCGCCAGTCACTGGGATGTGATGTATTTTGCAGGGTGACCCTTAACATTGGTCAACCCTGTTTAACCATCAACCAGCCAATGGTTGGATAAACACCCGTTGGATACACACCCGGTGGGCCACACCATCAGACATCTGTAATCAGTGGCGTAGCGTGGGTTGTCAGCACCCGGGGCAAGGCAAGTAATTTGCGCCCCCTAACCCGTGGATTTGTGCCCCCTAACCCATGGATTTGCGCCCCCTAACCCATGGATTTGCCCTAACCCCAGATGTTGCGCCCGGTGCGGCCCGCCCCCCCTGCACCCCCCACGCTACGCCACTGTCTGTAATCAATAAAGATTTGGTCTTATTTTATTCCAATACTGTTCTCCTGTCTGTTTTGTTGTGCAATAAAATGTCCCCCTCACTCCGCCACTGCCTCTACCATGTCTGGGCCCACAATAGGCCTCTTTTCATTTCTAGACTGTGCAAACTAGGCCAACGATATCTGGAGTTACACTTGCACTCTCCTTGCAGAAAAGTAATAGGCACTGTTCCACTACATATGCTGTGTTTGTTAATAGTTCATTTCCCTATAATTTGCCTTTCACTTTTGTGCACACATCTGCTAGATCCTAAGATTTACATTTTTTTGTAAAAGATAAATGATCAAATATAACTAAATATGCTCTCTATTTTTTGAAAGAACATAACTCTGCAAGGACAAGACAAAATGCTGAGAATGCCAGAGATATTGTTGAATTGTATATCTGTTGAAGGCAGTCTCTAAAAAAATCATTAGAACAAAGCGCATTTGAGATGAAATCAGCATGGTGACATCAGAAGTGATAATGCTATATGAATCACAAAAAGGAATGATTAATGGTATAAAGGAGTCACAGTTCCTCATACTGCATCCAAACAGTGAGAAACATTAAAGGGTAAATAGAGAGAAAACCCATTTGGTGCCTTATTGGCCACCTCCTGTTTTTGAATAATATTCAGTAACAAAGGGGAATAGATCTTTCTCTCTCTTCTCCATGAGATCCATTATCTCTGATTAATTTCACATGTTTTATAAAACTGAGTCTCAAAAAACCCCCAACTATTCCATTATGTTCTGAGCAGAATACTGATGGGGCATTATCAGCCTTTTCCAAATAAAAGCTTAATGGTTTGGATGGCAAGGTTAGTTAGGCCAGGTCAGAGCACGCTAAGCCTTTTAGCATTGTGTACGGACAATTCAAATTTATTCATATCTAATGAAATAACTGGCTCAGAAGCTTGGAAAGCTTTAAGTACTGAATAAAAGTGTAAACTCTCAAAGCTGGAAAGCTTCAGTTTAAAATCTTGAAGAATAAAATCTTCTAGAAGCAGTCTGGCAGTGAGATCAAAGGTTCATAGGCAAGTTTAAACATAGTAGAGATGAACTTGATGGTATTGTATCAAAGAATATATATGAACAGCTTGTATAGTCTCCTGCAGTGGTCCATAAGAACCATGGATGGTGGGTGTGTCAGCAGCCAGTTATACATTTGCACAATACGTGCAAGAATTGTGCATAGAATAATGTATAACATTTCCAGTGATTAAGGAGACTGTAAGGTTATATCCGTTAGGGTTAGACAGTTTACATACATTTTATATGTAAATGATCACCTGATGTACATGATTGTCCATTAAGAATAATCTTTGGTGAGCTTTATCTTATTTTTCCTATGTAAAGGGATTGATGATGATGATAAACATTAGTGGCTTTATTTTATGAATAGTAATTCAAAGCAACTTACAATGACAATTACAGCAAAAAGGATTCTAAGGATTTTATTTCTCATGCCTTTGGAAAAGCAGACCCCTGTAAGGTCATCAGTATCTGCTTGTGCATTTTATTGGGTCTGGACTTCAAATCCCATTCAGATTTGACACTGTCTTCGTCAAAGTGTGACGGAGATCCTTGTAGTTGTGACCTCTCCAGCTGCCTTTCTGAGGTAACATTTTGGCTGCCCTCATTTTCTCTTGGATCAGGAATCCACTTGAAGGCAATGAACTAGCTTCACACTTTGAATTTCACATCTTCAGCCCTGTAGTGGGAAAATTTTAATGTCTGATGTTTTCCAGTCTTTTATATAAGCTGTAAGCCTCCCAGAGTGGCTCGGAAAACCCAGTCAGATAGATGGGGCATAAATAAACATCATCATCATTATTATTATTATTATTATTATTATTATTATTATTATTATTAGCCGTGCCTCCTTCTTCTTGACAATGTATGGGCAATATCTGTACCTTCATCTCCCTTCAAATCACCTGATCTTTGCTAGGAGGCTGCCTGGCAATCCTTCTTGTTCGTTGTTTGTTATTCCTACAGAGTCAAAGGTCCCTTACATAGTTAGGCACCTTTCTTAGGCAGTGTTTCATAGCACACAGTGGTTTTTTAATCATTTCTTTGGCAATGGATATGCAAGTATAACTAATACATGAATTCAAAAATGCACGTCCTGTGGCATGGCTTAATTTTTAAATATAAGGTATGGAGTCAATTTTATCTGAAAATCATACTTGGGTTCTCTTACATGAAAGCTCATTCTCTATCCAAGGAATAATTGACTTTTTTTTTAGTGAGAAAACAGTGGCATTCTGTGTAATGACACACTTTCCTAAGTATGTGCTGTACAAGACCTATTGTGATGAAAACAGCAAGGTTAAAAATTGCAGCCCTGCCAAGTCAAAATGTCACTAGCTTCCACTGCTGCTAAGAAGACCCACCAACCTAATTGCTGTCATTGGTGAACACACAAATCGGGCTTCTAAAGCAGGTGTGCTGATATGAGTGAAGACAGTCCTTTGGTAACCCAGTCCGAAATCATCTAGTGTTTTAAAAGTCAATACCAGCACTATAACTTGGACCCTGAAACACACTTGCAACCAGCACAAATAGTGCAAGACAGGTGTCACATGTTTCAACCACCTAGGCTGAGCAGCCACATTTTGCACCAGTTAAAGATTCTAAATCATCTTTAAAGGAGCCTGTGCAGAGCATGTTATAGCAGTCCAGTCTGGTATGTCAAGTTGCTGAGAGGTCTGGGAGAGCCAATAGTATTCCATTTACCCTTGCTCCTTCCATTCCCTGGTATAAGGCATCCACCAGGGCAACCAAAGCTAGTTCCTTCCTGAAACCAGGTTTGAAATTAGCCTGGACTGGACTGGATCCAAACAAGGTACATGTCACTGCAGGAGTCAATTCATTGGCAATATCATATACAATTCAGTGCAAGGAAATTAACATTCTATCACTTATTCTCAGTAATTTAATAGTTACGGTGCTTGTGCATTGTTTGTTGGAATGTTGCATTTCCTTTATTGGATAAATGTATATTCTTTTCATGAAATCTATATTTCACCACATTCTGTTAAACTACCAGCAGTATACTATTAATTCTGCTACTTTGAGTTCACATTTCCTAATGTTTTACAAGATTCTGAATTCTCTGAAGAAAGGGAGGAAGGAAGCTCTCAATATCATTTTCCCCAGCCAGAGCCCTATTGAATAAGACCAGCTTTCCAATTCAGAGTAATAAAAGCATCGATCTTCTAGCTCTCTGACACAGTAGTCCCTCTAATTCTGCATTAGCACTAAACACAAACAAAAAATTTAGTATAAGAAGCCCCAGGAGACAGTTCAACCACATTTCTGCATTTCCCAAGGCCAAATCAGCTACGGAAAACTTAATTTAAGAAACTGACACAGACACCACAGTTAGAATGGTAAATCTGCCGTCTGCCAGATACTGAAATAAAGTTTTCAATCACTGATTCTGCCTTCAGAAATAGGGAGTTTGGTTTCTAGCTGCCTCTCCAGGAAGTCATTCTTAATTAAAGTTCATTGCTTTTAGTGCTGAAAGGTATCTATCTGGAAGGACTTCGGGGAGTGAGGGCTGGTGGCTGAGCAGCTTTTTCTTTTATGGACTCAGTTGATTAAAAAACTGGGATGCAGAAAACGCTGCTTTAGAAGCTTCATTGTAAAGATAATGGAAGCCCTTCTGCGCCATGGGGTGTGCCATTTAGTGGGGAGAAGCTGTGTAGAAGGAGGCTGCTGGGCCGCCATAGCAAGGAAGGTGAGAGGACTTCCAAAACTCATTCCACAAGCTGTGTGACCTATCAAGATGCCTTTGCACACTTGCTTCTGGATGCTACGTTTTATGGATAGAGAGGACGGAAGCAAAGTTCATTGACCTTCTCCCTTTCCTAGGGATGGAGGAGAAATTCAATTCAGTTTGCATTTAAAAGTGATCTTACTTAACTGGCACTATTTAAACAATGCATGAACAGAAATACAGCAATTATTCAAAATATGAACTTTTGCAATGCAGTTCTCCAGCCAAGTAATATGTACAAAAATGTATATATTAGAGTAAAGTGTCTGTAAAAATCCACATAGTGAAAATATACAAAAATATTAGGGGAAACAGATTTGCAAAGAAAAATGTGTGTACAGTGGTGCCCCGCAAGACGAACGCCTCGCAAGACGAAAAACCCGCTAGACGAAAAGGGTTTTCCGTTTTGGAGGCGCTTCGCAAAACGAATTTCCCTATGGGCTTCCTTCGCAAGACGAAAGCCCATAGGGAAATCTCCAGGACAGCGGGGAAGCGCAGCGGAGAGACCTCCTCCCCGCGCCAGCCTTCGGAAGGCTCCTCCGAAGGCTGGCGGTGGGGCGGAGAGACCTCCTCCCCGTGCCAGCCTTCGGAAGGCTCCTCCGAAGGCTGGCGGTGGGGCGGAGAGACCTTCTCCCCGCGCCAGCCTTCGGATGGCTGTCCTGAAGACTTGCAGTGGGAGGAGGGTTTTCCTTCCCACCGCCAACATTCAGAATGCTGTTCTGAATGTTGGCGGTGGGGAGGAAAAACCCTCCTCCCACCGCAAGCCCCGGGAACAGAGGAGAAGCGCTGCGCGCCTTCCCCTCTGTTCCCGTACCTGTCCTGAAGGCTTGCGGTGGGGAGAAAAGCCCTTCTCCGCACCGCCAGCCTGGCAAGCGGTCTCCATAGGAACGCATTAATTGATTTTCAATGCATTCCTATGGGAAACCATGCTTCGCAAGACAAAAAACTCGCAAGAAGAAAAAACTTGCGGAACGAATTAATTTCGTCTTGTGAGGCACCACTGTATTGGGCAAAATTACACAAAAATTTGTATATTAAAAGTAATTTGCACTAAAATGCTGATAAATTTTCATAAGAACATGTTTTGTAAAAAAATAAACGTATGTAGAAATGAATTTAATGGAAAATGAGAAACTGAAATAAGCAAAATTGACATACTCTCCCAACATCCCTTTGCTTACATAGCTGCAAGTTTGAGTGGACTTCTAAGTATTCATCTAAGAGAGTTTCCAAGCAAGAACACATAAAGAGCTGAAACAGTCCAAGTTTGTGGCTTCATTCTAGTTGAGCTACATTTTCACTGCCTACAAGAGTAGCTGTAAGGGCTGTATCTACAACTGGACAAGTCAGAGAGCAAATTTCTTCTCACATCACAGGATGACTGGATGTACTTGGCAGCCTTTTGTATTTCCCAGTACTGCCAAATTTGGGGGGGGCATGTCTCTGTTTTATAACAACTAACAGAACTAAGCAATGAATCATGGTTCTGCATCTTTCATGTTTGTGCTATATTGCTTGATTTATCTATATTTGATAACTGTACTCTTGACCCAATGGAAGCAGAATGTGTGAACTTGATCCACTGAAAAGGCCTTGGCTTATGGCTACAGGAGGTAATATGAAAAATCTGTCTCTGGTGATAGAGTCTTCAAAGAATATAGCAAATTCCCGGTGGATTTGGGTCTCTAATGGCTGTAGAAGGCCTTGAGTGATGAACATGCATGTGTGAATCACACCAAGAAGTTTGCAGAGTAGTGACAGACTGTGGGTAGGTCAAAACCACCACAGTCAAAGATCCACTGTTTTCAGTGAGACTTTAAACATCAGGACATACCAAGAGGCTTCTGAGTGCTTGCCAGCAGGGCCTCAGAACTGTAGTTGTGCTGGAAAGTCCTGTCAAGTTCTTGCTGGGATCACAGTGCTGACCAGGACTATCTTTTCTCTAATGCAGAGCCCTGAGTCTGCAGTGGAGTACTTTTGCACATTGGCTGCTCCTTTGAGCCTATGCATCAACATCCTCCATTGAAGTTCATAGGGCCACACATCTGAACATTGGCCATCTGTGTCAGTAATAAATCCTAAGAACATACAGCCTGCTAGACCAGCCGATAGCTCATCTAGTCCAGCATCCTGTTCCAACAGTGGCCAACCAGATACCTGTTGGAACTCTTCTGAGCACAAGGGCCCTCTCATTTCCTGTGGTTTCCAGCAACTGGCATTCAGAAGCATACTGCCTCTGACCATGGAGGCAGAACATATCATGGCTAGTAGTCATTGATAAGACTTATCACTGGATTGAACAAAGGGTTTGTAACCTTGAAAGACCTCAATCTCAGAGTCACGTGTTCAGAATTGTTTAAATTAATGGACCTTCAACAAAGCTAGAGTTTATATCATACAGTGATGATTAGATTTCAGTTGTGTAGGAGAAGAGGTGAATAGCACATAAATTGCGGTCCCCTGGTGGAGCCCCTATGGCCTGCTGGTATACATGCAAAGAATACTAAAATATTAGGTGGGCCTTGATCTATTCACCAATATACTTCTCATGTTCTTAAAAAGATCCTAGGCGCTTATGCCTTAACTTTTAAGAGATTGTCTGTATGCATTCTTGGTTTGTGAATTTAAAACACATTGGCAAATCGCATTGATCCTAATAAAAAAGAAAAAATGGGGACCATAAAAGACTGAAGCCAGTTCATGTGTTCATTCCAGGCCATGTCTTCCCCCTTCTATTTTTTTCACAGCCAAAGCTGCCAGCAGGCTATGCACAAATGAGGATTTATGGATCAAGGCCAGTTATGTGGGTTCAACAATACCGAACCCTGTAACAAAAGTGTTTATCCAAACATCTGCTTTTCTGAATGTTTAGAATTTACATTTTCTCCAGTCACACAAATGAAAATATACAGCATCCAGACCTGTGCTTGGAAACGTGGCACATTTGAATGTGTCTTTTTAATTTTAATGACACATTAAAAATTTAAATAGTTACATTCTTTGTCTCTGCCCTTGAATTTATCACATCCAGGTGGAAGCTCAAGATTATTATTATTTTCTTAAATGACCATAAATATTTAGGTGGCTTTTGCCATCCTTCAGCAGCAGCACAGAAGATGATTGTGACATGTTCGCAATGTTAGCTTTTTGGTGCTGCATTTTTAAGCCTCCATTGACCTTTTATTTTCTACAGTAATTGCAATATTTCTCCAGACTGTTTGGACAATGCCCAGAGGATAGGAAGAATCACAGATCCAGGGTTTTTCGGAAGAGTGGGTGGATGGGCTTGCAAAGTTTCTGTTTATAATTAGCAAGTCATGGGTAGAGAGAGAGAGAACATCTTTTTTTAAAAAAAAAAAACCACTTAATTGTTTACTACTTTCTGCAACATGCGCAGTATTTAGGAATGCCAGTTCTTTCTACCTATAACTCCACCTATCCAGATAGGAGACCCCACAACAACTTGCAGTGCCATGCTCTTCTGGCTTAGTGTGGTTACAGTGAAGACAGAACTGGCTATAGGCATTCAGATGGTTCAGAGGGAATGGGAGCATGAAGAGAAAGCATCAAGTGGAGCACGCACCTCAAATAAACCGAGGCTCTGCTCTTACAGGTTTCATGGCTCAACTCTAAAGACCTGTTGTTGTTTAGTCGTTTAGTCGTGTCCGACTCTTCGTGACCCCATGGACCAGAGCACGCTAGGCACTCCTGTCTTCCACTGCCTCCCGCAGTTTGGTCAAACTCATGCTTGTAGCTTCGAGACACTGTCCAACCATCTCCTCCTCTGTCGTCCCCTTCTCCTTGTGCCCTCCATCTTTCCCAACATCAGGGTCTTTTCCAGGGAGTCTTCTCTTCTCATGAGGTGGCCAAAGTATTGGAGCCTCAGCTTCACAATCTGTCCTTCCAGTGAGCACTCAGGGCTGATTTCCTTAAGAATGGAGAGGCTTGGTCTTCTTGCAGTCCATGGGACTCTCAAGAGTCTCCTCCAGCACCATAATTCAAAAGCATCAATTCTTCGGCGATCAGCCTTCTTTATGATCCAGCTCTCACTTCCATACATCACTACTGGGAAAATCATAGCTTTAACTATATGGATCTTTGTTGGCAAGGTGATGTCTCTGCTTTTTAGGATGCTGTCTAGGTTTTTCATTGCTTTTCTGAAGACCTAAAGGAAGGGAAAACCTGACGTCCTTTGGGACCAAAGTAGCAGCAGCCTCTGTATTTCAAGCAGGAGGCTGGAGCTGAGGAAGGCTGTCTAGATCGAAGCACCTCCTGCTACACTCTTAATAACCTGCAGCCCGTCCTAAAGTAGGTTGAGGGTGGCAGTGTGAAGCCCCTGCCCCTCTTAACAAGCACCAACAAGGAGAAAGAAGTTCCCTGATGCCCTGAAAAAATCTCAATTGCCTCACAACCTTGCTAACTCTAAGGTTCTCCTATTAAACTGCCATGAAGATGGGGTTTTATTCCCACCACTCCCTGTTTTCCCTTAGGGAAACTGGTTTCTTCTCTTTTGTGGGCCATTGGAGTCAAGGCCCTAATGTCACCTGGGTCCCAGCCACAATCTGCCTTCAGCCCCACAGTAACTGAAAGCAGGAACCAGATCAACAAATCCCTTCCAGTCCCATGAAGTAAATCCTTGCTACTCTGCAATATGTTGGGGTGCTGGTTCAGTTTCAATAGAAATGACACTCCTGTATGGAAGGAGAGATCAAATACTTGCCAACATGTCTTGGCACAAAGAATGTCAAGGTATGTGCAGTTTTGAAACCAGAAGTCAGGAGTCAAGTCCCTCTTCTCTCAGTGCAAAAAGCTCAGCTCTAAGGCATTTATAGTAACATAACTAATAAATTGTGTGTTAATAATTGTAGTGAGTGCCTTGAGAGAGTATTTGCAGATCAGCTTTATCGCATCAACTAAGAATAAAGGTCTTCGAGACTTGGCTGCTGGGCAGGCAATGCCTAGAATCTCTCCGTTTATACATCAGTAAATACAAAATTTGAGTATTGTGCTTGCAAAGTTTGCTCTCAGTCATGGCCAGCATATAATGACTTTTTGTTTCACCTAACTGCCATTCTGAAGCTGGTAAGATTTTCCTAGAAAGATATATGCTGTGACTCACTGTGAAGCATACAATCCCTCTCCTTTAGATTAATGTAATTTCAACCTTGAAATAGGATGAAAATAATGTGCTGAGGTCCCACTGTTCTCACCATGAGCTATACTCCTGCACTGGTTTTCTCCCTGGCCTCTTGCCATAGTGGATGTTTCAGCGGCCAGTAAACCCACCAACCTATTTTTATGGAGGTTTCCTGGGACTCTTCTTTTTTGTACACTTGCTTCTTGCCCACCCAGAATGCACTTTAAGTCAGAGTTGGAGAACTCACATGCTTGAGTATTCTATAGTGCACATTTTCATCTTTAATACAGTTGTAACCTCTTTCAATTATTTATTAACTCTTTATAAAATATTGATGAAATGGAGCCTTGCCACAAAGCAATTTGCCATCTTGGCTGTTGTTAAGATATTTCACATATTAACTGAAGCAAATGTCAAGTGCAGGGAGCCAAGCAACCACTGCACACACTTTTTTATTTTAAATTCACTTAACAACTAACTGTAGATTTATTTATTTGTATTTCATCCTTCTCCGCTCTTCTGTTGGCTAACCACATTGCTTATAACAAAACTAAGGCCTTTGAAAGTGCACCAAATCAGAGATTTGTACCTGAGTTGGAGTAAACAGGCTGTGGGTGAACCTTATATTGAACTGTATTCTGGGCACATCACCTTTTTCCTAGCTATCACACAGCAACCACTTTCTTGTGTCTATTTCTAAAGATGTGTGCAGTGGCAAGAGCTGTGTTCTGCCACTCCCTTCTAGCAGACACTTGTCATAGCATGGCCCAGGGGCCAAAGCCATCACTCTGGATCCCTGGACCAGGCCACACCCCGCACTGGCCCTGCTTGAACACTCCTTGAGTGTTATTACTGAGCCAGAAAATACTTTTCGCTTGCTGCTTTATAGTATTTTGAAATCACTTCAAATGTTTCATAGGAACTGATTTAATAATACTAATACTAATAAATACAAACAAGCCTACTGCACAAAGGTGTCCTGAATCCCTGGCCTACCTGGCAGGTAGTCAGTATGCCAAGTTCAAAGTCTGAGGTTCAATCCACACAAGCAAAGTCCAAAGACACAGTCAATCCAAGAAGCCAGGTCTGAAGTCCAACAGTCAAGATACAATCCAGAGTCAAACCCAAAGCACAGTTTCTGTAGAAATCCAGGAACATCCAAGTCAAAGTCCATCAACATGGGCAGTTGAGAAGACGCAGCGCCTCAGCTCTGCTTCCTTTCTCTACTTTGCATGCTGATTGCAGCATCTGGGTTTGACCCTCAACTGCCCCAGCTGAGGAATCACACAATTCTTCCCAGGGCTAGCGAATCCCACCTGGCTAGCTAGGACCTGGGCTGTGGGCCCTTGCCTTGCCTCGGCCTCCTAGAGCGCCCGTCCTGCTGATCCCTATGCCTCAGAGCCCGCTGTGTTTGTGGGAACAGGGGCCTCTCTGACTCTAGGTCCTACGGCTCTGGATCCTGTACCCTGACCCCCATCGCCTTGTCATCCTCTGTCACCCCATGAGCACTTCCTTCCCCATCCCGTTTGCCCCGGTGTGTTCCAGCCCCAGCTATACCCCTCACCAGGATCCTCTTCCTCCTCTCCATTGTCCTGCAAGTTCATGGCAAAAGGTGACTTGTTGCTTCTGGTCCTTTCCACCACTGGGATACTGGCCTCAGAAGGTTACCTAGAAAGAAATGCAGCCCTCATGTTGAAAAATGCCCCCCGCCCCTATGTTTTAATGTAGGAAATGTGGTGGTGCAGTTCCATATGCTAGGCAGTTAACTGGCAATTTACATTTTCATTTTAAGTGGAGTATGAAAGCTGTTCTCCTTTCATATGATAAGGGACCAGCTGCCATGTTCCATGCTGCTAGAAATTTTAAGGGAGTTCAACGCAACATATCAAGAGATACTCTCTCCACTAAGAGATGTTCCTCATAGCAACATGTCAATTCATGCCCTATTCGGGCTCAGCTAGTATTCAATTGCCCAATGGTTAATCTAGTCTTGAATGAAAGAGCAGAATTCACGTTGTTAAATTTATTGTGGCATGTAGAGCAAAATGAGATGACATATCATGGCAGAAAATTGGAGCTGAGCTGATGTAGTTTTCTTAGTTTCACGTTTGCTTTTATTGTTGAGAAGCACATCTGTTTTCCAGGGTGTTTTCAGCAGTTTCCAGAAATTAAATCTAGTTTTTATTTAATTTGTGGACACTAGAAGAAAATGTTCAAAAACTCCTCAATACTGTTTTTAAGAATTGTGCTGTCCTTGAACTAGCTCACAGGGAAGTTGTACAATCTCTTAGGCTGTCAGACCAAGTCTAAGGAAACATAGTTCTAAGGAATTTAAGCAAAATCCTTTTTTATACTCCCTTCTCTCCCCAGCATATATGCCTAATAGCCGCTGCCCCCAGCCCTAACAACAATTTCACAATCAATATAAAGGGTGTATTCGTTTAGGTCAGGGAACTTCATCAGGTTTGGCCAGACATACTGTACTCGGGAATTGTACAGTTCCCTTACTCCAAAGATCCACGAGCTTTCCTGAATTGTGGGCAAAATTAGAAGCAGCAGAGTACTTGGAGCTTTAAAAATAAGCTTTTGTGGCTTTTTTGCAGTGCTTTTGTGAATGACTCTTACAAAAATCAGAGAAACAGTTCCATTTTCTTAATATTTGCTTAGCTGTTCAAAACTGCTTCCCATCATTGACTAAGCAAATTCCATCTTGAAACTCGGCAAACAATTCAGTTCAGCTCTACTAGACATGCATTTTTGTATTTGATACAAGTTGGAATCACTAAGGGCAGGAACGAATTGTTTTGGTGAGGGACTTATAGTGTGAGGGAAATATAGTGTTTACTGGATCAACTTACCCACTTGCCTGTTGACACTATCAAAGATTTCTGAAGAGTTACTATCTAGTTTCAACTGTTCCAACATCAACTGTTCATCTGAAATGAACTTGTCTCACCCAATACGTGATTCTTCTTGGTTGTGACTTTGATTGAGCCTGAGGTCTGCATGTGTGTAATCAGTAGTCATCTCTGCAGGATGATTTTTCAACAGGATGATTGGCAAACACCCTATGCTGTTCTACCAGTATCTCTTACGGAAAACCAAGGGCACTATTTCTATATGGATTGCTTTTCAACTGGGCTGGGGAAGAAAGTCAGTTCAGGTTGCACTGAAAGGCTAGCCTACCTAATTCAAACCTTCCAAAACAATACGTGAACCAAAACAGAGCCATCCATTGAAAGGCACACTTTTCTAGCTGTTGCAAAGCACTTTTCCAGCCAAGTAATTTATTTTTAAGAATCATATACTTGGGTAAAAAGTACATGCATCTGTTCGTGAAAATAGCATACAATAATACATTATATGGGGGGGAACTGATTAGCAAAACTTGTGTAGTCGGCAAAAAATGCAGACAAAATGTGGCTATTAAGATAAATTTGCACTAAAATGCTGGTTTGTTTTCCTGAAGACTTTTTAAAAAATCACAAACTGATGAGGAAATGTGGAAAACAGAACCAGAGACTGGAAACCGAGAGAAACCAAAACTGACAGACTTGACCATGTCTACTTCCAGAGGGTGGGTGGGGAATCAGATCATAGGTGTTTTAAATTATAGTTTCTAAGCTAGAATTCATGATAGGAGGCATGCCTAGATAAATTCTTTCTTTAAAAAAATTATGTTACATTCTCACAGGCAGGCCACTAGTGAAGTTGTCTAAGCAAACCATGTTTCTAAGAATCCAGCTTGTGCCTTTGCATTGAAATAAACCCATACCTAACTCATTTAGAATCACCTTTTGCCACCTTAAGAATTCCAAGCAAGACACATTTTTGTACATCACCCCCACTCCTGTTTCTCACTTGGACAGAATGCTAAATCTACTTTAATACACTCATTTTAATTAGCAGGGCTTTCAAATATCATCAGGATTTACAAAAGATTGACTATATTCATAGGCAATAAATAAAACTTGCACAGATGTAGCTCTGTGTCCTGAAGAGGAAGCAACTGTTTGTTGAACTGGGATTATAAATTCATCCTCAACATGAATGCTAGTAAGAACACAATATTGACATGCCAAATGTGTATCAACACTTCCTGTTAAGTTCTACAGCTTCAAGGCAGCTGTTTCCCTGGCAGTCTTTGAAACACAGATGTTAAACAGAAAACATACGGCAACTACTCAAGGCAGGGTGGGAGAGGTCCCTTGCTATTATTGCAGACATTTTTAGAGTCCACTAAAAATTCATTCAGCCTGTGGTATGCACAGCCGTGTTTTAAGCAACACCTATATTAATAGTGTGTACAACAGCGGTATAAAACAGCACAGTTGTAATAGTGGTGTTTCATCTTAAATTTTGATGCTCCAAAATAATAGATGTGAACAATAATAAATTAAGCCACTGGTTTTTGTGCTTTAGCACCAGTTGTTTTCTTTAGTTACTAATAAGTTGAGCCTAAGCTGTGCCCTCAGCATACTTGTACTACCTAAAAGCGATCTGTACTGTTAGAATTGACAGCATCAATTGCTTGTTGGGTGTTGCAGAGAGTGAAAGCTGGTTTCAGTGATCAGTGGAATCTGAGGAGACAGCACTGATCTCTTGGGGCTGTGAAGAGCAGCAGCAGAGATGCTGCCTTCTGCTGCATTGAAGTTCCCTTGATCCGTTCCCCCCCTCCCCCCAAAAAATCTTAACTTGATTTGCAAAATGTTAATGATAAAAATAGTGGGATTGTCTGCATGATATGTGGGATTGATTGGGCTCAGAGAGGGCATTTGTGACGTGAGGCTTTGCCTTTCCTCTGCATGACTGAGCACATGTGCTGGTTCTCTTTCTCTGGATATTCCTTTCTACTGAATGTGCCAGCTGGTGGCAGACTTTCTTTTCGCTGAAAATACATGAGACAGCCACGGTGCCTTGGGAAATAGCTTTCGGCAATAAGTGTTGCCTTGTGAAGGGTTAGGAAAATAATAAAACGGAGCTGTGTATAAACATTTTTATGGAAGCAGAAGGGAAAAAGACAAGAGCTTGGTGTGATTGCAATGTCACATGTATTATACATACATTTTAAGGACATCAGAAGAACCCTGTTGGATCAGGCCAAAAACGCACCTAGTCCAGCTTCATGTTCTCACAGTGGCCAAAGAGATGCCTATGAGATGCCTACAAGCAGGACATGAGCACAACAGCACTCTCCCCTCTTGTAATTCTCAGAAACTGACATTCAGAGGCACAGCTGCCATCGGACACATTTATCAATGTGCCATCCTCTTTGGAACATAAATGGAATGGAAACAATTCAAATTCCAAATTCAGATTCAATTTTTATTTGAGTGTCATGAGTGAATGAGACTTTGAACCCCATACTTCATTCAACTCTCATGCTTCTTCTTAATGGATCTATGCAGATGCCTGTTCTTTCTAATGATAACAGAAAATTGGACCTTGATCCATAATCCTACTTCTTCTTCTTTTATCCTCTTGACAGGAAACAGATCTTATACTGACCTTCAATATCTCAATGCACCGTTCTTGGTGGATGGAGAATGGGCCGGGCTGCACAGTGACATCTGTGACCCCAGCCCCAGACTGGGCACCGGAGGACCATCGCTACATCACTGTCTCAGGTTGTGTTCTTGAATACCAATATATAGAAGTGGCTCACAGTTCCCTACAGATCTTTCTTGCAGTAAGTATCCAATTATCTCCTCTTTCAGCCCCCTTTTGTGTAGTATATCCCAACAGAGTACAATGTAACTATATAGCTAGATAGGCATAGTTTAAGCAATGATTAAGTTTTAAGCATCTGTTTTCAGTATGAATTGCATTCTTAAAGGATTACTGGTTAGTTGGCATCTGTCTGTCTCAGGAGACAATGGAGGACTGCGCCTTTGGAGGTGAAGTAAAATTGTTGGAAAGTTACAGCATCTGCTGTTACTGTAGAGACTGATATGGGAAAGACATGTTTTGTTGCAGCTGGGCCAGATGAAGGCATCTGTTTGTGCTGCTGTGGATGCACCAAGGCGTTTCTTTTCTCTGCGCTCCTCCCAGTGGTCATTTGTCCTCTGGTCACTGCTATGGATGCATGACCTTACTTCCTGTCTCCAGTCACTACATTCTAATATTAATAGAGGGTGAAAAGTTAAGCAGTGTACTTCAGAATAACTGTAAACTATAGCTCTGGAATGCAAGCCTGAGGGTGCCATGTACACATTCCACACAACATTTGTGTATTACTACAAAATTATCACCAAAATGAATGCAACCTACTAGACAGTTAATTGACAGCTGCCAAGTATGTGAGAAGCTCTCTCCTGTCAAGCTTTGTGGTCTATCTGTGCAATCCTATGTTGGTTTATTCAGTTTTACTTGAGTTCATGAACTTGGTGCCTAGTAAATGTGTATATAATGTAGCATGGATGGCATAGCAGTTGTGTGCCCAACAATAATAGCAAACGCCAACTGTGGGAGGGGTTATACTGGAATCCAATGAGGAGCTTGTCTCTGCCTTGCTATTCATATGTGGACCCAGTAGAATCAGTCAGCATAGTGTATTGGAAAGATTTCCTTCAGTCTTTTTTATTTGCATCTAGTGTTTCTATCATCTCTGTTTCTGCAGATAGGAGATACCTAAATGAAGTAATCCACATATATGTCCTTCAGTTCTAATATACCAAATTTCCCCTAGTTACTTTCTTTGGTTTAGAACGACCACAAATCATTCTCGGTTTCGTGGTACACTTCAATTGGTTCAAAATGATGGATTCTTCTTTCTTTCTTTGGCTCCTCTGTTTGACCAAAACAAATGTCTGAGGTATGAGCTGGTTTGGTGATAAAAGTATATTAACTCATGTTGCTCTATACATTAAAATGTCCTCATTCACTTAATGGCTATTGATTTTGCCCGCCTGTTTCAAAGTCACCATTTCATTTTTAAATCCCTTGAGTTAACAAATATTATTCCATCAAAATAAAATAATCTTAGTTGCGATATCTTCACTACACATTTCAAGTCCTGAACAATAGCCTTATAAAAAGTAGACAAAGCAAAAAAATATTTTAAAACCATCATTGTATGACATTTTCTTGTTGGCATCTACCTTTCTTGGGAGACAATGAAGGAGTGTGCCTTTGGGGAGTGAAGTCAAGCTGTTGGAAGATTACAGCTCTTGCTGTGACTGTAGAGACTTGATGCAGGAGAGACATGTTTTGTTGCAGCTGGGGCAGATGAAGGCATCCGGTTGTGGTACTGCGCATGCAGCATGGCATTTCTTCTCTCTGTGCCCCCCTCGCTGTGGTCATTCTTCCTCTGGTCACTGTTATGGGTTCATGACCTGTCTGTCTCCAGGCACTGCGGTCTTCTGCAAGCACTTGATGTTGCCAGCCTTCATGTCATGTTTTCAGACATCTTTCTTTTTGAAGTGTGCATTTCAAAGAATGCCTGTGTTTTGGTTTGCATACTGTTTCTTAAACTGCAAATTAGGTAGGTTTGTCTTCAAATGCAAACCAAATTGAATTCCCTCCCTAACACTACTCTCTATATCCTTACTATGGCATACAGCAGTTGTAGGATGAGCAAGTAGAGGATTAAAACATTTACTCACTTTGTCCATGTTTGTTTGCCTGTTGTGTGATTTGTGCTATTTTTTCACATTCTTACCAATAATTTCTGGCCCAACAAAAGGAATTTTCATCCACTGTTGGGTTACCACTCTCCTACACTGCAACAGTAGTGTTTTGGCTTGGTGGATTATACAAATATATGGCAGATGGGCATAGGTCACAAACATATATAATTTCTATCCTTCACTCCAAGTGATTTATTTTATGTTAAAATAAGACAAGCCACCTAATATTTGCAAAGCACAATCTATTGTTGTTATAAATCAGAGATTTATCATTGACTCTAGTAGGAAGAAAATCACACCTACAAACTGTTTTTACACAGAAATTATTATTATTATTATTATTATTATTATTATTATTATTATCATCATCATCATCATCATCATTACTTACCTTCATCTGAGGATCACAGGGCAGCTTACTCTCTCTCTCTCTGTGTGTGTGTGTGTGTGTATTTCTATATTTTGTATATGTTTCAGCATTATCCTTTTGTAGGAAAACGAAAATCATTTTTATGGGAATTATTTCCAGTTGACCATTCAGTTCTACCAGACTAAAGGGATGAAGGTGAATGAAAACTGCAAAGGGCCCAGTGGCTGTGTGTAGGGATGGATGGATCTGTCAATTGTTTCTCTCATTGTTCCCGCCTTGATTTTAGTTTGCCACATGGCTGCCATGGAGACATGGCATAACACAAAGTGGCTGCCAGATCTAAAAGGGCAGAAAAGGAAACAGGACCACAAAATGGAGCAGATATGCCCCTCATCAACTCCATCCCACCACCAGTGGGGGGGGAAAGGCACTTATATCAGCCGCCGCCACTGTTGCTCACAGTTGAAAAGCACTTTACACTTCTGTTCAGTTCTTGGTGTCCAGTCCTGCCATCCAATGAAATGTGGGCATTTATAAAGGTGTGTGTTTAATGTAGGAAACACTGGGCCATTGCAAATAGGAACTGAGCAGGAAGGGCGAACATTCTCTCATGCACTGTGAATTTTGGAGAGGATATTTATTGAGATCTTTCCCAGGTGCCATAGTAGGTTCTCCTGGGCACACTGGCACCCCTGGGCACTGTGTTGGAAACCTTGTCCTAATATGTGCATTTTTGTGCACATTGTTTGGCTTGAGAACTGCATCACAAAATTCAGAGAATGTGAATTTTGAAGGATGGCTGCATTTCTGTTTGTATATTGTTTCAGGGAGTGTGAACAAGGTAGGTTCACATGAAAATGCAAACCAAACCAAATTCCTGATCCACCAGTAGCTGTGACAGATGGATTTTATGTGTAACTTGTGTACTGAACTCCGCTGACTCCCTTTTCGTGCTACAGGTCTCTGTCATACTGGGCATCCAGTGTGTACACACACTTCCTACAGGGGATAAAATAAGCAAAAGATAATTCAGTCAGTAGAGCATGAGACTTTTAATCTCAAGGTCGTGAGTTCGAGCCCCACGTTGGGGAAAAGATTCCTGCAATGCAGGAAGTTGGACCCTTCTGGTCCCTTCCAGTTCCATGATTCTACAGTATTTGCGAACAGCAGTCCTAAGTTGCACTAATTGAACCAAAGAAAAATTATTTATCAGCTGCCCTTCAGGTGCTCCCTCTTCTCTAAATGCAAATGTAAATAAATGTGCTACATATGCTACTAAGCATAATTCAACAGTACTATAACAGAAAAAAATGAGCAAAAGTCCTTCCTTCATATACTGTAAATACATCATCACTAACAACTTAAATACAACCAACTACAATAATTTATATAAAGGCTGGCCATTTCCATATTGATCCTGCTGAGTGCCTTCCTATATAACATGCTATGTATTGACCACAATTTCTCTTTGCTTGCACTGAAACTAACGTAATACACTGCAAGAATTATCATGGTACCATTACTAACTTTCCTTTCTGTTTAAAAAACAAATCCCGTAATCAAGTTAGCTATTCTAGAGCTTTACAGTAAGTGCTTGCCTTTCAGGACAGCATAATTAATTTTAGGGCTGAGATGAGTATTTGGGACCTTGTAGTTTCGGTGTGCAAAGGGGGCCTAAGATGTTTCTCCAAAGTCCTGCAAAAATTCAGATTGTTACTGGAAAAGGATCAAGCATCTGCAACCTCAGGGCCATTTTTGCCCTTATTCTGAACTACCTTTGTTTGCCCTTGAATATTACTACCAAGCAAACTCTTATTATGATGACATTACCATAACTAGAAGGACTGTTTTCAAACAAAAAGCAGCAGCTGATTGGAGCTGCAAAGAGGTCAGCCATTGGGATGGTGCTGGTTGAATGCAAGCGCTGCAGCAGTGTGGGCTGCATAGTTTATGTGCTGAAGATACACTTTTTCACCACCTTTTGTACTTCTCCTCCTGAAAAGTCACTCAAACGTACCCACACTATGCATTTAAGGTGCACTTATGGCACATTCGAAGCACATGACTTCACCCCAAGAATTCTGGGAAGCGTGGCGTGTTAAAGGTGCTGGGAATTGTAGCCCTGTGAGGCATTAACCAGCACCATGACCAGGCCCAAAGGCAGACTGCAGTGGAGCCAAGTAATATCTTCAGAAGGACACAGATTCTCAGTTGAGAATCATTACCTTATGTTCACACATACAGAGAAATTTCTAGAAGACCTAGTGGTTTCTAAGAATCCTAGTTTCAAATCAAGTAGTTTTTAAAATGCAGGTTATGCAGCTCTAAGATCAGCAAGACAGATCAGCCAAATAAAACAGGGCAAGCAATGTGACACTGAATGTACTTTAACAAACAGCTGTTTACTGATTGTGGCAGATGTTATGGGCATTGTCATGTGGATCCATTCGTTATAGGCTAAATGGTGGAGTGGTCAGTGTTTCCTTGTAGTGGTGGGATCCTATTTAGATCTAGGTCCCTTCCAGCTCTTTGATTCTAGGACTTTGAGCACTGCTGGCACTTCTGAGCACTGGTTCAGATCAGAACAAAAAGCAATGGCTACAGTTTTAAGCAAGGGCACAATTCCCCCCACAAAATAAGGAGCCAATTCGATTTTGTAGAGCCAGTGGGGAAAGAAGAAGAAATGTGACCTGAAGTCAAATGCAGCTTGCCAGTAAAATGAGAGATATCCTATTCTTTTTTCTCAGGTCTAAACAAGAAGTTCCAAGGCTCAGATTTATTAGTCCCTAACTTTGGGACCTTTCCTCCAATCTCTGGTTGGAATTAGGCACTAAAGTAGAAGTGAAGACAGCCACATATGGCTGGCTGGAAGACAAACTTGCTTCCTTCCCTCTTCAGTGTCCCAGCCACGAAGGGCATGCTCTTAGTTATGAAGAGTGCCTAGGTTTGGTTTGGTTTTTGCAACCCTGTTTGACTAGGTATTGCTCCCATTTCATTGCATTGTGTCTTTTGCTCTGAATATTTCGCTGTATGCAAATGAGAAAAGAGTCAGATTTGTCAGAACTTCAGCTCCAGTGCCTGAACCACTTAAAAACAAGTTTATGATGAATGTCAGTATGGTTACTTTCTGTTAACCCTTCTCAGAACATCCAAAGACCTCTAGCATCCAGATGGTGAGAGTGGGGGCAGGGTGGGTGTGACAATTGTAGATTTCTCTTTCGCTAGAAGAAATTTTCATTATACTTCTGTCAATCAAACACTGCAAGAGGTTTTCAAACAGCAGGTGCTATCTATATATCCTTGGCTCACATCCTGCTGAAATGAGTGGCTTTCATGCCAACTTTTATAAGGAACATGTACATATTACATATCTGCAGCTTACAAGCGAACGTTCATCTTGAAGAATTTTCTTACAATGTATTGAAGAGAACCCACCAAGGCTTTCTGTGAATCAACAGACTGGCAACAATTTGTCATGTTAAATGAACCAAGATCTTTTGTAATCAAGTTTGGGCTCACTGGGCATGGTGGAGAAAAAGAACCTTATTTGATTAAGATGGAGCTCTTAGCTAGGTCAATACAATTCTTTTATTATTATATTTTTTTTAAAAAGCAGAACTATTGATTCTAACTGATATAGATAGGTGCCATAGAAACACTAGTCCTTAAGTCACGAACGAGTGAAATTAGTAGAAGGGAAGAAGGGTTTGAGCCACCCCCCACTGATAATGTAATAACACCGTCATGTCTTATTAGCAAAGAAGTGACCAGCTTTAGGCTGCTGTGACATTGCCTCAGAGCATGGTATATTCCTGAGAGTCTGCTTCACAGTAATATTAAGGAACACCTCATTAGGGGTGGAAGTACTGAAAAAGAAGCTTCTTTTTTACCTAGCTGCATTAATGTATTGTTTATCAGGTCTGATTTACCTAGTCACCACAAGCCCTTCCTTTTTAAAGGGAATTTCATATACAAAACCTGCCCTTGATCTTTTACAAAGAATTTTTATTTTAAATTGGGTTTGATGGAAACTATATGGAATAATTCAACACTTTTGTCAGCTTCGCAATGAATTCCATGCCTTGGGCTCAGGGAGACTAATCCTGGACTGTTATCATTTTATCTTGCAGTTCATCATTACTATAATGCACTTGCCAAATGACTTTCATGATGATGGATTGGCTGTATTAGGAAGGAGGGCATTTATATTGCAAGGGCCCTTGGGAAAGTACAGAATGGTGCCTTGCACCCACCTATAGAAACTCAGAGAGCGCTTCACTTCACTTAGTTGTGCTTCCCATGTACTTCCCATTACCTCCAGCAACCAGAGAAGAAACCTGGCATTTTTAAACAGTTCAATAAAAGTATAGTAGTAGTAGTAGTAGTAGTAGTAGTAGTAATTGTGCAAGTGCACCTGCTTTTTGTGCTTCTTGGAAAATATATGAATAGTGAAATCACACTTATTGAGATGTGCTAGTTCCCCATCCACTCATTACTATGAATGTCTCCAAATGTGGGTGCACAAATCACTAGGATATCAATTTTGCATACTTCCGGTGTAATGTGCAAATCTGTCCCTTGCTGTGCGTGTTTATGAATGAAAACGCTGCATGTATTATATAGAGGCAGGTTTGGGGGTAGAGTGAATGGTAGAGAGCAAAAATAATTATGGTTCTCATATTACTTTCTCTGAGAGATGCCTTTATTAAGCCCAAGTGCAGATTCTGTGGATAGCAGCTAATGGATTAAAAATTGTGGAAGTTTAAGATGCAATTAGAAAACCACTTACTATGGAGCAGTCCCAAAGGCATTCCACAATAAGTAGTTTTGGTAATGGTGAGAGTAAATAATCAGCTCCTGACTATGTGGTTTCAGGACTGCAGTGTAAGTGGGAATAAGAATTGCAAAGCTGGAGCCTCTAACATAATGAAATACCTTGTGGAAGTATTAACCACAAAAGATGCACAGTCTTTACTTTCCCTTTTGGCTTCTTACCAAATAATATGGGCCACTCCTTTGTAGATATGTGTACATAAAAGATAGGATGTTGGACCAGGGTTCAAATCCCAACTCAAGCCATGAAGTTCACTAGATAACTTTGGGCCATTTCACTGCCTCTCAGCCCTACCTGCTTCAAAGGGCTAGTGTGATAGTAAAAGTAGCATAGGGGCAAGGAAGCTCATACTTTTTTATTCTCTCTTTCCCAATCCAGTTCCCCTGGGGGGTGGGGAATCTCAGGGGGGTCAATACTGAAGCATTAGGTAGGAAAGCTTCTGAGGGAAAAGGAAATTGCCCTAAATGGTACAGAAATATCTTGCACAGGCAGAACTTGCCTCTTCTCCAGCAGTCTCCCCTTTTCTCAAGAGAGTTCCCCAAATGCCCAGAGAGCTTTTTCAGAGGATACATATAGCTAAAGGCAGGAGTGGGTGAGAAAGTCTCCTTGCATGATCTTCCTTCCAGTTGCACAACTTGGGATGCAAACTTTATGGGGCATAGAGTATGTCGCACGCTTTGGACATGATTTTGATTTCTCTCTCCCTGATAAGTAAGAAAAATAATAACTTAGTGGTGCAGTCAGAAGTGGCTAGCCTGGGGGGGACAGAACTGCAACACTAGCTTCCCAGCATCAGGGTTATTATTAAATCTCTATACCTCCCTTCATACAGGGCATTTTATAAAATAAGAGTTTCTGCAGCTTACTAGGTGAAGAAGTTGGGACACTATGGGCACAACAGCAGAAACAATCTTGCACTGTACCACATCACCCTTCCTGCTTCCTCAACCCTCTCCCAGGAAGTGGCAGTTCCATTGCTGCCAGGAAGCTAGTCTTGTCCCTCTGCTGTAACAGGTTAGCCATTTCTGAATGTAGTGATTAGAGACACAGGGAGAACAAGATCAAATACCCATACTGCAACGAAGTCACTGGTGACCTTAGGCAAGTCGCTCTTTCAGCCTAATCTACATCCCAGGGCCATCTTGAGGCCCTTGGGGGGGGAAGGCATGATATAAGTATTAATTATTTAATTAATAACAGAGAGCTGTACCTTACAGTCACCAGAATATGCTGCTGAAAATGGGGGGGGAATCCATGGTGCGATTTGCTTTGACACCTAGGAGCAATCATCACATGAAACCATGTAACGATAAAACAGTACCATGAGTTGCGGTATATCCATGACCGCAATGGGTGGTGGTGAGAATGAACTCACAGTGTGTTGCTGATCAGTGCAGTGCACAGTCCTGAATGTTATGGCAGGATGGCAGTAAATTCATGGGGTTGCTGATGGCTTTGCATGAGGGTGATGTCTCATTTCTACAAAAGGGGTTAGTTTGACTAACATCTATGAGAACCTTCGTCGTTTTTGTTATAGGCTCTTGGGACTTGTCTTAAAAATATATTTTTTTAAATGTTCTGCAGGCTTCAATGAATTACCATCAGCTAGTTACTAGATTTTCATCTGGTCTGCACTGTAGCAGTGGAGTCTGCCTTTTCTCATGTCACTCACTGTGCCTTCTCAGGCAGGCATTCCTTCATTCTGCCTCTGCTGCTAGAAAGAGGCAGCGGCAGGCAGCTTGAAGTGAGCAGCTGTCCTCAAACAAAGAAGGTAGAAATGGAGGAAGGGCTGTCGAATCCATAACAATAAGCACATCATGACATAATTACAGTAAATCTCCAGAGTGATCTTTATGCACATAATGCCATATGTTTTCAGAAGAGGAGATGTGCCAGTGTGTGTATTATAGTGGAATGTAAGCATCTTTTAACAATATTCCTGGTAGTGCTGAATTGATTTTTTTTTTTAATCCAGGAAAGTAGTTTATATGTGATGAGAGAACAAATCAGTTAAGTAAGCTGTAGGCAAATTTTAATAATGATTTTTTTTTAAGGCTGAAGGGCATAAAAAGACAAGAGGAAATGATTGACAGACATAATAAATATTGTCCTGTACAGATCATCAATTTAACCCTTCTGAGCACTCATAAGTAATCATTTTTCTCGTACTTGTGTAATATCCTTTCATTAGCTTATGCCACTATGCTATAACAACAGTTATGGGAACAATTCTTTATCACTGGTGTTTTCATTTCACAGATCAAGAACTTATTGTCACTCATCCAGATACTCTCAGTTCTTGTTTTTATTTGCATGTGGTATATTTACTCCAAAAGGCAGCACAAATTGGGCCCACTTTATTCTCATCAACACTGTGTGTGAGAGTGACTCAAAATATTTTATCAGAATCTGAAGCTAGTTCACCCTGGTCCGAGTCCACAATGCTATCCTTAATGCCACTGTGTTGCAAATGCTTTGTCACAGAAAAGCTCAAAATTTTCAGGTCAGGCACGCAACAACTTTTGCAGCACAAATTCATCGGGTAGAAAGCATCCTTTATTGACAGAAAACTGTCAAGGTTATTCACATACAAAAACTGGATTGGGAGGAAACAAGGAATTTGTGCCAACTTTGGGGGAGAACCACCCCATATTCTAAGTCATGGAACCTGCTCAAAGCCATTCAGTGAATTCCTAATTGAAGGGGCATTTGGATCTTCTATACCAGAGTGGGGAAACATTTTTTTTCTTGCCAAAAGCCACATTTCCTTGGAGTTAATTTGTTTGGGGCTGTATGCTATTGGAGGCATTAGTTTTAAAAGGGCATTGTTGTTCAGCATCTTTGGGGTTTATTCTCTGTTTTTATCATTTCCACTGCATGCTTCAAGGTGGGGGGGGCTGCATGCCAGCAGGAAGTGGAACCAAAAGTGGGTAGGGACCCCCTCTTTTCAGTCTCTTACTGCCACCCCATTCTCTCTCACTCTGTCACTTGCTCTCCCACTTCTTCCTACCTGGCATGCTGGGAGCGGGGGAATGTTCTTCCCAGAGGTCTGACTCATCGCATCCAAAGGGCTTTTACTTTTTCCTTCATCTATTTCAGATTTCCCATTTTCCCTCTTTCCTTCCCTCTTCCACTCTCCAAGCTTCCCATCTCCCTGCGTGAAATTAGGTCAAGGGCTACATGTTGCCCTCGGTTCACTGGTTGGTCACCCATGCTTTATACATTGTATGACCCAGGTTACAAATGCCAATTCAATGTCCTTCTAACAATGCATATAATAGATGTTTCACTGTTCATTTTTTTCGGTGTCTTTGTTTGACTTTGAGTCGGTTAACAGCATTTAATGCTCCTACATACAAAGCACTTGTCAATATATGCAATAGCTTGTGGTCCGTCAAAGATTAATAAACTGCACTCTCCATGCCTGCTTCAGGAAATAACTTAGTCTTCTGAAGATTCAAACAGGATGGTATTTTGTTTTAAATATGGGTGGAACAGCTTAAAAGCCAATTGATATTTTCAGTATTAGCTGGTTAGACTACCCTGTTTTTCAGAAGATAAACAGCCTAATGTCCATTAGAAAGAAGCTGGCAGTGGACCTAAGTGGTAACAAATCAAAAGATCAGCCAGCTAAAGTTCAGTGACTCCAAAGGTTTACAAACTTCAGCTTTCAGGAATCAATGTTCTTTTTAGTTGGAGTGTTTATATTTGATATAGAGCTGTCCTAAATCAAGAGACAACATCATTCCATCTCTTTTCCCTTATTCCAGAATTTTTAGAATCATGCTAGTCTGAAATGAAAACATACAGTATTTGTTATACTGAACCATCACAATGTGAATGTATTTTTCTTATTTAAAACCAAAATGCCAGACTTGATGCTGGGTAGTATAAATCCTAAATGCTACAAGAGCCTATGATCCTACAAGCTTGGTGCATCTTAGATTTCCTACTCCCATTCTTCTTTGCCAATCTTTTTGCTTTCTTAAAATTCATGTTTCAGATTTCCTTGAATAATCATTTCCTGAAAAGCTGGGCATAGCTGTCTTTCCCAGTTGTCTGTGATAGCACATTAATTATTCTCACAAGAAAAAGTGTTTAGGCTTAACACAACTATTCCTATGTTTTCATCATGACGAAATGAAATAAATCCTGAGACTGAATCTGACATGATATTTTAAAGGCACAGAGTTTGCTCCATTATCTGTAAAACAGTGAATGCAGGTGTCATCCAGTGTCTATAAATGTAACCCGAAAAGCAGCACTTTAGTCTATTCAAGCCATATACTGCAGTTCTAGAAGGAAGTTACCAGGAATAGTGAAACTATACCCATCAATATCACTGAAGGACAAAGTTGCAACTTAAGTTCTGTTTTTTCCTGGGCACTTTGCTAATCAAAAGGTCCACCACCAGGTTCAGAATGCTTGAGAACAAAAACCCACATTTGATCTCTATGTCCTTTGTGGTTGCATAATAAGAACAGGTGTAGGAGTGGATTAAGGTGAGTTTTCCTTTGTGGGCAGGTTAGAAGCAATTTCAACTTTTAGCTGTATCTTATGATGATTTAAGAGAACTTTTGAAGTCAGGTTATACAGTCGGAGAAATCACCCTTTCAAAAGTTTTGTAATTCCTACATGAGCTAAGATGCAGCTCTATCAAAGGTTTAAACCATGCTTATTGAAACCAAAGGCATTGCTGGCATGCATTGAACTACTACCATGTGACAAGCTGTGTTTAACCAAAAGGACACACTACGGAGCAACTTTTTCATCTTAATGAGGAAGCTAATGTATCCAGCATGACATGACAGTAGAAGATGGACGAGAGAAATCAGTCTTCTAGAGTGAGCAACAACAAATAGCAGGGCAGAAAGGGGAATACCAGGATGAATGATGTTGCACTAAGTAAATGCAGTTACACATGCGCTGGATTAATTACCAAGTTCTGCAAACATAAGCAGGAAAATAGTCTTATTTAGGAATCACTACCAGGGATCAAAAGATGTGCTGTGGCAAATCAAGCAAAACCAACATTATGAATCCCTGGAAAGTCCAATGGTGCAAATTCATCACAAGCAGAATAACTGTATGCAAATTGCACCAATTAAGCAAGCAGTAGTACTTTGATCTATTTGATCTAATAAATCAGTAAGAGTTAATCTATTAGACATTAGCAGATGATGCTAACAATTATTTGAGATGCATTATTCTCGGGTCTCTGTCATAATAGAAAAAATATTACAATAGTAATATTATGAGATACAGGCACACAGAAAAAAAATAAATTGGAATTAGAAAGCATGGAGTGGTTTTACATCCCAGGCCTATGACTGATTACTTGCAGGTAAGTTTTACTTTGCTAGTGGGGTTCACTCCTGGATTAAGTGTACATAGGACTGCAGCCCTGAAGAAAGCTGGCAACTCCAGATCCTGTCTGCTCTAAGTGTCTTCAGTGGATATCATAGAATCATAGAGTTGGAAGAGACCACAAGGGCCATCGAGTCCAACCCCCTGCCAAGCAGGAAACACCATCAGAGCACTCCTGACATATGGTTGTCAAGCCTCTGCTTAAAGACCTCCAAAGAAGGAGACTCCACCACACTCCTTGGCAGCAAATTCCACTGTCGAACAGCTCTTACTGTCAGGAAGTTCTTCCTAATGTTTAGGTGGAATGAGGATATGGCCCTCATTAAATCACACTCCACACAAAAAAGGGTTTTCCAATACCAAGCTGCCAGGTTTATCTAAGTACACCTCACACTGAGTACAGGAAAAGGGAAGTGGGGAAGGTACAGGCCAAAGCCAATGAGCAGCAGTTCTGTGCATTCAAAAGCTCCTCAGTGATAAGGCAGCCCTCCTGGAGATACTGCTGGGACAAAGAAGAGGGTAGAGGAAGAAACCAATCAAGCACTGGCTGGAGGAGCATTATTCGTGGACCCCTTGGGACGACTCCACAGCCCCCCACAGATCCACAGGCCACACAGGTTGGGAACCACTGGTTTAAGAAGCATTATATTTATGTATTATTTATTTATTTGGAGCATTTATGTCGTGCTCTTTAGCCAAAAGGCTCCCAGAGTGGCTTACATATAATCAAAAACAAGACAGTCCCTACCTACAGGCTCACAATCTTATAAACCATGACACACAAGGGAAAGAGGACAAGGAGGGAAGAGGAAAGTCAAAATCAAAACTCATTACCTCCATGTGTGTGAGAGAAGTATAGACCAGCAGGTAGAGGTGATGCTTAACCATTTATCTCCTGGTGTGTGTGTTTTCTGAGCAAAATCCATTCCCAAAGTTCTTTTTCATTCTGCCCCCTGCAAAGTGTCTGGTTTGGTCTGAAGGTATTTACAGTCCAATTTCACATAACATCATTATGGAGACTCCAGCCTTTGTATTTGTGAAGAATGATTTGTCTGTTTGTTTATTGTTCTAAGTTGCTTTGAATTACTTTGGTTTAAAAAACAGGTAACTAGTAAAGTTTAATAAATAAATAAAATAAATAAATTGTCCCTGCTCTCATTATCAGGCAGTTTTATCAGTTTCCATCAGTTACTACTATTCAATATGGCAAGTACATGTAGGCACAATTTAAATATTTTATTTACAATCTGTATAATTTTTACCATATAACAGTAAATGACATATCTCACTTTGGCAAATCAAAACTTGAAATGTAAAGTAAGGTGAAATTAATGTGTGCGTGTGTGTGTTTAAAAAATGCAAATTGCTATATTAGCAATGGTAAAATCACTTTTTCAGGCAGGGAAATGTGCTATTCACTGTGAACTAATGCTTTCCCCAGAAGTTAATTAACAAACTGCAGGCTTGCATTGTTGCATTACCTTTATTTAAAATGTGATGCATAATGCAAAATTGGCTCCTGGAAGCAAACCTAGATATCATTCAGCAAGTTTCCTACACAATGCAGAACTAGAGATGTGCTACAAGGCAATATATGACCTTAATTTATTTTGTTTACTGACAAATAAATGCCTCTAAAGCTGTAGAGATAAGCAAGCTGAGATGCTGTGGTATCTTGCTATTTGGAATGTTTGTTCAGTAAGGAATTTTTCATCTCCTGTCGCAGAATAATGCACCTGTGACCATAGCAGCTGATTGGAACTGGAGTGGATGCACAGAGGCAGATGGATTAAAACTGTCATAATTGTGGGGTTTCCTGCCCCCCTTTCCTGGATTATAATTTTAACAGGCTCCAGGTGATTTCTATTTCTTTGTAGCATCACTCATCTCAAATAAGTCCCGGCAGGCTTGGAAAGAGAAGACAGATGCATTTGGATTCCCACACCCCCCCATATGAACCCATTTGCATTGTGAGCACTTAAGAGAGTTGTGCTGTGAAAAAAGCAATTAGCTGCTTTAGTCTAGGGTGCAATTCAGAATATCCAGGTCTGTGCGCTTCATCATAAAATTGACCTTTTAAATTTTTTATGTCTAAGATTCTCCATATATATATATATATATATATATATATATATATATATATGATAGAGCCTAGAGGGCAGGAAAAAGAACTGGTTGCACATATAGATTTTCTTAAAAGAAGTCTAGCCCTAAAGTACTGCTGCAGCTTTCTTCCTATTACTATGAATACCAAGCATATGGTATTGCAGCCTTAATGTTTAAATAACTGATGTAATTAAGTAACATAATGACACCCATGATAGATGATAGATAGATAGATGATAGATAGATAGATGATAGATAGATAGATAGATAGATAGATAGATAGATGATAGATAGATGATAGATAGATATAGATAGATGATAGATAGATAGATAGATAGATAGATAGATAGATAGATAGATAACATAGTCAAGCTATGCTCAAGGGAGTTAACAGTAATTTTTTTACATGTGGCTCAGAAACTTTGTGTCATCCTCATTACACCACCAACACCACCATACACACACACACACACACACACACACACACACACACACATTTGCTTTGTGATCATTGAAAGATGTCTTCTAAGAACTGCTCTATATTGCCACAGTCATGTGGCTGGTGCTGAGAAATCCTTCCATGTGGCATGAACAGCATGTGCAGGGGGCGGGGCGTGCTGTGTTGTATGTAAATGTCTTTGCCAAATGGATGTAGCCACTGCTGTTGTCATGGCAACCCAGTAGGAACAATCCACACAACAAGCATCTTATGTTTGGCAGGACCTATTTAAGAGGATTGCTATGTGGATTGCCCCTGATGTGCTTTCACACCACTGGACATTCAGTTGCGAATGCTCGCAATCCCAGGTGGCTTTTTTTCAAATGTCTTAAAATAGTTTCCCTCACATTTCATATATTAAACATTAATGAGGGCTGAGCTTCAATTTGAGGGTGGTTTCACACAGGGCATTTTTAAGGTGGCACTGGTAATGTATGCATTCAACAAATGCAGTTTTTCAACCACAGTGGGTTGCAACATATCAGAAAACCCAGGATTGGCTTGGGCTTGTTGCTACATAACATTCAGTTGATCCAGAAGAAATACCTATTTTCTGCCATGTGGCATGTGAAGTATCCCTTAATCAGAGGGTGTCTAGTGGATTGGCTGGTAGAAGAGCTGCAGAGTCATCAACCTGGAGCAGGCACCTTCTTGCAGGATGCATATGTTTAAGTTAGCTGCTTTTGCAGCACATTTGTGTACATGTTGCTTTAAGAAGTATGGCAAGATTATATTTCTGCACATGCTCAATAGGAAGCTGAAGTGTAGAGCAGCTACCTTTTTCTTTATCTTTTTAGAATTATACCCTGCTTTTCACTATCCGGGTCTCCTTGGGCCACAGGGAGAAACAAATATGATTTCATTTGCCATGCAGTTAGGAGCTGGTGTTTAGATAGGGAACAGTTGGTCACCTCCTTACTGTAAAGCCCACAGGAGCAGGCCCTTTTCCTTTACAGAGCTTGTTTTAAGAAGCCTGCTTTGGAACAGCAGAGAGTGAAGAATAAGGTTTCCTTTTTGTGAACAGCTGGACTAGGCTGCAAAAGTAAACATATGGAACTGTTAGGGAACCTAATAAAAGAGATTACGTGGCATTATTCTGGAAGAGAGAACTTTAAGTCATCTAATGCATGTTTTATTGTACCTTTTACATAGAATCCAGACATGCATATATGTTCAAGACAGTATATTGCTTTATTTATGAATGTTGCATCCAGTGCTTTTTTCCTTAAAAAAATGTTTAGGGGTACTCTCATTTTCCTACTCATATTGAAATACTGCCCCTTAATGAGGCCAAACTTAGATTCACAAAATGTTTAGGGGTATGCATACCCCTGCGTACCCCTAGAAAAAAGCACTGGTTACATCATATTTGGCTTTGCATCGTTGTAAGTCCCTCCAGAGACCCTGAATTGGTTGAAATTAAATAAAAGCAGAACAGAATTTGGGAAAGAGTCACACTTTCACCATGTTTGCTATGACTAGGGGTATCAGATGCAAATAAAGGAAGTGAAAGCTTTATGTAGAAGAGAATTTCAGGAGAAGCATTTTTTCACTTCCTCTGTAAGACAGACTGCACCTGCCTGAGTTCTGTCTTTTATAGATTAATTAAAGGTAGTAGAGCTCTATGTCCCTTTTGTATATGGCCAGCCTATCTGCAACCATTTTAATTTTCCCAGCTCAATTGCTTTAGCTGCAAACTTCAAGACAAGATTTAGGTTGGTGTGATGGTATCAGGTAGCAGTAATATTTGACTATTCTCTCTCTCAAATGAAGGTGATATTTCTTTTCACTTCTCTGAGCTAGTGGTGAACAGATGGGAAGGAGGGGACCATAACAAAGAATCATACTTTATTATGTGGTGGATGTGTGTGTTCCATTTAGAATATTGTTGCAGCTGAAAACATTAAAAACTGTTTAGCAGAGCACCTTAAAATATGAGAAGGAAAATGGTGGCATAAATATCTCCATGACATAAAAATGACCACGTGAAATATTTTTTTTATCTAGGCCACCAGTTCAAATCTAGCATGATTAAAATCAATATAACTGTGTGCAACAGTTATATTCCTACTCTGGTGATTAATTGCTGAAAATCCAAACAATAGTTTATGCAGTTACATTAAAAGCAAAAGAGGAGTCACGTGTAAGCCAGCAGTCAATAAATGTGAACAAGATGAAAGGCTTGTTCTCACTAGTTATACCCTAGGCATGGAGCAGAGCCAGGAGGACAGTGAGAATTGGAAGTGTGAACATCAGTCTGTCGTGGAGTGTAGGAATAAAAAATAGACCAGGATCTTCCTTTGAGGAAACATAAGCCATAAACCAAAAGCACTTTCAAAAAGCCAAGGTACACTGTAAGTGCTCCCACTGGAGTTTCAAAGGTATGGCAAGGAAGAATCAAACAGAGGGATGTAAGATGCTTATAAAACTCAGTTTCCAAGCAGAAGAAGTGCCAGAGAAAGAGCTAGACCTGGATCATATTCTGGACACAAAAGAAGATCAGAACCTCTGACAGAAAACCAGGACCCATGAAATACTTCCGGAAGCAAGAGAGCAGAAGCTCTGAGAGCAGAAGAGAGAAAACAACAGCACTGTTGCTCGGTTTGGGAAGCCTGTATGTCTTTCAAGCCTAAATGAAGAGGAGATTCCCTCAAAGATTAAGCTGTATCACACAAATATTAAAGGCATTATAGGATATTGGCAGGATAAGAATGGAGTAAAGTGTCACTGAAATGTCCAGATGTAAGGTGTTAGCCATGAAATGCTGCAGTTTGCTAGCAGACCTGGAAACAGTACTCTTCATCCTCTAGTTCAGTAGTGGAGAAACTGGTGCACAGGCCTGATCTCTCCCCTCCCCTCAGTATTTTTATGATTTCCCCAAGCAGCAGAAACAAAAATTATATTGTATGGACTGCATTGGTAGACATTTTGCTTGGACAGAGCTGCATGGAGGTCTAAGCTTTACCTAACTAGACCAGGACTAGTGCTCTGAACTCATCCCATGTATTATAAGCAGATGTATTATAAGCTGAATTTTGAATAACTCCATAAAGACATTATTAATTTCCCCGCCCAGTGCCTTTAATGAAGTACTTACCTCAAGTGCTCTTCCACCTTCCTGGAAAATGTGTAAAATGATTGTGATACCTAAACCAAATGGAGGGAAAATCATATATTTAGAAAGTTCTATTTAACTTGCTAAGATACCTAAATATTCATAGCTTCTTTAGCAAGGAACTTGAATACATTAATTAATCATGCCACAGTGAAAGATCAATGTAGTTTTGACCTTACAAGACAATTAATGGACAATGTCAGAAATACTTTAAATGTACTACATCAGGCAGAGCAAACAAAAAAACCTGACCTATTTGTAGTCTTGTTCGGTGATGTAGACAACAGACATGACAGCAAACAGCTTGGGCAGCATTTTGGAAGTAACCTTCAAAATTTCTTACAGTTTGGGTCTATATTCTTGAGGACATGAACTTGGTACACAGCTAGTTAAAAGCCACACTAAAGAAAACTGTCGCAAAGCTCATTTGGGTGGGGTGGGCGGGTGGACAATAGTTCTGCTCTGTCCAGCTTAAAAGCACACACACACTTTCCTCAGGTGGAGAGCACAAAGGAACCTGCAGCAGAGCACAAAGGAACCTGCAGCTTCCATTCACAAAGTTAAGCTAAACAGGTTGTTTGATGCTGCATCACTGAGGTTTTCCAAGTGTTCCAAGTGTTGAAGTGTCTCTCCTGGTGTCTTCAAGTCTTCCCTTCTGGCCCTTGGAGCTTCAACCTGGACAACCCCTCTGCAGTGCAACATGGAAGAAAGAGTGCTCAGGCAGAAATCTTTTTGTTCTGGAAGCCTCCTAAAGTTTAAATTTTGGGCAACAGCTCAGGGATAGTTTGGCTACTTCCATCCATGCTGGTCAGGGCAGGCCCTGACTCCCTCTCACTAGGGCTTTGTAGTGACTTTAGGGTTCGGCAGGGGATAGCCTAGCTACAGTGTATATATGTCCCCTGTGTTTTCCCAGTACATTCATAACAATAGGTTGGATCCAGACTTAGTCATGTTTGGGGCAGATCCATTGAAATGAATGGGGCATAAGTTAGTAATGACCAATTGTTTTCATTGAGTCCCACTGATTTCACTGAGTAACTAAACCTGTATCCAACACATTGAGTCCTTAAGAGGCATGTACAACAAACCCAAAAGCAGGCAGCAGAAACATGAGTTTTATTGAACTCCTGGTGGACCACCACGTGGCTGGTAGCTTGCATCTTACGAGGTGTGCCAAAAGCTTTATAGGCCTGCCTCTGTGTCAAACCTTTGGGACAAAGGTTTCTTCTTTCCTGTGCTATGATGCAATAGCTTCAGACTCCGGAGTCAGCCTAGCTTTCTTCTGTGAGTCAGGAAATGCTGTCCATGCATAATGAAGGTTTCCTGTTGTGAAAGTAGACTAGCATGGGAGGAAACATATTCTGAACATGTGCCCATCAAAACTATGCAGAACTTGGGTTTGCATGTCTAGTCTCCTTAGACTTTCTTCTTTCCAGATGGACAGCATTTAATCCCTATGTTATTTTAGTGCCCTCCTTAGTATTTTTACCCCTGTTTTATTTTATCCTCCTGGAGGTGAGATGATCTGAATTAATTAATTCAAAATGTACAAGCACTTCAGACTGGCTATGATGTCCTTGAGCTCTGAAGGAAACCAGTGCCCCTTGCATTAATTTAAATAGCACAGCACTGAAGATATAAAATGGAATTTTACTCAGGGCTGTTGTGGCACTTCTCCAAATGGTTCCTTTTACTTTTAAAATATAAATGATTGTATAAGACTTGCTCTGCTCTACTGCTTCACATGTATTACATTTAACAACAGATAAGGAAAGAAAAGCTACTTCAGTCACAACTCCAGCAGCTGATCTGCAATGGAATGCAACCATATCAGAAGCCATTCTAATTGCTTATGTCATTTTAATGGGTTGTGTGAATATTTATCATGCACTTTGTGTGCTTCTGTCAACATCCCACAGCTGCCTTCCTTTAAGGGTATGGATCTGATATTTCAGATACATCCAGGGGTCAGTCTTTTCCCAATACGCTGACTCTAAAGGCAACCAGTGCTGATTATTTTGGAGGCTTCATTCTTTGGTAGGGTTGCCATATGCCTGGGATTTGGCTGTTGGGAATTGCATCTGGGTGGCAAGCCATGTCAGCAGTCCCGAACTCCACAAGACTAGCTCAACAACTTATTGGGTTTTTTTGAGATTTTTCAACAACAACAACAACAACATAGCTCAACAACTTTTTCTTAAAATCGCAATAAATAACTTTTGTGTCTGGATTTTCACTTTCTGAAATATGGCAACCTTATTCTTTAGTAAATGTTATTTCACCTGAGATGTTCCAAATGTAGTAATAACAGTTTATTTCACTAGATAATCAGGCTGCAATCCTGTGCCATGGCAGGCTGCTTAATTCCCACTCACTTTGGGATTTAAGCAGTCCGTGTACAGGATTGTAGCTAGTTATACTGAGTAAGCTTTGGTCAGTGATATGTCACACATCACTTTTATCATTTTTACATTAGAGAAATGTGATAAATGCATTTGATAAACTGGATGAGAATTTTGTACTGTAGGTTGTCTAAATTTTCTGGTTTTTAATTGATTGTCACTTTGAGACTTCTTTTGTAAAAAGCAACTAATAAATGTATATTACTTCTTCTACTACTACTACTAGTACTCCACGCAATATGTAAAATCCACTCCTAAACACCTTTATTTGGAAGTTGTACTGATTTCAGTAGGTCTTGCTTTCAGACAAATATACTTAGCAGCCCAATCTACATACATATTTACTCTCAACACAAACTGAGTTCAACTAGAGTGATAAGGTTGAGATTGGGGAAGAGTGTGCAACCATGCTATCTCTTTCCATGCCATGGAAATAACCTGGATATAAATTGTTGAAGAGGACTATTGTTTTCATTAAATTATTAGTGTTGTTTTGATGTTTACTTTCTTTAAAAATGCTGTAATGAGGTTGTCCACGATACTTCCACAATTCAGCCTAAATGATGAAGAACTTACTACTGAAGCACAGTGGTACCTTAGTTTACAACCATAATCCGTTCCGGAGGTCCGTTTGTAAACCAAAACAGGTTGCAACCCAAGGCGCACTTTCACCAATGGGGCCTCCAAAAAAGTGTTTTTTGTAATCTAAAAAAAGGTTGCAAACCGGGACACGCACTTCCGGGTTTGACGTGTTTGTAATCCAAAATGTATGCAAACCAAGACATATGCAAACCAAGGTACAACTGTATTAAAAAAACTGGAAGTACCCAAGCTTATTTTTGAAGGATGGATTGATTTAACATTTAAGAGCTATCTCATCAATATGAAGCTCACAGTGGTTGGCTACTCTGTTTCCATTCCAAGATTTAACAACTTTGCTGAAATGTTTTGCATGTATTCTTATTTCCCTCTAGACAAACTCCAGTCTATGATTCTCTTAGTTTACAGTGGTACCTCTACTTACGAGCACCTCTGGTTACGTATCCTTCAGGATACGCATGCAGCAAAGGCGGAAGTATTTTTCTGGGTTTCACGGCGTGTGCATGTGCAGAAGCGCTCTACTGCGCCACACACATGCGCAGAAACACTCTACTGTGCCACGTGCATGCGCAGAACTGGAGCTCCAGAACGGATCCCGTCCGCAACCAGAGGCACCCCTGTATTTCAAAAATGTTCATCCTGCTTCCCAGTCAGTGGAAGTCTTATAAAGAGGCACCCCCTACCATAAAAAATATGGTATATGGATTTAGAAATCCATTCCATACAACTAAAAGATGTATAGACATAAAACCACAAGATACACTGGTAATCATAAAAATATAATTATCCTAAAATCCTATGATTCCACTGTTCCCTCCTCTCCACTTGTGGCTTCCCAGGGCTATCTGATTGGCCATTGTGAGTAGAGGATGCTGGACTAGATGGGATTTGGGATGATCCAGTAGGGCTATTGTTAGAATTTGCCATTTTTTTATTCTGTGGTAAAACTTGTTACTCACCTGATAATAAATCAAGAGTCTAGGAATTGTGCCATGCTGAAACAATATAAGAACCCAGCAGGAAGTGGCTGGAGGAAGCCAAGGACAGTCAGCCAACATAACTGGTACTGCCTTGCACAGGATAAAGGTTCATGGACCAAAAGAGAGGCCTAGGCAACTGCAAGCTTGAATCAACAAATTAAAGTTCTACTCCTCTATTTTTAAAGCACAGTGCAGGTTTATGCCATTGGATAATTGTATTAAACTTGGGGTAAAGACATAGTTGCTTGATTGATAAACCAATCAGAAGGAATGCTTTGTGTGATTAATGACTATGCCATATCTAATGGGGCACATGTTTAATAGTCTCCAAGGTTCTGACAAGTAAAATAGCAACTAATTGTGGTGCCTAAGAATTATTCAGTCCTCGAGGCCTAAACAAAAGTTTTCATTTGAGTTTAGGAAGGGTGGAGGTGTTGAGAAAGTTTACTTATCTTCTTTTCTTCAAACCACACCAGCTGTCATAATACATATTTATTTTCTGAATTTTGCTTATTAATGGCTTATTTCACTTTAAGCTCTTTCAACCTACGCAGCAAGAAGCAGGCAAACACGGAGGTTTTTGCAAGCAGACAACAAAGGAAAGCGCTGTACTTACAAATCTAATTTTCATCTAAGTACTGTAGATTGCAGCTCCCTGAGGCAAAGTCCTTGATATCAGAAAACCAATTTCTGGCAGATTGGAGGGGTTATTCCCCTTTGGTTTTCCAGCATCAGCGAGGAGATGGGAATAGAGGACCCATTCTCAGGAGGCTGGCAACTTCACAAAAGAAAAAACAGATGGGACCTGACAGGCTATTTCCAGGAGATGGAGTCTCTGAAGCAGGAAGCAGCGATGCCTGAGTGACTACTGGGAGGCCCTTGCTTTTAAACTGGGAGAGTCAAGGACTCTGATGAGATGACAGCAGGCAGCATGCATTGTCAGGCTTCCACCTGTCCCGTCAACATTTACACTCCCCACCCCCTTCCTAATATATAATTTGCAGATTGTCTTGTGAGTGCTATATTGTTTAACCCTATATAACACCCTTAGCTGTACTCTGTGAATATTTTTTATTTATTTGTTTTTGCAGTTTTGCAGAATTTGAGGCTGCACTATGTAGGCATAGAACCTTCAGCTATTTCTATTCTATCTCTGATTTCCTATCCTTTCCCTATCTTTTTCCAATGAAAGAACATGTCAGGATAAGAACACTGGGGTGAATTCTGTATTCAGAGTCCACCTCAGAATATCCTACATTCTGAGAGAAAATAATATTAGGCAGCTGTTTTCCCTGCTCTCTAAATCCTTCTGAAGCAAGCACTGTTTCCCACTTCCTCTTGGTATTTGAAATCAGGTTTTGTTTTCCTCTTCAAAGTCATATGTCATCAACTTTCCTGAGCCAATCATGAAAATCATCTGCTGGCATGATTTGTGCAGTGAAAACACTTTATCTACAGTTAAAGTTTGTATTTTGAAATAATTTTGGAATTTTGTACATGACTACCATTAGCTCTCAACAAGTTGTTGAGAGTCCATTTGACCCAAGCTTGTTCAGTTATCTTCTCCCAGAGACCAATGAGGGGGAAATTATGCCCAGTTGTGAAGATACTTGATTTCAGCCCTTTATATTGTTGACTATGAGCTCCTGCTGTTGCTGCTGCATCTAAGGAAACTGATAAGCAAATTCTTGGCTGTGATTAAGTCTAAGCTGGTGAGGGAGTGGGCAGGGTTGGGTCACTTTTAGGTGATTACCAGTTTCCCATGACATAAATGCACGAAAACTTTCCAACCATTTCAGAATCTGATAGCATGAGAGACTGGGTACTCCACTTCCCAGTCATCTTCTAAGTAGGATCCAGTTTTGGCTGGTAAAGGTAAAGGACCCTGTGACAGTTAAGTCCAGTCAAAGGCAACTATGGGGTGCGGCACTCATCTCGCTTCAGGCTGAGGGAGCAGGCGCTTGTCCACAAACAGCTTTCCAGGTCATGTGGCCAGCATGACTAAACCACTTCTGGTGCAACGGAACACTGTGACAGAAACCAGAGCACACGGAAATGCCGTTTGCCTTCCCACCACAGTGGTACCTATTTATCTACTTGCACTGGTGTGCTTTCGAACTGCTAGGTTGACAGGAGCTGGGACAGAGCAACAGGAGCTCACCCCATTGTGCAGATTCAAACCACCAACCTTCTGATTTGCAAGTCCAAGAGGCTCAGTTATTTAAACCACAGTGCCACCTGCACCCCTGTTTTGGCTGTACATCCTTTGAGAACCACCTTTTTTCTTGTGGTAAGTTTTTTAACAGACATTGTCCCCTAAACTAACACTGCATAGCAAGATCACAATTTGATAGCTGACCCCAAACTGTGGAACTCCATTCCCCTAATGATATCTGAGCCTGTGCAACTTCAGTAGCTCTGCAGGGCCTTCTTGTTTGGTACTGCTCATATACAGTATTTTATGGATTACAAGAACAGTAGACTGCAGACACTGCAGTTTTATACTTTATGCACTGTTATTTATCATCGGGCAATATTTCCGAATTCACTCTCTCTGAATCAGTAACCCCCAGTTTACACACATCCTCCTGTAAAGCCTTTTCATCTTCAATCGTAACAGTCATGTCTTTCTCAACAGTAGATGCTACCACTACATCAGGAGTCTCTGCTTTGGCAGCCGTTCTGCATATCATGAGAAAACAAATATTAGCAGTGTAATAAGCGATAGTGCTCCACACATTGACGTCCCAATGGCAACCAGTCAACAGGGCAGAAATTAACAGCTTCAGCAGATTTGAAACCTTGGTTAAAGCTACTATGAGAGGCTCTTGGAAACGTAATCACAAATTTACCAGCACACCATGAGACATTAATGTGTTGGGATTCATAATTGTAACCAGCTGATGTAAAAGCTCAGCTGAGATTCAAATAGCTCAGGAGCCAACTTCTTCATTGCATCTTCCAGTTGTTCAGCTGCATATCCTGGGGCTCCATACCATGTTTTAGGCTCCCCCCAATGCAGATACATGATGGAATAGCTCCAGTGATCCTCAATACGCGAGTGAAATGAGGAAAAACAAATCCCTACATGTAGCTAAGGCAACTTCATTCCACATATATCTGCAGTGATGTGAGCAAGTACAGATTGTTCCATCACAGGCATATTCAAATTCCATCCACTATCAATATACTCCTCTTCTTCTGGTTTTAATTTGATTTTACCATCTCTCACAGGAAACTCACTGCCAAACTCCTTTGAAGCAATATCAGCACCATATTCTACTGTAACATCTTCTTCAATTGTGCTAACAAGATGCCAGAACTATTTCTTAACCAATTCTGTAGGAACCATATGCACTGGCATATTAAAATAATCTGACTTGCAGGCATCTGCCATTTCTCCAAATGTGCAAAGTGTGTAGTCTCGTGCTGCCTGTTCAAAACCAAATGCTTTTTGTGGTTTATTACACTCCTGAGCTAGGCCTCAGGGGTGTCTCCAGTCCCCCTCAGGGAACATCACGAAGAGGTGGTATTAAGCAAAAGGTATGGTAACTGTCATCACAGCCATCACATAGGAGAAGACTATCCTCATCATTACCACTGCCGCACAACAGACAAACATACAAATCCATGGCATTAAAGCTTTTCTTAGAACTTCCCTTTGGTTGTTCTCTTTCTGTTTCCCAGATGGCTTGCCTTTTTTCAACCATTTCCCATTTTACTAGGCCATGAGACTCTTTAACACTGTCAGGCTCAAGCTTTGGAGGGGTGGTTCCCATTCTATGTCTCAGATTGTGAGTTTTTGTTTCTGTAAAGGTAAAGGGACCCCTGACCATTAGGTCCAGTTGCAGACAACTCTGGGGTTGCGGCACCCATCTTGCTTTATTGGCCGAGGGAGCCGGCGTACAGCTTCCAGGTCATGTGGCCAGCATGACTAAGCCGCTTCTGGCGAACAAGAGCAGTGCATGGAAATGCCGTTTACCTTCCGCGAGAGCAGTACCTATTTATCTACTTGCACTTTGACGTGCTTTCAAACTGCTAGCTTGGCAGGAGCAGGGACCAAGCAACGGGAGCTCACCCTGTCGCAGGGATTCGAACCGCCAACCTTCTGATCGGCAAGTCCTAAGCTCTGTGGTTTAGACCACAACGCCACCCACGTCCCCTTTTTGTTTCTGTAGCGTCCTCCAAATCAGTTTTAATATTAGTAGCCTCTGCTCTCATGCGCTTTGCTCAATGAGCAGGTGAACAAGTTTCAGGCAGCTGAAAAGGCTTGTCTTTGAGGAATATAATGGGGTTTATATTCCTTGTCCTTTGTGCTGCTGGTGATATCTGGCTTCTGAAGACACTTTTCCAGAACTGCATCATCCACTAAACACATCAATTTGGAACAAATGTCTGGCGCCAGCAGACTAGCTCCAGTCTGAAATAAGTTGTATGGGTAAAGAATGTGCTAATAATGAGCACAAATACGTGAGCCCACAGCTTTGCCAGGAACAAACCCCATCTTGGTAGCTATTTTAGTCCATTTTCTGTCCTCACACACCAAGTCAAATCCACCTTCTTCTGCAACTAGTCTATTAAACTGGAATAAATCCAAGATCTTTCTTTCTACATGTGGAATTTTCAGTGTGCATCCCTGAAGTTCCCAAAACTTTGCAATCTGGTATTTTACGTTTCCAAGTGTCTTGTACTACTTCTTTTATTATTGTCCTCTCATTTGTGTTATTACCTGGATAAGAAGCTGCTGGAATGTAATAAATAAGAAAAATGTGTGGGCAGCTTCTTGAGAGTGGAGAGCACAAACTGTTTGACCTTTGCTTGTAACATTGATTGATAGACTGGAAGCAATTGAACCAACTTGCTATTTTTCATCGCATCTTTTTTTCTCACTTCAGCTGCCCATCTTTATTTCGTCTTCATTAGTCTTAGAGTGGCTTGTGCAACTGGCTCTTGATTTAGACATGCTCACTAGCACAAAGTTTGCAAACCTCTGAAACAAGTGATTGTAACCAAGCTAGACATATCAGCCGTGAAGCTAGTGTAAGGTTCTAAATCAAGACTTTTTAATGTGCTTTTCTGGCAAGAGATTTTCCTTTTCCTACATTGAGCAAATTTTAATCCCTTGACACTTAATCCCTTAAATTTGGCTCTGTGTTATACTCACATAGGGCAAAAGAGCAAGGTGGAAGACTGCTGGAACGTAAGTGGAGAAAAACTCCAAATGACTATAGTGAAACACTGGTGAGTGTGCATTTTCAAGCATACTTATTGGCAGAGAAAGCAGCAAAGAAGGCATACTTTGCTACCTCCATTGCATCCTCAGTATGCCACCCTGCACAACTTTACCGGGTAGCAGGGCCTTTTGCATATTGACCTGAAAGAGGTGGTAGAACAGACAGAAGTTTGCTGTGACTTGTTTGTTAAGCATTTTGAGGATAAAATCGCTTGCATACATGAGACCTTGACACTGTTCCTATAGCAGTTGAATCTTGAGAGATGTCCAGAGAGATGTCTAAGTCTGTTTTGTTGGATGGATTTCAGCTGATGAGACTCGGAGGTGTGGACAAGGTGCTTGGACCCTTGCCCCTCTTTGACTCATAAAATCCAGCAGGGAAGAGACAGCTGTCTAGGCCAGGGAGGTGGTCAATGCCTCTTTACAAGAGGGGGTCGCTCCTGCCTGTTTGAAGGTAGCAGTAATAAGACTGCTTCTTAAGAAACCATCCCTAGATTCTGAGAACCTAAGTAATTCCCAGCCAGTTACACTGTTAGTGGGTGGTTCTCTAGACTGGATGGATGGGAGACTGCCTTTTAAGGGGGTGCTCTTGGATCCATTACTGTCACTTGAGGCCCAGGTGGACAGGGATAGTGTAACTTCTGTGGCCTACACTCTGGTAACATCTAGGTTGGATTTATTCAATGCATTATGCATGTGGCTGCCTCTGATGATGTTTTGGAAACTTCAGCTGGCCAGACTGCTCAAAATGATTTGAGCATATAAAACCAATTCTGGCCCAACTGCACTGGCTGCCATTAACATTCTGGGCCCAATTCAAAGTGTTGGTGTTGACCTATAAGGCCTTACACAGCTCAGGACCCCAATGCCTTAGGGACCACCTTTCTCCATACAAACCAACCTGAACCCTGCACTTGTCATTCAAGGCCCTTTTCAATGTCCCTACTCAGAGAAGTTCAGAGGGTGGCAACATGAGAATAGGACTTCTCTATGGTGGCTCCCCATCTGTGGAATGTGCTCCCCAGAGAGGCTCATCTGGCACCTTCATTTGATGTCTTTAGGCACCAAGCAAAAACATTATTCTTTGCCAAGGCCCTCAGCCATTAAATAATCTATGGCCTGTTAAATGTTGGGGGGACTGCTATTATGATTATTTTATTATTATTATGTTGTCTGTTATTATTCTGTCTGTTATGTTTTAATTATTATGCTCCATAGAATGTTCTTAATGCTGTAAACTGCCCTGGGATCATATGATAAGGGGTGGGATATTCATCAAATAAATAGTAAATAACAATAAGAGAAAGAGAGTATATACACACTAGGGATGGGGAAGAAATTCAATTCGCATTTAAATAGAAACCTAAACAATTCTCACTTTCAAAACAGCAGGGAGATTAAAAGACAACCATTCTTCAACATTCACACTTTTTGAATTTTGCAGTGCAGTTCTCCAGTCAAGCAATGTTTTCAAAAAAGCATATACTGGAGTAAAGTAATAATAATATCTTTATTGTCATTGCCCCCTCTCAGGGACAACGAAATTACGAAAAGTGTCCATGAAAGTGTGTGTAGTAGTTAAAATAACACAAAAATATATTACTTTATGGGGAATTGCTTTGCAAAAATCTGTATATTAGGCAAAATTGTATGCAAGCATGTTTATATTAGGAGAAATTCACATTAAAATGCTGGTAGTTTAATGAGGATTTTAAAAAAAATGACAAGCTGATCTTAAAATTTGGAGGGCTAAATTTATGTTTGAAAAAAAATGACAAACTGAGAGAAACTAAGATTGACAAATTCACCCATTCCTAAAACACACACACATTCCAACACTGCTCAAAGTCTTGCCTTATATGGAACCAACTGTAAAGTTTTGTGTTGTAATCTTAAATAATTTTTTCACATCTTCAGATTCAGATGGCTCTCCAAAGAACTAGCCCATATCTTCATTTTAAAAAAAACCCCACCTGCATTTCTATAGTGCTCTCAGGCTTTCAGAAGAAAATTAATTGTGTAAAAAATATGAAAAAGGAGCCAGTCACAGCCTGTCTCCTTCTAGGGTCCATCATCAGCCAGCACCATTTCACTGCCAGGGAGGGTGAGACACACTCTGTCGGCCAGCTGAAACCAATTTTATTATATCATGTTAGCCAACTTCAGTTTTTCTTTCAAAAAGGGCAGGATATAAAAATGAAAAATATGAATTAAACGTGGTGATTTAAAGATGGAGTCAGATATCCTTCCTGTCCAAGTAGCTGCCTGTAGGGATGCAACTACATCATCTAGAAAGAAGAATGCAGACCCAGACATGGCCTTATGAATCACAGCATCTTTTGCCAAATGATCTTGTCATCTTGATCAAATCATTTAACTCTCCCTTGTCCCCAGTTTTATATGCACTTCAGTAGGCCCATCAACTGGTATACTTTTAATGTTGAGAATTTGCCTGTTGGGTTGAAGAGGTGAAGCTGAAGTGAATCCTTTATCCCATTTGCTGCCCTCCTAGAGCCACTGTTAGCAACCCAATGACTCACCAGATTTATACCGATATTTTAGGTCTTAATTAACTTACGTAGAACTTACAGGCAGTTAGATTGTCAAGGAATATGAAAGCAGTGCGGATTCAAAAGGGCAAGTATTATATATTGTAATGTGAGGAACATATGTTCAGACGTCTAGTTCCTTCTGTTATCAAGACCATGGTGGTTTAGATAAGCTGTAAGCCAGAAGCAGGTCATTAACTACCAGATTGAAATTCTGTGGACAAGGATTTTCTCATGTTCTTCCTTAGATACTGACAAGCCAGGCAATGTGCTATTTCACTGCAATAACACTGATCATGTGAAAAAGAAATATATGCTTGTGTGCATTCAGTTCTAATTAGTATACCCTTTACCAAATCACTCTTTGGATGCCTGGTATCAAGTTCTTCAGGGTTTGTTCCTTAATGTGTGCTCCATTTATCACTTTTTAAAAAAAATATACCAATTTAGTGTCATAATTTGAATGTATAATTGAATTTGCCAGCCTGACAGATGAATGAAACTGCTGCAAAACTCAAGTACCTTTTTTCAGTAGGGTTATGAAGGCAGCCAATCTGCCATCAGCGGCAAGCCACAGCTATATCTTGGATTTGTACTGTTTAAATATTCGTGCCTTGCAAATAATAGAATAAACACTCCTTCCACCACCACCCCTTTATTCCCCTCCAAGCCCTCAAGATAAATATTAATAATACAAGAGATTGTGGGAAGATGAATAAAGCATAATTTGAGCTAAAAGCCTACAGATGGCAAAGAAATGAAAAAAGCTAAGTGAGGTGGAAGAGAAATGTGTAATTGAGCAACACCAGCGCCATATGTCAGATGCTGCCATAAAACAAGACAGCAAAAGGAAACCTTTGCCTTTGCTCTGTGGAAAACACCAAAATGAGTGCTTGGGTGAATGTCTTTCTAACTCTGATGCATTAAGCTCATCAGGGAGATCTTACCTGATCTTGCATTTGACAAGTTAGTATCTCTTTTTATATAGAGAGTGACAGTCCGTTGGTCTTCTTTTCCTTTCTTGATAAGGCGAGAGAGCCATTCAATTTTAGCTGTAGCCAAAGTGATGAAAGTGAATTAGGCTGAAAGCACACACATCTCCTGTTAGATATCCTGGAGAGCTGCTTCCTTCAAAGCCCCCTCAAAATGTTTGAATTGTTTCCTCTTGCATATTTCTAAGCTGTGTGTCAGAGAGGATTTCAAAAGACGGGGAATGATCTGCCAGTCTGTCTGTCTAGTCTGTGATTGTGTGCATTGCTTCCCAAGGAAGATCAAAGAAAACGCTAGCTTTTCCGGAAAATATCACTTTGAAAAATAAATAAATAAATAGAAGAATGTGATACTGTGGCCTTAGTTCTGCATGTATGAATAGGGAGATTTCTCATGGGCAACCACACAGCTGAAGTTTCATTATAAAACTCTGGTTCTGAAGTTCTGCTCACATACAATATTTCTATTACCAAATGGATAAAATCACTAGTGTTGCTTGAATTAAGATCAGATAATTTATGGAGTCATTCCACTTGACACAGATGAAGCACAAAGAAAGAGAAAGAGAATGGTAAGTACATGTAATGATGATTGCTTATGATTGTTTCATGGCATGAACCTTTGCCTGGCCCTCATTTTCTCAATAAGAAACTAATGTGATGCTAAATATTGGTCAGAGGCTGACTTAAATGCATCAAGTTCCTGTTCCTGTTTGGCATGCAAGTTTGTCCCTTGAAAGTGTCTGTAGGCTGACTACAGATTTCTTGTTTACTTCAGAGATGGGGTGGGTGAAAGTCAGCGCTCAGTCAATGCTTGGTGGTGGTCTGTGTTGAAGTGAATTTGGAAGGCCACTCACAGCAAAGATTTGGAATGGACCATGGCTTGCACCACTAGTCTGGCAGAGTGGTGGATGCTTAGCATCTTATGGAGTACGGCTTCCTACTGGATTTGTTTGAGCATCATCACAAAGAAGCCTCCTTTCTCATTAGGATGTTTGCATATTACGATGCCACCATCCCAGCAATGTACCTGAAGCATCTATTATGCCTGCATCTCCATACCAGCTCACCATGATTAAAGTATAACAGTGAAAGGGCTGTGTCCCTGCTTGCTGTACTGGCCAATCCTCCTTCCCTCCTTGCAGGGTTCCCAGCGTCCACTGCTGCTGAAATTGTAAATGCAGGCTTCTAGCTCATGCTTCCCTCAGCAGCAGGGTGGGAGAGGAAAGAGGAAAATAAGCTGCTTTCTCCCCTTTGTTTCCCCCACTACCATCACTGCTGCAGGAAGGGAGACAAGAAACTTTTAACGTGCAGACTTTTTCTCTCCCTACAGCAACAGTTGGGGCAGCAGCAAGGAGGGTAAGGTAACACTATAGAAAATAGCAGCGCGGGGAGTGCAGGAAGGCTTGCAAAGCCCATCCCACAGCAGTCTTTTCAACAATGAAGGTTGAAAGGAACAGCACAGGGGGCCTTAGACCTTCTTCTTTCCATCTCATGCCACTGCCCCTGCTGCAGATCATGAGGCCTGCCAGCTGGCACTTCAGGGTGCCTTCCTCCTCCCTCATTGCTCCTCCTTCTGTTCTTCATGATGATCAGTAGTGGTGGTAGCAGGGGATTCTGAGGCCAGCTATAGAGGAGGAAAGTGAGCAACAGCAGCACCAGCTGGCCTAAAGATCTGGATCTGACAGTCGAGGGCTCCAAGTCTGGCAGGCAGAAGAGCCAGAGGAGCTGACCACAGTTCATTCTGGCTGTTCCTCTGCAGGAAGCCTGGGCTGCCACCTCTCATCATGCTGTAGTTCACAGCACCACCTATTGGCAACCATGCAAACTACTGCATGACAACAGTGCAATGCAAATGTGTATTATATAGTGTATTTTATAACTAAAGTACAGAATAGTCACCAGCTAATTAAGCATATATTCACAGTATCTCTGAATATGTCACACATAATAAAGACAGTATGCCTTACACATTCCACTAAATGCTTCAACACTGTAATATTTTTTTCTCTTTTATCTCCATTAAGCAATTAAAAAGAGAGATTGCATTTTAATTCCTTTATGTTTATTTAATGGTTCTTTCGGAATAATTGGTGCAGTTGGTACTACAGATTAATGGTAAAGCAGGAGGGAATGAAAAGGGATGGCATATTTTCAAGTTTATTTTCAATGGGAAAAAAGCCTAGGAAGAAATTAAGGTCTCCCGAAAGCATACAAGCAGTCATTTTACTGTTTACTTTTGGAACTTTTTGTCCTAAATTACAAACTCTATGGAAGTGAACCATTATTATATTTCACCAGGTTTAAAGTAACAGTGTGGGGAAAATGACATGCCGGGGTGGGGGGAGAGAGAGAGAGGAGAGAGAGAGACCGACCAAGTTCATTTTATGAGTAAGTGAAGCTGTACTTAGTGTCAGAGCTTCAATTAACAAGATCTGGGAAATAACCACTTCAAGTTAAGATCTAAAATGCATGGCTCAGGCTGATTTTGCTTCAGTGAAATTACTTTTAAAAGTGTGTATGATCAGACTTTTAACAGGCAGGGAACTGGGCTTATTTCCAAATTGCAACTTTAAGATTTATTGTATTTTCACCCTCCCCTCTTTAGCCCAAGCCTTTCTGGCTGGCTGCAATTAATACAGATGTTATGGTTTTTGATTTGCATTGCTACAGCATATGAACTCAATTACTTTTCATTTGTAGCCCTGAAAATGGCATAAACCCCCTTTGTGATGAAGTTTTTCACTGCATTGGTAGAAGTTACTGAACCATGGAACCAGGCAGATATCAAGTGAGCCACAGAGAGTGCCTTCCTTTTGTTTCTGTTTAATATACTTCGCTTTCCTTATGTGTTCTGCTATGGCAAGAGGTCATTGAGGCAAGTGCTGCAGCTGATTTTTAAATGGCTCGTTATAAGATTTTCTCATGGGGAAAAATAAGAGGATGTCTAATTTTTGAATGCTATGACAAGGATAACTAAATCCATGCATAAAAATGCACAGGTCAAGATTTTCTTCCCATATTATCTACATATCTTTAAGAAAGCTTTGCTAATGAGTGGCAATTTTTACTAGCCTGCTTTTCCTCCTCCTGTTCTGCAGCTCTAATAAGCCCCTTTTTCAAATGCTATTGCAATCCCCTCAGATTACTTGGTTTCTGAGCTGCAGTCCTAGTAATCAGTAGTAGTCAGTGAGGAGGGCTGGCACCACCCATGTGGCCTCACGGTTTACCAGAAGAGAGCGAGAAAGGTGGCAAGGAGGTTGGGACTGTGTTGGCATATTGTGGAAACTAATCCATCGTTAGTTTCTAATGTACAATGGTACCTCGGGATGCGAATGGGATCCGTTCCGGAGCCCTGTTCGCATCCAGAAGCAAATGTAACTAGCGACAGCACGTCTGCACACGCACGCATCGCTTTTCGCTGCTTCTGCACATGCGTGTGATGTCATTTTGAGCATCTGTGCATGCACGAGTGGCGAAACCCGGAAGTAACGCGCTCCGTTACTTCCGGGTTGCCGTGGAGCGCAACTCAAACGTGCTCAACATGAAGTATATTCAACCCAAGGTATGACTGTACCTGCACAGAGCTAACCTCCCTGCCACCTCATTTCTCTACCTCTTGGTACCTCTCAGCAACTCTACTTCTGAGAAGCTAGGTGTGTGGAGGTAGCTGTCCTTACCCACCACTCCTACCGGTAACTTCCAGGAACAAAAACAGTTTCAAGTAGTGCTATGGCAGCTCAGGACTTCATGGCCTCCATGACAACCATGGGGTTCACTTGAAGCAGTGATGGCCAAACTTGGCCCTCTAGCTGGTTTTGGACTACAACTCCCATCATCCCTAGCTAACAGGACCAGTGGTCAGGGATGATGGGAATTGTAGCCCCAAAACAGCTGGAGTTTGGCCATCACTGACTTAAAGCATCAAAAGTCCTGACTTTAAATAGTTTTGAATGCCATTTTCCTTTTTTTTTCAGGCTTGTGGCTGGTGGCTTAAGTCATTTTTATTATGCTCTGTTATGTATGTAAATTATGACAATGATTTCTAATGATTTTGCTTATGGGGTACTTTATTTTATTTTATTCGTGAACTGTCCTATGACCATTTTGGTGAAGAGAGAAATATTTTTAGAATTATAGAAACCTCCAACTCCCAACAACCCCAGCCTGCATGGTCAACAATTAGGTCAGGAATTATAGCAGTCGGGAGTCTAACAACGGATGCTTCCAGAATATCACTGTTTTCAAGGAGGATTCAGTAGCATACCAGGAAATTCAGACTGAATGATTAAAGCTGATCTGGAGCTCTTGTGAAACAAAACTGCTTCCCTAAACTTCAGACTTTTGTGATATGGAAAGTAATGGGGAAATGCACTGGAAAGGGTGTGATAACACCTGCTTGATTCAATGGCACCTGATCTCTCTGCAAACAAATAATAGTGAATGTTCATTAAATAGTCAGTGCTGTCTAATTCCCCCTGCAAACAAATCAGGATGGATGCTCATTGAACAGGTCATCTGGAAGTGACCAACATCTGGACAGCCACAAGTTTCTCATCCCTGCCCAGAGACATGTTCCCCATCATTCCCAAAGTGACAAATCTCTTCTGTTTTGAGTCTAATCAGTGTCCTTTTTGTGTTCAGAATGATACATTTGACTGAGATTCATCCAAAGATAATTATTGTAAAATATCCTAGTTTGTAACTTTCTGCAAATCCTTTGACATTATTTAATCTCTGGATGGGTTGAAACATATCATCAGTTTCTAACACAGTCTCCTTTCCCCTCTAATACAAGGTTATTTTCTTTCTTTTCCTTTAGTTAGGGCAGAGGTCAATTATCATTCAGTCCAACTATAAATGGACTTCTGTCTCATTCTCATTGGCGAAAGTGAAGCCTAGCAAAGCATCCACCACAGTTCAGATGCAGTTCAAATCATGACCTACAGAAGGCTTATTTTTAACCACCCAGCTATAATTTCTCCTGTCATTCAAATTGCTCAAACTATAAAGCACATGAATTGTAGGAACTTAAAGTCACAATAACACTGTTATACTTAACGTTTATCTAATAATAGTGCCATTTTTTTGTTGCTGGGGAAAATGGTTTAGGAGGAAATAAAGCTGGACAACAGCCTGTGAACACAGCTGCCAAGCAAGGAAGCAAATCAACTAATCACATCAACACTTAAACCAATGATAGCTGTTTTACAATAGAGGGAAATTGAATCAGACACATCAAACACCTGGCACAGTAGGGCACTTGCTAGCCCCATAGAGATTTGTGTTCATGGTGGAATAAATTTCACCATCATTACTGGCAAGGATTTATGATCATAGGATTTAATTGCTGTTGCTAGGATTAACATAGTCTGTACTGACAGAACATACATTAGTGGTCTTCTCAACTATAAGCAACCAGATCTGCTAGGTAGAATCACATGCATGAGAGTGTTCAGAACATTTCACAAGAATTACCTCAGCAGTTCTTACAACAGGCCTGCTGATGTGTGGCATTCCAGGCCAGAGACAGCTCACTACCATACATGGCTGCTCACATAGTGCTGAAGGACCCACCTGATGTTCCCGCCTGCTTTGGACAGTAAAAGCAGCAGTGGGCTGTCAAATGCTTGGTAGGCCACAATACCAGACAAAGGCATCCTTTAGCTGTGTGTCTTACAAGCTGTGCAGCCTGCCTTACAACATCTCCGTAAGGGAGTGCAGTATTATTGCCTCTTTGTTACAGATATCAAGGACTGGAGAGTGAGAGATAAACCACCATGTGGGATTGTGCCAAGGAAATATTTGGACAAAGGCTCCCATACAGACAAAAGCATCAGGAGTTGTGCTGGCCAAGCTACCTCCTCACACACCATAGACTGTGATTTGCCACATCCACCCATTTACAAGGAAGTGGCTCAGGACGGAACAGATTTTCATGAGACTAACATTTTTAATTTCATTTTTTGTTCTCAAAATAGTATATAATGAAATAGAAGAAATGGCAAAGGAGCCCAAGGAAACATATGAAACAATTAATGAAGCAATTCATGTTGTATATTATAAAAGGAAAATTATCAGCATTAAACCCTAGAACTATGGAATTTCATCCACATTCTGCATTTTATTTGTGGAGGCTCCGTAGTGCCTCCCTGCTGCACAAAATGCACCCAGGGCTAAACTCTGGCATTCAAGACAGGCACTTGGGCAAAGATCTGATGTTCCCTGGTACATATTAAAGCTTACAAGGCAGTAATTGTGTTGATACAACTGCCTGTAATGTCAAAGAACCATGTGTGCAGTGCCAAACGTCACATTTATGATATTTCTGTGGTGCATTGACTAGTACTTGTCTTCTGGAATGCACCGAAAGCATGGGATCAGTATGCAACTTTGTTCAATTACAACCCTGTTCAACTATGCTCTGAATAGATCAGTGACCTGATTTATGAATGTTACAAAAGCATGACATGAACTTATGGTATATTATTATTGCATTATATCAATAAGACTGTTCCTGCAAGCTCAACTAGGTGAAGAACCGGACCTTGTGCTCATTTTAACAATGGCATGAACCTTGTGGGAATTCTCAATTATGTATAGCAGGCATCCCCAAACTCGGCCTGTCAGATGTTTTGGGACTACAACTCGCATCATCCCTAGCTAACAGGACCAGTGGTCAGGGATGATGGGAACTGTAGTCCCAAAACATCTGGAGGGCGAGTTTGGGGATGCCTGATGTATAGGCTACATTTCTCAAAATACTGTGCATGACAGCCTAACAGCGCAATCTTAAAATTCACAATACCAGCAAATAAGTGCAGGATACTGTGTTGAAGGTGAGTTTAGTACTAAGCTACATGAAATGTGAACCATAGGAGGTCAGGTATAAAGCTGAAGCACTGCTGGTCTTTCTTTTGGGTTTGCAAAACAAAATGCACAAGTTTATAGGTGCAAGCACCTGGGAATTTTCACTCCAAATGTTAATCTCCAAACTGCCTTGATCCATTTGAAAGAGTAATAGTGAGAAGGCAAATGAAATTCAATATAAAGTAATGTGTATTGGAGCAAAACACCCCAAATTCACAGACACATTGATGGGATCTGAGCTGGCTGATGCTCTCCAGGATAGAGATATTGGAGTTGTGGTAATGATCAATGAAATCACCAAGTGAATGAGTAGTGACAGTGGAAAATGCAAATTCCATATTAGGAATTATATTGATGGGGGGAGAGAATTGAAAGTAAAATGACCAGAATCAAAATGTAGAGGTGAACATTGGTTCCGTGTGCAGCTCAAATTACAAAGCAAGTACAAACAATCTGGGTAAGGTTTTCCAACGTCCAAGTCAGACTGTGTCATTAACAAGTCAAATCAACAACTCCCTAAAGTCCCAAGTTACTCTATAGACTCAGGTGTCCAAAAACACTGCATTTCCTTTTTTAAGTGAAACCAAACTGACTAGGGAAATGACCTGAATTTGAACAGGGAGAGGTAGAGAGGTTGGGTTGGATCTTTCATTTGATGGACAGGCCTAAAGTAGGTTTTAATCACAGTGAATTATTTTTCCACGATGCTCCAATCACATTGATTTAGGGGAGAAAAGTTGAAGAAAACAAAAGTGTTTGCTTTTCACATGGCTGTTGTTTTGCCTGGGACAGCAGGGTGTTTAGAAAAGCAGCAGATTATTAGTGTCCTTCCCAATCACCTGGTTCCTAACAAGCAATTAAAATACTTCCATTGATCTGTGTTCATTCCACTCTATTTCTTTCTCCTCCCACCCTGGATCCTGGTTTGTGTTGGTTTGGCTACTAGTTTTCAGACTTTTGGAGAGCTCAGTATAGGGTAATTCTATTTTCCTGTCCCTCAGATCCATTATTGGGCTTTGCCTGTGATTTATTTTTCTTCCAAGTTTCAGTTTGCTTGCTAGAAGTTTCATTCTCTTCTTTTCAGTTTTAGAGTACCTGTGATTTCAGTGAATTTGGTTTTTGCTCTCCAATAATACAAATATTTTTATTACAGTTTTCTCCCTTCCACCTCTGGGTCTGGTACTTTCCCACCACTCAACTGAACCTGCTTGCCCCTTAGGTTAGTGCCCAGGGGCTCCATGTCACCAGTTTTTAGACTGATTGTCCAGAAAACACTAGCAAAGGTTAATTGAGTTCACTTCCACCCACCCCAAAATGGCGAAGTTTGCCCTTGTGAGAGAACCACTGCACCTATCATTCCAAATTTGGCAGGCTCCATCCCCAGAAGGGGTGACCAATGCATGCAAATTACATCCAATTCTGGCAGAAAAATGAAAGCTAGCGACTTTTTTCTTTAAAAAAATAAAATAAAGGTTTCCCGTGCAAACTCTCCTGATTGGATCTGTTTGCAATTTGGCAGGCTTAGTACACACCAGAGGGGCTCTTTTGGCTGAAATTTTCATCTACTTCTGAAGGGGCAAACAATTCTTAAGGTTATAGCTGTTTTCAGATTGCCCATTAGAGTCAATGAGGGAAAACAGATCTTCAGGTTCAACAGATCTGATTTGGAGCAGATTAACATGTGGAATCAGAAAGAGCCTGAGTGGACTGGAAACAGTTTGGGTTGCTTCCCAATGCTGCAGATGCTGGGGGAAACAAGATGCCCTATGTCTGAGCTTCTCAGAGGCATCTGGCTAGCAAGATCCTTGAAATTAGGGTGCTAGATGCCTTTTGTTTCAGCTTGGATTCACAGGATACATGGAGGCAAGTAAGTGTGCAAATGGCTTGTTGAGCACACAAAGTGTTGTTCAGCATGTAACAGCAGAACAGATGGGTGTAACTTGCAAGGCAGCATGCCAAATAGTGATTTATGCCCATGACAAGTATTTCAAAGGAGTTGGTGATATGGTGTGGATGGGGAGAGGATGGCTTTTGCATATACAGGAAGCAGATATGAGATTTTAAACAAAGATTGGGAGGGATCTGGTTGCTAGTTTATGCACAGAATATCTGTGAGTAGTGCATATCGGATCTAATTCAAACGTCAGAAAAGTGCATCTTCTTGCAAATAAAGCTCATATTAAAAATGTACCACAGAGTTATGCAAAACTTTTGTTGTGTTCGAACTGGCCACAAGTCCTCATCATAGATGTATGATAGTTAATGGTGACAGATTATTGTTCTATTCTAGAATGAGTATTTTCTGTAGCCTTAAGTAGTAGTCATCATTCTAACTGTATATTGCTATTATTGCAGTATTCCCAAACATCCCAAGAAAATAAAAACCCACAACCCTTTGTATTTAGGGCTAAAAAAACCTTGGCTAGAGGCCACACCTTCAGCTACCATGGAAGTTCTCCCATTTGAGATGAACTCAGATATACCAAATGGCTAGAGAAATTTGTTCAGTCTAAGCAAGTTGTGTTAAGAATGAATATTAGAAAGGGAGGATATTGCAGGCTGTCTTCTAAAGCTTTTCAGTAGATACAGCCGAGAAATGAATTTTTGGACAGATATCAGCTTCAGATGAATCCATAATGTACTTTTTTATATGTAATGCTCTCAAGACTAAGCAATATCACAATGACTAGTAATCATAACTTTCCCCCTCTCTCTCTGCATGAGAATGAATTCAATAGCTGCATTAAAGTCTCCTCCTGCTACCTTTTAGAAACTGATGCATAGATCTTTTCCACACTGTCCTTATAAAATAAAAAGGTTGAGGGCCGAGTCTCTTGAGTAGCTTTATGGCTTGGCTTGGCATTTTAGTCTTATCATGCAGCTGCACAGATCATCTGTCCTCAAAGATGGTTACATGACTTGGACACTACTGTGTGATGTCCTATTCCATTCTCTTATGTTCTGCCAATTAGATTATCCTGTTTCTCCTTTGATTCCGCTAAGGCAATGAATCCCTGTAATAAGGTCATACTTTCACTTTAGCTTAGACATTTTAAAATATATTCACACACATACATAAGGCAGTGCTCAGCAGAGCCATCTTCCATTTACTCAGTCTTAGAATGCACCTATGATAGCACCTTCTCTGGCCATAACATTTCTTAATCATTTCTTTCTTGCCGTTTTGTTTTCCATCTATGACTTATTGTCTACAGTATCTACAGCATATTCTCAGTCTAATGATTGATAGGCCATTCAGAGATGATGTTGTTGTTGTTATTTGTTTCAAACAGGGAGGAATGAAGGGTGCAGGGTTGTGGAATCTGGGGTCCTTGATTGAAGAGTTTTCCTTTGTTTTGTAAAAGACCCAAGTGTACAAAGAAAGCTGTAAATAGTAAAATTCTAGCTGCACAGAATATTTTGTTGTGGTTTTTTTAAAACAGAAACTAAGAATTTGGAGTACAGTTTGTTTTTGTTTGTTTGTTTTAAAAAAGCGTATTTGTGAATCTTCACTTTTTTCGATTATGTCTGTTGCCTCTTCTGAGATTCCCCACCCCACCCCACCCCTTGTTTTACTACATATTCCTGGCTCCTAGTTCCTTCCTGGCTTAGTAGTGTGCATAATTGCATGCAATCAGAGTTATTCAGTAAACAAGATAATATTGTGTCATGCTTTTCTGGACTATATCACTGAAAGAAATGAGAGTTAGGGCGATCCTAAGGATGTTTAAAAGGTAAAGGGTAAAGGGACCCCTGACCATTAAGTCCAGTCGTGACCGACTCTGGGGTTGCGGTGCTCATCTCGCTTTACTGGCTGAGGGAGCCAGCGTACAGCTTCTGGGTCATGTGGCCAGCATGACTAAGCCGCTTCTGGCGAACCAGAGCAGCGCACATAAATGCCATTTACCTTCCCGCCAGAGTGGTACCTATTTATCTACTTGCACTTTGATGTGCTTTCGAACTGCTAGGAAGTTTACTCAGAAGTAAAACCAACTGAATCAGTTGTATGCAAGGAAATTATGCAGTGGCAGCCTCAGGCAACTGATTTTGTGTGGCATATGAGGGCAGCAAGTTGCTGGTTAAAAATTTTATTGTTATTGTATTTTTAGTCCTAAGGAGAACCTAGAGGTGCTCTTTCTCAGATGCCAGAATAACTTGGCTGGCCTTAGGTACCTTGACTTGGTGGGATTTGGACATTAGCTGGCTGTGCCTTAGGCTAGCTGTGGTTGAATGAGACATGGGCTGCTTGCACGCCCCACATTTAAGGTACTTTTAAGTCACATAACTTTTCTCAAAGAATCCTGGGAACTGTAGTTTGCTAAGCATGCTGGCAATTGTATCAATTGTGGGGGAATCCACGTGCTTGGAATGCATTGTGTGCAATGCATGCTGCCTTACTCCTTTGTAGCAGTGCTTACGATTACAGCCTAGGCCAACACACAAGGAGTACTGAAGGAGAAGCATTTTTTTCAACACTGCTAAAAATGCTCAGTAAAAATGGAACGGCTTTGGCTCAGCTATATGTAACATTATTAACCTTGCTGGGCTTTCTACATTTAAAACATAAATAAGGGCAGGAACATCTCTATAAAAGGGAGGGAGGGAACAAAGTGAACATAGAAACCTAAGTGGATGTCTGGGCAGATTAATTTTTTTATTAAAATAGAGGAAGACGCCAGTAAATTTGGGGGAAGAGAATTGAGATAATGAATTGGATTAAATCCAATAGCTATCCAATGATAAGGAAGGGAGGGTGTTACATTACTCCCCCTTTTGTAGACACCTACCTTTTTGGAGATAAGATAGTGCTCTGCAACACCCCATAATATAACCACCAGAGGGCCAAAAAGCCTAATGCTACTTTCCAGACTCACTCCCAGACGTAAGATTGTAACCACTGTAACCCAGGGCCCCCAATTCCCATTCCCTGGAGCTGGTCCTGGAGGATACCATGGTCAGTGATATCAAAAACCAACAAGAGATTAAGAAGCAGGAGCAAGGTCACACTCCCCTTGCCCTGCTCTACAGAGCAACCAAGGCCAACTCTGTCCCATCACCAGGCCTTGAGATTGGAATGGGTCTATGTAATCAGCGCCAGCAAATAATGCTTGCAGTTGCCCACACACACCCCCTTTAAAGAAACATTTTTTCCATTACAATAAAATAAAATAAAATGCAGCTTAAAATCCCCCTCTCTGAAAAAAACAATGCCAATCACTGTAGGCACTCGTGAGCAACATGAGCCATTGGTCTGGCATGAAGTAAGGCAGCATCCTATGTTCTGAGGTGCATTCTATAGTGCTCATAATATCTCATTATAGCTCAGCGCAGTCAGCCGTTCTAAGACTTTTTTTTTTTTGCATGCAAGCCTGTTAGCAATTATTTAGAAGATAATTGCAGAATAATTAATATGTAAAGGTATTTGAGGTTGTTAGAAGTTATTCTGAGTTGCTTTAATGTGGGTTCCATTAGTGCAAGTTCCTTCCCTCCTGAGATCGTTCACGATAAGAGAACAGTATCAACCACTTTCCTAATATATTCTCTTATCATAGTTCCCTAATATCAAACTCAGATGGTAGAGTGCCCAACAGAACCGTAACCAAAATAGCACACAACCACACCCATGAAACAAGGGGGACATATCAGCATGCTCGAGTAACAAAAACTCAAAGGGGAGGGGCGTTAAAGTTCAATGGAGACCGAGCATGCTCAGTTGCCTCAAGAAGTCAGCAATAATTCCATAGGGTCAAGGCAATCAATGGAAAAGAACAACAAGCTGACATCTTATTATGTTTATCGCCAATCCCATGGAATATCTCCTTTACCCCACCTCCCATACCATTTTTATACTAGAAATGAAAAGTAAGGGGTTGTGGAAAAAATAGAAGAAAGTGTGCTAAGGGGAAATTTGAAGGAGGTGAGAGAAGGGGGGACCATACATGTGTACAGGGAGGGAGCTGCATGTAGAACTCAAATCTTGTTTCTCTTGTTGTTGGTATCCATCTGTGTCAGGAAAAGAGTATATTTGGGGGTCACGTAGTCACCAACACAAACTCCACATGTTAACTTTGTGTTGTGCAATTACTTCCTTTTAAAACGAAGCAAAAGAATGGCCAAAAGCAGTAAGGCTGAATAAGTCTTAGCAGAGTATGACTGGTAACAACTATAGGATAGGATTTATAGAACCTTAACTTCAGAACACAAATGCTAGCCTGATTCCGCAAAACTCCCATATTCAGTATTCAAAGTATACCTTTCAATATAACAAATCTTCCTATGTTAATTTTAATGTAAGCTCATTCCAAATACATGTTTATGTTGCAGACTGTTCCTTGATCCATATTTATGTTTAATTAATTACTTCTGCATTTCTGAGTCATGAATGTGTAAACAAACAATTCCCATCTACCTGCAATTTCACAAGAGAAAATCAACTGCAGGGGGCTGGACTAGACAACCCTTTGTGTCTCCTCCAACTTGGTGCCCTCCAGATGTTTTGGACTACAGCTCCCATCATTCCTGGCCTTGGTCATGCTGACTGTTGCTGAAGGAAGTTTAAGTCCAGAACATCTGTAGGACATCAAGTTGGGGAAGGCTGCCCAAAATAAATATGATACATAGTGACCATGCCCACTGCAAACCAGCTTTTTCATCATTGACCTTGCACAACAATATATTTAAAATCATTCGAAGCCAATATTTTCAATTAAAAGAAGACCATAGGGGAAGTCAAGAGTAGATTCTCTAAATGTGCCTGGATTATTGTTTTTTCAGAAAACTGAGACCCACAAATTATTATGCCTACAAGCCCAAGGGTTTCAGGCTGAATATTACTGATTTAGTCAGCAGCAGAAGAGACTGTCTCAGCTGAAGCAGTTGGTGTTAAATAGGTCTCTGATGTCTGACAGGCTGGGGTCTAATTTTGACTTCCCTGGATCCTCCTAGCTGGCACCTTCCCAGACATCACATTATATTAACAAGGCTCATAAACTGTCAGAAATAACTCGTCCACTTAACTGGCTGGAATGATGCAGATTTTAAGGACATGGCCTTTCCGAGAATTGTCTGTCTTTATAATTTGTCATCTCCACAGCCAGTAATATAGTGTTGCTGGATTCCTCAGCTAAAAGTCTTTGCCACATTAATTTCTCAGGAGACTATGGCCTCTTTTGACCATTTACCCTTAGGGTGTCCTCTCACACCAGACTCTGAGGGTGATGCCCTCCAACAGAACGATTCCACATTATACTTCCTGACAAACAAATTACTGTCTTGTCAGGTATAGTAAGTACCAATGTGATTCTCCATTACATCTTTATAAGTGTCAGAGGCTGTAGATTTCTAAAATAGCTCTTTCTCAAAAGGGCTAACTACACATTGCATGGAAAACAGACCCCATTGGTTTTTTTAAATGAAAAGCAACTTGGCGAACAGAGAGTGACAGGGAGGGGAGCTTAATCCTTCTTTGCCCACTCTTCAGAATAATGCCCAGGATATCTTAGGAATACCCTTACCTAAAGACCTACCTGAGAATTGGTGTCTCCCATTTTTTCTTCAAGTTTAGAAGAATGCGGGAGATGCCATGCTGGTTCTGGTGGCAATTCTTGAAGGATAGCCTCTAAATGTGCCTTGCCTTGTGGCTGACTTAATTTTGCTTCAGACTACAATGTTCTATGTTCTTTCCTCCTTCTCCCTGAACTGTTCATATACCGTGTGTCCGTTGCCCTTGTCATACCACCATCACAAGCCAATCACAATGGTACTCTTATTAGAATCACATCAGGATCTTAGACTAAAGCCATCCACCATGGAGGTAGTGTAATGGTAAGTCTGTCATGCAGCTCTAGGTTTCTAAAACTATTAACTGTCACCAGAGCTTTGAAGTGCACTGCTTATCATCATACTAAAAGGGAATCAGTAAAGGAATCAATCATTGCCAAAAAGTCTTCTTCATTTCATTTCATATGTTAGGATTCATAGTGCTTATTTGATCACATTTGTTCAGCTGACCATGAGTTCAACCACAACCATGTGGATAACCAAGAGGGCTTTTTGAGCATTCTGTGGGGCAGCCTACCATTGGTAGAGACTCTAGAAATGGTAGAGGAACAACCCAACCACCATCAGTCAGTGGCAATGACTGAAGCCCTGTGTATGTCACAGTGACCTTGCTTCAAAAATAGCCCCATTTTTGTGTTACTCTCAGAAAGCAGCAAATTAAGTCAAAGGGGGCTGTATGTCCGCATATTTGTTGCTCATCCCATCCCTGCTGTCCACGTGTTAACACATTTATCAAACCCTAATTAACATTATTCCCTCATAACATCTTTCTCATAAAAATTCTTATAACAAAATAACAGGCCTACAATGCACATGACACTATATTAAAGGCATGTAATGAATTTGGATGCATTTGTATGTTTGGTTGGTATGGGTTAAATTGGTCTTTTGAATAACTGAAAATCACAGCTTAGCATATCATACTTCAAAAAACTTTCCTGAAGCAATTTCAGGACACATGAAGTCACAGTCACAACACTACTGAGTCATCTCAGCATATGTCAATTCACTGATTCAAAAGTCAATTTATGTTGATTTCCAAAAAAAAGTAGAAGAAAATAATGACAAGAGTACAATGGATTTTTTTTTTTTAATGTAGACCATTAAGGTGTTGCCATTTTCAGTAATGCTTTTTCTGGGGGTTTTAAGCCATCTTTAAGAAATATACCACTGAAACTTGAATCAGGAGAAGAGCTTGTAGGTAAAAATGTGCAAACAATTCTTTCTTTCCCTACTCTTGTGGCCACAATGCTAGGCTGTTGTGATTTTAAGATGAAAGAATGCTCAAATCTAGGCACCCATCATTCATATGCAAATCTCTCACCATATGCGTTTCCTACAAGTGAAGGAGTTTGTACTCAGCAGAGAGGAGCTTGTCAGAGCTTGTCTTTGTTTACCAGAAAGCTTTGGGGTGTTCTTTTTTTTTGCTGCCATCAGAAATACATCTCTGCAAGCAATCACCACTGTCCTCAGAATATGCAGATCTTCTATATCCACAGGCCCTCAAATAAGTACCTAGCATTTATAATCATCAATTTCATCTAATCCAGGTGTTTGCTGGGCGTTTTTTTCCTCCTAACGCTAGGCATTTATTTGGAGGGCTGTGAGCAGTAGGTGGTTTTGTCAGATCTGCAGTAGCATAAAGAACCAATTTTTCTTATCCTAATCCTATAGCTGTCTGGAAAAGGTGACACACAGTGAGACATAATGATAAGAAAAGCTCAAGCTGCCCAAGGCGGTCAGATACCAAAGCCGGATGATTAAACTATTCTGTAACATTCCCAGAGTCCCAGGGTGGGGGAGGGAGATGTGAATGGTTACTTCTCCAAAACCACCAGAGAAGAACAGACAGAGACAGGCAATGTCCTCCTTGCCTTCATATTCCTCCATACATAGAAAGTGGAGCCGGGTGGGTGGGGGAGAACCACCACACTTCTCTGTAATGCGTTTGGAGAACTAAAGGGCACACAGCACCTACTTGCTCCATTTAGCTAAGCTGGGAATGTGTCAGTATTAAGCACTGACAGCTCTTACACTCAGCCAGTGCTGGGTAGGGAGAGGAAGGGACAGATGAGAAAGGAAGAGAAGGAATGGCAGCAGTTTCAGCAACTTCCCCTCTCAAGCGGCATCTCAAGCACAGGCCCCAAAATAAGAGGGAAAGATGTTGCTGTCCACATGTAGGGCCAAATGTAGGAGCAGGATGTAAGCCCTTCTGGCTCTACCCATGACCACACAATTCCAGCTGCCCTGTTTGGATACAGCAACACTTATCAAGCCAGGCAGGTCAGTGGTTTCAGCACCATGGAAAGCTCCAGTAAAGCCTGGATGTGAATGGAGGCCATTTGAATCCCTTCACACAGTCTACCTCTCCCAAGCTCCACACACAGTCCCACCTGAAGAGTGTGAATCATTAAATGACCAACTCCCTGGCCCTAACATGAGTGCTTCTCCTCTATTCTGTGACCTCCCACCTAACCTGCTCCCATGATTGGGCAGGGAGTGGGTGGTATTTGACTCCTCATGTCTCAAGGCATCCCCAAGGGCCCTGGCTCAGGTTCCACAGTATCCAGAATCTGTTCCAATTTCCCAGCCAGTAGTACAGCAGCCCCAGACCTGATCAGCTTATTCTGAGATTGAAGCTGATGCCACTCCCCAAATATCCATGTGTTGCTATGGATATCTTCAAAGAAGCTGCTTTTGTGCAGGGTCCTGGTTGCATTGAATCATTCATGCAGACAGCTATACACACAAAGCCTTTCCATTTGCAGATATCTGCATCAACCCATGAGCATCAGGTGTAGGACCAAGACCTGTGGTTTAGACCTAAGCTTGGATGCTGGAGGCAACATCCAAAAAGGAAAACAGGGCCAGCTGTAGTATTGCCAGTGACTTCAGGGAAGAGGGCAAGTACAGACTCCTCTGTAGGTTTTAAATACAAACATAAATGAAAATGTGTCAGCAGAGGATACCTCTAATATCCTTTAGAGTACCATTACCTCATCTAACAGTGATCTGTGACATTAACTCTGTTCTCACATTTGAAAGTCACATTGAAAATGTTGAGGAGGAAGCAGGGCTATTGTCCCTGACCTCCATTCATTCAGCTGAATATGAGAATGTTGTTGTATGCATGCTTGGGATCTCTGACCTTGTGCACACCCTCTACTGTATTTCATAACTTCCACTTAACATTCAGGGGACAGAGTCACTAGACGCAATCCCCCTCACCCATCCATGTGCTGAGGGTGGGTTTGAAGCTCTAGGATAATGATAGAAAACAATCGTTATTGCATTGTGCCTTCCAAATCCCCTTAACACTGATCTAATTCTACTCATATTAATAGAATAATATCTTGTCTCTTTTGTTCTAGTACTGAAAAAAATCAGTATAGTATGTTTTCTCCATGGTAACCCATCAGTCCCAAAAATGAAAATTTTGCATAATTCAGAATTCAGCATATTTCCATCATTATAAACTCTGTTTTTGAGTAAAGGATTTGATCTTACCCCTACATGACAAAGCTTGCTTTTTTATTTGATAAAAAATATGTTATGAATGAAGCTGATTTAAAATTTGCTAAATTTTATTGAAACTCGTTTATCAGGTATTGTCATATACTACATGTCAGCTGTCAAATAATTACTCTGCATGTCAAATACAGTCAAGCACTGACTGCTACCTGGCAGATACTGTCAAAACTACTGCTTCATGCTGGTGTCCAATACGGTTAAATGTTCATTGCTCCGTGTCAGAGTACCAACAGTAGCTGTGTATTAGATACCGTAACATGTTGGCATGAGAACATAAGAGGCCTGCTGGGTCAGGCCACAATGGCTCATCTAGTAAAGCTTCCTGTTCTCACAGTTGCAAACCAGGTGGACACATGGAAAGCCCTATATTATGTTGCAAATACAGATACAGAACAACAAATGTTCAGGGAATATTTGGAGACTGCCTGCCAACATTTTCAGAGGACTCATTTCAATTATGATTTCTCATAGAACAGGGAGTGTCCTGAGGAATAGCTCAGATGGTAAGAGCATGGGACTCTTAATCTCTGGGTCATTGGTTTGAGCTGGTTGTAGTGTTGGGCACTACAAGCAGTTAGACTAGGTGATCCATTCCAACTCTACAGTTCTTTAAGTCTATATATTTAATGGTTTAAAGGATGCGTTGATTTATGTTTTATTGTGTCTTGCGTTGTTGTAAGCTCACTTGTGGGCCCTTCGAGGCAGGGTATAAACATTATTGAAAACCACACATTTTATAAAGATGGAAGAGTAGTGCTGAGGTGACTGCTTGCAGAGATTGTTGTGCTCTTCCATGTCTTCTCAAGCATGTTATTATGTGAGTTTTCAAAAGAAGCAGCATCACTATGCTTTTGCTAGACTAACAAGCAGATGATGAGAAACAGAAAAACTATCACCATGCCCTGCCTTACTGTACACTTCAATACAAAGCCATAGAATAGTTTTGTGGTGCTTTTTAGTTTGGTGTTTTATTTTTGGTTGGGCTTCTTTTTTCCTTGAAGTGGAATCAAAGAATGGTTATTAAAGGAGATAAACATTATTCATCTTCACAGAAAGCAAAAGCCTGTTTCTGCTTCCAGATTCTCCAAGTCATTCATCTTCATTTTCACAGCTTCCTCTTCCTCGCCTCCTTCATCTAACCTCCATGGTCTGTTCAGCTTCTCTTTTCTTCCTTGCCCCAATACTTTGGGCTTGACTGTCTGGCTTAATAAAGTTACTTCCTTTTGATGATCAATCTACTGTTTGAGTATTAAAAGGAAATAAGAGCATATATAAGAATTATGTGCTTTCATAGAGAGTCTCTCCCTAAATCCGACGGTGTTCTCAGTGTATGAAAACAATTTGTCTCCATAAAGAGGGTCAGGGGAAGCAGTGAGACAGTATTTTGATAAATATTGATTTTGCTTTAGTATGATCACAGCACTTGATGACCTTGGGAACTCCAGAAGTATACTCAGACTAGATTCAAGAAAACTTTTAGCTTCCAAAACACTGTAAGATTAGATGGCTTAAGAAACATTATTTCAGATTTTCATAATCCTCTATTAGTTTATCGTGTAATGTTTATATGGCAGAAATTTAAATGGGACAGAATATCAATTTCTAGTTATTGCATTTGCTTTTTTCTTTGGGTGTTCCCTCCACACAATTGTAATCATATGGAGAGGAAGGAACTGTGACAACTGGCCCCACCTGTACTGTCACATCCCAATGTGTCTCACTCTTCATGTGTTTGAGGGGGGATGTCTGAAGAGGAACCTCTTGAATATACATAGGCTCCCCCACTATATGGTCTAGAACTCTACAATTATGTGGAATGAGTGCCTGAAGAGGGTTTTCATGAAAATGGCCCATCCCCATCAAACCCTTGACATTTGAATACTGAACACTGTATTCAAATATTGGGCGGGGGGGGGACATGCATACTCACAGTGGGTCAATGTGTTAACTGCAAAGTGGGCTCTAGTCCATGAAAGTTTATACTAGAAATCACCATCCTTTTAGGCCCATGGACTTACATGGATTTTCTTAGTGAGTGCTGTACCTGCCACCAGCACCCCTCTGATCACTTCTCTCCTGCCTCACCCAGATCAGAGACAAAAAGGAGAAAAGTATACACACAATTTTTGTTTTCCAGAGGATCTGGATAGGAGTTGAATCCAGCAGAATTAAGATGAGCCTTGAAAAGCAGATAGGTTGTAAAGGGGAAGGGGAAAGGAGTCTCATTCTTCCAATTTTATCCTTGTATCCTTATCAATGTACTTTCAAAGGGCATAAAAAATAATCACCCTTTTCACCTTGTATGGGGAAGCAGCAGAAATTGGGAGAAGGAGCTCAGAGGCTTTGTGGACACCAAGGAAAACCTCAAGGGCACCATTGCACCCACAGACACCACATTGGCAACTGCTGGCTTATTCCACAATAAATGTGTTACACTTTAGTGTCACAAAACTGTTGTTTTTTCTACCATTGACTAAAGCTGCATACATTCTTTCCCTCAATTAACTCTAGACATTGTAGTTTACCCCTCACGGAATTACAATTCCCAGTAACCCTTAATAAACTACAGTGTCCAGAATTGTGGGGGTTTTTTGGGAGGAGGTGCTTCAAATGTGTTTTAAGGTAGAGTGTTTACACAGCCTAAACATGCTATCCTCCTGAGTTTCTGTTGAGTAGTTTGAGAAGTAACAGTAGGGGAAGGGATGCTTAACCATTAGGACTTCACTATCAGTGGCATATGCACTCTGGTTCATAGTCTGAGTTGTTTTAAGGGAATGGATGCCATAGGGCACTTCTTGAACTGTTTCTGGGAGACTTTTTACACATTTAAGGTGTGCATCCAGTCAGTATACAAGTATACAGTAAACCTATAAATGATCCACAAATGGGGCAACAATCATGTGCTTGCAAAGAGATGTATCATAAATCATATTATATCATAGTAGCTAAGATTACCATCAAGTAGCTAAGATTAGCTAAAACTCTTTGTAAAGTGTGTGTGTGTGTGTGTGTGTGTATGTATGTATTAGAAAATGAGAAATTGTTCAGTGCCTCTGAATGGTTTGTGATACCTCTGGACCAGGCTACAATCCTAACCCCAACTCATCTGGAAGAAAGCCCCACTGGATTCAATAAGACTTGTATTTGAGTACACATTGTTAGGTTTTTATTTTACTTGATCTCCATAACATCTGAATTCTCTCAAAGCTGGGGAGCTATGGATTGACTCTAAGCAGTATGCCTTCTTCCAGCTCTTCTAATCATTGCATTCTCCACAAAAGGAGCAGAGGTTTCAGGAAAGTTCTCAAAGGGCCGAAGTGTTTCCATGGCAGCATTTCTATCTTTAGGGTAATTCTCTTAAGGCAGAGATAGGGTCCTTCTCTCCATCATCCCCCAAAGACTCATTATCTCCTTTCTAATGGTGACTTTTTAAAAAATCAGACTCAGAACCTAAAAGGTAACTCAAGGCTGGTGGCATAATACACATACACACAAAAGTTGAGGTCTGTTTTCCTGAAATACACTTCCTCATTGAAAACACTATAAATCTGGTTGTATCAGATTCACACACACACAGCTGCCATTGCTTCTCCTTTCTATGCATAAACACTATTGGGAAGCAACTAAATGCCTATCCCTATGTGTGAACTAATAACCAATTATTAGAGAAAACAGAGTTGCAGATGTGAACTTTAACCAAAACTTGATTTAAAAATCAAGTTTAAATACTGGGGACACCTGTACAGAAGTGGTTTGCTGGGTGGGGCAGAACGCCTATGCTAGCTCCTAGCAGGTGGTTCAGTGTTGCTTACCAGGAGGGAGGGACAATAAAGCAAGGAGGTCCATGTGTGCAAATGCACCAGCAGAGCCAACCCAGCACACCTGTCATGCACTTGAACCAGACTAACCTCCCTGCTACTTTGTGTCTCCCAATCAACAATGGTGATCCACCTGCCATGAAGCTAGTGGAGTGACTCCACCTCACTCAGTGAGCCACTTCTGGGTTTGTTTCATGACTCTGCGTATCCAAGCAGAAACCAGCATCCATGTAAACATAGGAGGATGTTCACTGGTAAAAAAATGTAAGAGTGAAAGTTTAATGAAAATTCTCTTAATCTTTCACTTGCTGCTTACCACTTGTTTGGAGCTTCTTCTTCCTTTGAACTGCAAATTCAATATGATTTTTGCTTAAACGGGTTCTTTGTAAGACAGGAGTTACTAAATATTTGGGCTTGGTTGCCTAAATAATGAGAAACTATAGTCAGCATGACACATACACCACAACCCTAGACACACTGCAACCACACACGCATGTATGTACACATAACAACCACACATACACGCACACACTCACTTTCCCCCTTCTGCTTGAAAAATGTGTGTTTGCTCCCCACCCCCAGGTTGATCTTCTTGGAGACTGCAGCTGGGGAGGCAAGAGTTAATCTGCGCTCAGCAACTGCAAGGAAGATCACACACAGCCTATGCAACAACTACATCATTAGAGAACTTTCCAGAGAGGGGTGGGGTCACAGCCAGAAATATAAAAGTCAAGCCTTATTCCCCAGTTGCAACCCTCAAAATTGTTATTAGGCTTCATTTTTAGTTTTAGTTTTGTAATAAAAAAACCTCCCATCTTACATTAGCCCTAATATTTAGAGAAGAGAACGCATTCTAGTTGAAAAAGGTATGTCGTTAATCAGTAAGATTGCCGCCTGAAATTTATTTAATGAGTTTTTGCAATACTTAAGGGGATGCAACTGGAAACAATTAAAAGATCAGTGGTATGTACAATTTGTGCTACAGTACATTTGCTATGCGGTATGTGGGCGAAGGTTAGTTAAGAAGATATTAACTTTTGACATTTTAGCAACAGGCGTGTGGCAAACTCTGTTAATAAGAACATCCTCATCCCTGTAATTTTAGACCACTTTGGGGACTGTTGAGCTGTAAGTGTGATCCATTGATTTGCAAAAATAAATCAAAGAGCCAGGACTTGCACATGTGTGGGTTAAACAGCCCTTCAACTTTTGGTCACGTTAAGTAAAGGCTATAATAGCTCAATGAGGCAAAGACGGCCTGCTGACAATCGCACAAGGTTTCACTGTTCTTTGCTACAGTGCATGTTAGCTCCTGCAGTGAATTCTCATCCCTGCTAGTGTGAAAGCCTCCCAGCAGAGCCTCATGACAGATGTGAAATAAATGTGGGATTTAGCTCTGATGTAACATAGAATTGTAGGTAAGATGCAACCAGGACTATAAATGCTATTTTTTAAGGACAATGTCCCACATATCAGCAGGTCTGTGTTTTTGGACTTGTGTAAATGAGATGGGCACTACCTGAAAGGGAAGATTATAGTATCTGAGAAACCTGCAGCTTTTCACCTGGAAGCTAACCCCCCCTCCAAAAAAAAGGTTCATTTTTTCATGGGAAGTAGTGCCATTTTCTTTTTTTGAGGGAGTCATTTGGGTCTTTACAAAGAGTAGCACCTGTGGGAAGATTTGGATTGCGGCCAAGGGGATCAAAACTCTGGCCATATGCCTTGGGAGAGGGTGAGTCTGCAGTAGGAAACAGGGGAAGTGTGTGTATTTTAAAAAAATATATACTTGCCTGCTATCCATGTTTGTTATTTACTTTCAATGTCAGGAATCCAAACAGATCACAGAGCCTTGTGCATTCCCTTTAAGCCACCCTGCCAATATCATCATGCTGCTATACAAATACGTGGTGCAACCACATTAGGAATACTGTGTACAGTTCTGGTTGCCTCACCTCAAAAGTGATACTATAGAGTTGTAAAAAGTTTAGACAAGGGTAACCAGAATGCTCAAGGGGGTTGGCCAACTGCAGTGAAGCAGAGCACCTCCATAGCAACTCCCACAAGGTGAAGCCACTTCTGCTATTGAATCTCATCTACGGAGCATTGTGAGATAAGCTGCAGGCAGGAAGGGTTTGGGATTCCCATCCATGTGCCCCTTTTGTTCTAAAAATTGTCCCTTGATGTATACATGATTGGACAGAGCTGGGCATGAACAAAGGGGTTTGCTGTCTTCATATCTAAACTGGCCCTCAGTTTTGACCTATTTTTAAAGCCACATTTCCATACCTGTTCCCACCATCTGGTGGGCATATTGATAGTGAACAATAATTACTTAATGGCAATGTTGTGTCTGTAATCAGATTGGCATGAAGAGATCTCTGAAAGTAGGTTTTATCTTAGCAAGACAACCTACTGTAGCACAAATGTACTATTGCATTTCATGCCTCAGAAGTGATTGAATCAATAATTGCATCATCCAAGAACTGGAATAAATTATTCATGCTAGCCATTTTGGATATTAACATACAAGGCAGGTGGAGACCTTGTGTAATCCTGATCCTTGTTTAGATGCGTATTATCTTAAAGTTGTGTACTCTGGCTATTAATGAACTAACATACTGTACAGAGTTTGTGAAAATGTGACTCATCGTTTTAGTTTTTTACTATATTTCATTCCCATTCTTTTCTTTACTGATATCTTTACCTGTCAGATGTGATCATACACCTTTTAACACACTTTTATTCACATAGTGTTTAGCATGGGAATTGTGGTAAATTTCAGGTCTGCTAAGTGCTCACTGTATTAGCTGAAGCCAGGTAATATAATAAATAAATGATTCCTAAAACTGTACAGCAGAATTTCTCACATTTTTCAGCCTAGTGAGCTTGGGGATGTCTCCCACCACTTTTCACTGCACAACTGTGCTAATTTAGCACTCTTGCCAATGGCTATGTTAGAAAGATGTGAACATTTTCTGCGCAATGGCCAAAAGGTCAGAAAGTGCCATTGCTTTGCCGACCAGCCTCTATACACCCATCTAGGGCTGATCACCAGCTGAGAAATGGCAATGAAGAGGATGCTTCAGTGAGCAATTATAATTGGATCTATTTTGAGGCATGCTTGACAAGCTGTGCTGAGCCACAGCAGTGAGTCTCCTTATGCTGGTTGGGAAGTACTGTTCTACAGAACTCAGCTGGTGACTATGTTCAAAATGTGACTCTGCTATCATACACCATTAAAATGATCAGCCCTATCTAGTAGCTGCAATATCCATGCAGGGCTCCAAAAGAGCAGGGATGTCCCATCCTGATGTGAGGAACAGCTTGGTCTGCACATCCACCTTGCTCATATGAAGTCTTCCAAGCATCAAAGAGAATAGAAGCTCTGTTTGTAGAGCACGCCATTTTAACACTTAGGCCCTACTGAGCTTTGAATCATTGTCAGCATTATAAAGTGTTGAAGAAAACATATCCTGTAGTACTAGTTTTCGTAGAAATAAATGCAGGTGCAGAGAATCAAGTGATAGGAAGTTCTTCTGATCTCAGTAATATCAAAGGAAAGATCAAAATGGCCATTGATTTATAAGGAACAATTTTCCCTGATGCAATATGTGAAGCAGAATCATATACCGTATTTTTCGCACTATAACACGCACCAGACCATAACACGCACGTAGTTTTTAGAGGAGGAAAACAAGAAAAAAAATATTCTAAACGAAGTAGTGGATATATGATTTTTGTGGTTCATGCTGTGGCCACAGACATGTGATCTGACAGTGAGTTTGGAGTAGCCCAATGCAAAAATCCTGAGGCTCCATGTGGATCCATGCTTTGTAACCACGGAGGAGGGAAGGAAGGGGAACCATGGATCCTCTGCTCACGACTGCAGCAGATCCCCCCCGCCACCCTCAGGCATTCGCTCCATAACACGCACAGACATTTTCCCTTACTTTCTAGGAGGAAAAAAGTGAGTGTTATGGTGCAAAAAATACGGTAATTCTACCAAATTTTGTTGGGTGAGAAAACAGCAGCTCTTAATTTCACCCCTTATTTTTTACCAGCACTTGGGAAATGTTTGCACATAGCCTTGGTTGTCCATCTACACAAGGAAACTAGGAGTGAACCCTGCGGTAGTGCACCTCCCACTCTGTGTATACCCTGTAAGAACAAGGGGAGGTTATGTGACACTGCAAACAGGGCCTGTGCACGTAGGCCTAGTATCATGACGTTGTATACACTGGGGAGGAGATTGTGAGCCTGAAGGTTTTTCTCACACTCCACTGCATTGATAGCCTACAATAACAATACAGTCATACCTCAGGTTGAATGTGCTTCGGGATGAGAGCATTCGAGTTGCGCTCTGTGGCAACCCGGAAGTAGCGGAGCGCGTTACTTCCAGGTTTCGTCACTTATGCATGCGCAGATGCTCAAAATGACATCATGCGCATGTGCAGAAGCGCCGAAACGTGACCCGCGCATGCACAGACGTGCGGACACTGGTTACGTTTGCTTCTAGATGCGAACGGGGCTCCGGAATGAATCCCATTCACATCTAGAGGTACCACTGTAATAATAATAATAATTTATACCCCGCCCATCTGGCTGGGTCAGATCATGTGCAAAACAGCCAACATGGTGCTCTCCAGAAGCTTTGGACTCCAGCTCCCATCATCTCCAGCCTATAGTCAGGAATGATGGGGACTGGAGTCCCCAGCAACTGGAAGACACCAGAGTGACTACCGGTACCTCCCTTTGGCACGATTCCCAAAGGGAATGTGCTGGAGCAACTGTCACAGGCTTCTATTTGAAATTCCTTGCGATACTACTAATGATGATCCACACAGCCCAATTTCTTCACCATTTGGAGAACTTCAAGATTTTAGATGTTGCTTTTTTATTATTCAGTGAACATATATTCCTCCACTATAGAACCTAATGAATATTATGTATGTCACACCTCTGCTCAATAATCTGCAGTGGCTGCTAATTTGTTTCTGGGCAGTTTCAAAGTTTTACTGTTAGTATATCCAGCTTAAGACAAGCTTACTTGCCCCATACATGCCTAGCCAACTGCTTCTACCTGTGGATCTTGCACTTGGTGAAGTACCATATGATGTTTGTTCCGCATCTGTTGGTAATTTATTGTGGCAGCATCTTCTTTGTTTCAGCTAGCCTATTCATGCACAAAATTTTGTATGTATACTTGTTTTTAATGTCTGCCGATTTTATGTTTACTGTTGATAATTGTTGTATGTATACTTCTTAGAGGGTTCTTTTAATTAAGTGGTTTATAGTTCTTTCTTAAACAAACATTTTAAAGTATTCAAAGCAATTCACACTCTTCATTTTGGTAACCCTATTATCAGCATTTTACAAATGGCAGAGGGGCTGACAATGCTGAGCTAGGTGGCTGGCCCAAGGCTTTGCTCATTCAGCAGTATTGTTTTTCCTTTGCCACTTTAATGTTTTGTTGTGGGGTTTTTTTTTAAGATTCTTTGGCAGCTTGGCATTTCCTCCGCCCCTCTTCTTTTCTGGAATATGCAGCCATGCAGATATTTATAAAAAGATGGGGCAGATCTCAACACAACAAGGCCATTGACTCATTCTTTATATGCAGGTGGCTATGATGCTATTGTCTCCGGATTCAGGCTCGCAGGAGTGTTGTGGATAGTATAATAATGTTAGGGTGCATTTTTTGCAATGTGAAAAAGCCTTCACTGGGAAAGTGGGTGGTATTATTGTATACTGATTTTCATTTCTGAGTGAAAGGGAAAAAATGAGTGAATTCTTAAAAGAATTTTCCAGCATCGCAGTACACCAATGCAGTCATTATGGATATTTATCACTGCGGCAAACGTATACTTATGTTAAAGTATTGCAATTTTCATAGCAAAAATAAATAAATGCAGGGAAGATTGTTTTTGTCTTATAAGCGCACACCATTGTTGAGAATTCCAGCCACTTTTACTGTATATCTAATTCTGTTCCCTTTTGTTTAAGCTGGCAGGATTCATCTACGCCTGTTATGTTGTGAAATGTATCACCGAAGAAGAGGACAGCTGTAAGTAATAAAGGTTTATTACATGCCAGTTGAAACTATTTTTTATATCATCCATCTCACTCATCCATCCCACTCCAATATCATTCTGAATACTTTGTCATACTGTAAAATGAGAAATGGGTTGGGGGAAGGGGGTAGAATATTTGAACTTAGGCCATGACAGTTCGGAGCAAATGGTGGAAATGGTAAAATGCAGCTACAGAAAATAATTACTTTCTGAAATGAAACACTACGAAACAAAACTTCCTCTAAAAATACTTCACAAAGACCATGTTTCTTGCTTCTCACCCATCTTAATTCTTGCCCTACTAATGTGTGGGTAAAGTTCTTGTAAGGTGACTATTCAGATTTGTTGTAGCAGTTTTGGCAAGAACAGAATGCAACAGTTTCATTTCAAACTTGTTAGTTCATGTTTCTTCCAATCAAAAATAGTCAAGGAAAGGGGTTAAATGCTTGGAGTTTCTCCTGGTTTGTTGTGTCTGAGAAACCCTGTTGAGTGGAATGAAGTACACAAACATAAAGCAGTAACTTTAGTTTATAATCCTATAATCTTGCTTTTTACCTAATCACTTCTATTGCTTTGGTTCAGTTTGCTATCAATATCAATCAATTAATCTTTATTTGCATTTTCACTGACCAGTTTCTCCTGTATATATGAGCATATATCAATAGACAAACTTTATAAATAAATGTAAATATCATAGCCAGACAAAAATATAGCCCCCAGAGAAATCAAAAATACACTTCCTATTAAGAACAGTTTACTCACTCCTTTCTGATAATATTTGTGTCAATCTAGCAAACGCATGCTGGGGAGGAACAAACTGCAACCCCTGGCTTATGTCTGAACCAGAGATTGTGATTCAATTAGCTCAAAAACATGATGATCGGTAACTCCTAAACAAACCTTGGCTTATTTCTGTGGAGTGAAACAAAGCACATCCCCTCTTTCAGACACAACACCAAGCTGGTGATTATGGTTTGTTTCTCTGCAGCACAAATGGGGTGCAGTGAAGAGGTTACAGTGGGCTTGTGTATGGTATACCAGGAGTGGAGAACCTTTGGCCCTCTAGATGTTCCTGAACTACAACTCCCATCAGCCCTAGTAAGCATACCCAATGATCAATTTCAATTCAATTTATTTATTTACGGCTATTAGCCCATAAAATATGTACAAACATAAAAACACAGGGACATAAAAACAGATATATCCGACAACAGGAGGTGAACACCACGGTGCGAGGGTGGGTCATTAAGCAGAGCCAAGTGACAGCTTGGGGCCAGGAGAGCTCCAAGGGACAGATCACAGAAAAGGAAAACTGAAGACGAACTCCGACATGCACTCTCATCATAACAGTTCGATTAGTTTTGATGTTGTTGTTGGTTTTTGGTGGTTTTTGAGTGTGAGATAACCGCATTCAGAAATCTCGCCACCTGCAGAGTTACAGAAGGATCTGTATCCTGCAAAAGCAGTGCGGCGTGTGACTCAACAGGCCTGCCAACCAAGCGCAGTAAAGCAGGACCCAGGAATTTATGATCATACCCAATGATCATGGATGATAGGAGCTGTAGTTCAGCACTTCATGAGCTGGTTTACTGTGAGCTCCAGATGTGGCTAATCACACAGGGGTCAAGAGAGAGGAAGCTCCATGTTCTCTCCCCCTCCCCAATATTTATACACACCTTTACCTGTGTTGTTTCCCAACCTCTGCCAGAAGCAGCAATTTATGTGGAGCACAATGTAATGATGTCATGATACAGATAAGTATTCCTAAATGTTGTAGGAAAGTGCAGGGGTGGAACTGCCATTTTCAGTAGCAGTCTGCTGAAGTGGTCATATAGAAATATCCTGAATACATAAAAATTCAGTTTAGAATATTTCAGTAACCACACGCGTAGTTCAACACTCTGAAATTGCACTAATTTCAGCAGGAGAAATTTAAGAAACTAGCTGGATTTAACCACATGTGGTTTTCTTATTATCAAACCAAAATTATTTCCCTGTTGTCATTAAAATAAAAAAAATGTGAGATTAAAGGAAAATGCATGAAATTTGGGAACAGAATACATGCATATATTATGGCCAGAGGGGTGATAGAAAAGCAACGCAGGAGGGTGTCTAGATGTGTTGGCATCATCTGCCAGAGCACCATGGTAATCCATGCGTCCTACTTGCTCTGGAGTCAGTGAGGTAATAATGGGGCTTTCAAGTTTGTTTGTGATAAATTAGAGGAGAGGAAGCCAGAGAATAAAGAAAATGGACAAGCCAAGTCTGGGTGCTTCTTTCTTTTTGATGGGAACCCTACTTCATGCTAGCAGTTTAAACAGCAGCACTTCTTTACAAGGTTGTTTGGATTTGAAATTAAAATTTAAAAGGTTGCATTTTAGCTGGCTGAAAATGTTTTGTTGAAGTTCAATGCACTGTGCAAGTTGAACCTATGCAGTCAGAAGTAAGCATCACTGGATTCAGTTGAGCTTATTAAAAAAAACAAAAACCCAATGCATAGGATTGCAGACATCTCATCCCAATAAATTAGATATTGTGTTATGTACTGTAGCTGCTTTCTCTGTGTATGATAAGGGAATAACACATCCAACTTCATTTTTAGACTTTCCTTGGAATATGGCTATGAGGAGAAGCTTTCATGATGTATTCCTGAACTTCAAAATTTATCACTACACCACTGCTTAAGGCTGCTCTTTTCCTCTCTCACATTTTACATGCAGCCTAGGGTTTGCTATGAGGAAATTCACTCTCAACAGTAGTTCAGGGTCTGACATAAAACATCATGTTTTAATGATCAGAGAATGTGCCAGTGTGTGCAGTCTGAATTGATTTGCCTGTCTGTTCAGTTGTTTACGTCCTGACCTGTCTTAAAGGTGTAGGGCAAGTAATCAACATGCTTTCAATTATTGCTATCCATATGGATAATATTTCAATAGATCTACTGACCAGGGGTATGACTTGTCTGGGCACCAACCTGCATGTCTGCCATGAGAATGATGTTTGCCAGTTTCAATCTCTTGGTTACCTTCATTTTCCTATAAAAATTAGATGATGTGGAGCTCCTGGTGTCCAGAACATACCCAAATAGTACATCAAATACAGCGGTCTGTGCTTGTTCAAAAAGTTTATATTCCATGGCTAATTTGTGGCCCTCCAGATATTGTTGAGCTATAGCTCCCATCATCACTGACCACCTTGTCTGGGTCTGGTGAGCATTAGAATCCAACAACAGGATTACAGGTTAGCCACACCTGCTATAGAACTTCTAAGGGAACTTTTTATTTATTTTACATAGCAGGTTAGGGAAATTCCTATTCTCACCAGGTATTCACAAATTCTGCAACATCAATATATGGGTCTAGCACTTAAATTATCACTTTAAGGGCTACTCTTTCCAAGCAATCCCCTGAATCTCACTAGGAAGTGTTGTGGAAACGTGAGATTCTTGGGTGAACACTTGGGTAGAACAAAAGCTACATGAGCCAAAACTAAAAAATGCAACAGCAACTGAAAGTTTTAAGGCAACAGTGGGAAATTTGACCCAGCTAGTGGGCTGGATCCATAACTGCCCCACCCTCTATGGCCCACTTTGACAGGGCCATGGAAAAGGCTGCCAAATTCAAAAAGTGGTGGATCAACTGGAATTACTCAGGAGTGGACTGAGAGTGCACCCCCATTTACTCCTTTTTGCATGGTCCTGTGGGCTGACCCATCCCAGTCCCATGCCTGATGTCAGATGATGTCACGAGATGGACAGGCAAGCATGTTTTAGGCCAAAACATGCCATGGCTCAAATGTGGAGGCCTGGTAGCCACAGGACACAGGTTCCCCGATACTATTTTAACAGTTAGGGTTAGGATTCAACTGAGTAGATGCACAGAAGGGAGGGTCATGGAAAGTGGATGGAAAATAGCAAAGGCGAGCCAAGGTATCAAAATATGATATCTCTATGAGAAATTCTGTGGAAGTAATAATGGGGTAGAGATAAGAGACCCATTAAGGGAATAGGAAACCCAAGGTCTGTGTTGCCCCAGTCCCTTTCTCTCTGCATCACTCTCTGCAGATATTGATATCGTAAAGCATTTGTCTTCCTAAAGTCATTGGCATTATTAGCTGCAGCAATTTAAAACCACTAAAATGTCAACACCTATCTTTCCTGGGTGGGATATAATCTTTCCCAAGCATCTTGTTTGTGTGTGTGTGTTTTTGGAAATCTTATTAGAGCTACATTTTCTTAAAATTGCACAGTAATTCTATTACTTTGAAATATTCATTTAATCAGTTTAAACTCTCTAGCAATTTGACTCCTCTAGTACAAGCTTTATGTCAGGAATTTCCAACAATTCAATATGTTTTTTTGAAAACATCATTAAATATTTAGTTACTTAGTGAAAAGCTCTCGAGGGTCATCAATAAAACAGCAGCCTTGTGGGATTTGTAGGTTACATGAAATTAAAAGAAGAGACTTACTATTTCACTGAATTCTTTCCCTCCGGGCTCTACTCTGCCTGAGGAAGAAGGGCTGATGCAAACCGGGCATTCAGAAGACACTGCCATGACTGTCTAGAGAAGCACAGTGTGATTGGCCATGCAAGTGCCATCTTAGCTCCTAAGAGCAATGTCTTCTTTCAATGTTCACGACTCCATCTTTGGATGTACACACTGGCTTCCCCCAAGCAGCAATATTTGGCTTAAAGCGGGGGTCAGGAAGGCAGAATCCAATGCAGAGTTTTTGTTGCATTTCAGTATTTTGCATTACTGCTTGTTACTCTGCATCACCTCCCTTGCTTTCTTCCCCTTGTTTTATTTGAAGCAAACACCAAAAAATGGCTGAACTATTAATGCCACAATTAATGTTCTGTGCTTTGTGTGACTTCTATCCTTCTTTTCTACTATGAAATCAGATCTTGAGGAATACTTCACCTTGTGACTGTTGTGGTGAAGGACCTTAATAAAAGTAGTCAACAATCAAATATTAATTTAGTAATAAATTAATATATTTATAAAGAAAAGTCTATCTACTGAGTTCAGTTGGGCTTATTCCCAGGTAAGTGTTCGCGTCTCGAGGCCCCAAGACCCACCCCCAAAATAAATACACACGGACACTTATATTAGTTTAAGTTTTTGGGCAAATTTTGGCCACAACTTTATTGAAATACAATCACGTGAGCAGTATTGGCTTAGGCATTGACTTCCCCACTATAACTGACTCCACCTCTCAGGGTGATCGTCCAATGGGGTAAACCAAACGAGGGAGCTAGGTCAATGAGGACCAACCTAAGATCACCCCGGGGTTCCTGTGGTCCTGGCATGGCCCTAGCCCCTCAAGTGGACTTCGGATGAGATCCAGGGCCCCCAGATTCCTGGAGGGGCAGGTGATGGCCACACCTCCCCTCCCCACAATCCAACTGAGCCAATGCCTAACCGCCATCTTACAAGTTGTGACGATTTGCTAAGGGGTAGGCAAAAACCAAATGGCTAAAGCCAATCTGCCAAATGGAAAAATTCCTACCCAGCCCCTGTTCCAAAACAGGCGACCCAACCAAAGCAAGGTCAAGCGACTCTACCTAAACTAGGGAGGATGGGCGGGTGTTCAACAGTGCGAAGCAAGTGCCCCTCCTTGCGTCACACTGCTGTTTTTAAAGCCCCTGGGATCACGCCGCCCACTGGCTATTGGCTAAAATCGCCTGGCGTAATCCCAGGGGAATGGCCAAGACTCCTTGCTTCCCCCCCCCCCATTTCAACCCTGTCAGGTGAGCTCTTGGGTCCTGCGTGCAACCAGGACCCTCTGTTATGAGGATCCCATTTGTAGGAGTATACCTTAATGCCTCAATTCTATATATACTTTCTTGGAAATAAATCTTATTAGAACCAGGCAGAGGTCCTTCTCGGTAGTGGCACCCGCCCTGTGGAACACCCTCCCATCAGATGTCAAGGAAATAAACAACTATCTGACTTTTAAAAGACATTTGAATGCAGCCCTGTTTAGGGAAGTTTTTAATGTTTGATGTTTTATCATCTTTTTACTATTCTGCTGTGAACCGCCCAGAGTAGCTAGGGAAACCCAGCCAGATGGGTGTGGTATAAATAATAAAAGTAGTAGTAGTAGTATTTCAGAGTAACGTGATTAGGAGCTGGTTGAACACTGCCAGCCTAAATTCACTTACTGGAGAGGAAGTCCCGTGAAAATCAGTGGGACTTGCTTCAGATGTAGTAAATCAGACAGAAAGATATATAACATTTAATCTTCTGATTTGTTTAGTTCATACTTGCTGATCCATGCCTTGCTGATTTCTTGCTGAACATGTTCCAGGACACTAAATACCAATATCTGTTAATGTGGATGCTCAATATTTCTTGGGAATCCATACTAGTTTGGGTTAAAGTGTTGTCAGAATGTGGATTTCTTCCAGCCATTTAAGCCACACCTTATAGTGAAGCATGCATTTTAATCCATGTCAGTGACTTTTAGTGCAGACCTAGGAATGCCGTTCGTTCCGCATTAATGCATGTTGCACATGTGACATCAGAATTTATCAAGTATCTTTTTTAACTTACTGAAGATTGCAATATTGTGCTACTCATGTTCTAAAAACAGTGCATTCTAATGTTGCACTAAAGATGCAAAGATGTTATATTTTCTGTCTTTAAATATCAGTAACTGATAGCTTCAGTATATCACACCCCCTTCAGACAACTGATCCAGGGACAGTGATTGCATGTGGCAGCAGGCTCTGTTCTGAATTTATGCATGTTCAGTGGAACAGGAACACTCACCTATTCAAAATGCTGAGTTTGCTATTTAAAGCCCTTCATGAGGCACGACTGTGGCTCCAGGGGAAAGGGTCTTCTCAGTAGTGGCACCCCAGCTGTGGAATGATGGCATTGCGGCACCTAAGACCTTTGTATTTTTTCCAGGCTTTTAAAGAGCTTCCAGGTGGCAGCTTAGGATTATAAACATTGAGCTATCATAAACTAGTCATTGACAACAGGCTTTATTATTACAGGATTTTTCCTGGAAAGGGTTCGTTTTGATTAAACAGGGGAAAATACAGGATGACATTTTAATGACAATGACACCATGTAGATGAAATAAATTGCATGCGTGAGGAGCACCTTTCTGAAAAGCACCCTTAATTTCTATCCTTTGTTTTTATGCTGTTCGGGGGTTTTTTGGGGGGGTTGTTTGTTTTTTGTTTTTTTTGCAGACTGGTTTTATACTGCTGTTTTATGTTGTGGTATTTTTACATTTTTGTTTTAATTTGTTTGATTGTGATTTAAACTTTTTGTATGCTGCCCTGAAAGCTGGTTGAAGGGGAGTACATGAAAATAATAATAATACGCCCACACAAATTATATGAGAGATTGGGTATATAGCAGGGTCCCCAGTGATAGGAGACAAGCTCATGCGCAGTTGATTTGTCTGTACACTGCCTGTGTGTTCTCACATTCTTCTGAACCCAAGTAAAGTAAGAGATGGAGCTTGCTGCTTTGAGCCTGCTCCTTTCTCCCAGACTCTGGATCAGTTGTCTCTATAGGGCTGCTTGTGTTTATACAATGGTGTATATACATTTACTTAGGCTTTTCCCTTCACACTTCTTCTGAGTCTTTGATCTACTCCATAGTTGGTATTCCAGACTTTTATACAATGTCAGTGCTAAATGCCCCACTCAGTCAGTCAGTCAGTCAGTAGGACATAGCTGAAAAATAAACAGTTGAACACTGGACTCTTTCTTTAAAAGCTGTAAAACTAGGATGCAATAGAGAGATACAGAAATAGACAGCAAACATTGCATTGTCAGGGGAGTAGTTTGTTATATGGATCCATGTTCCTGTTTTGTATGCATTTCCTCCCTCCCTTCCTCCTTAGGGATCCTTTTATGTGGCCAGAATAATTCAAGATCATGCAGAATTTGCAGCCTAACAAACTAGAATGCTCTGAGATTACTATCGCTTACATTGTTTTGGTCCTATAAATGGTTCCTTGAGGCACAGAAAAAACAAACCAAATGTATGCATGTATTTGAAGCTCTAACACAATTTCAAAAGCTTGAATATTTTCCTCAGCAGTTCAGCAAGCCTTTAATAAGAAATCATGATGTTGGGGGAAAATAAGAAAGGTTATCGGAGCAATCCTATACTCACATAACCTCAGGTCTGGAGATATACTGCTGCTACAGCCAACATATCTCATGTTTACTAAGTCCAGGTGGGGAGGGGAGGGTAAGAAACCCACAACTGGAAAATTCAAAACAGCATAAAAATGACAGATATAACCCCAGTGTCCAAAAGAACACTGCCAAAGCCCTCCAGTTGGAAATGGTGTCATCTATAGGACCCACATGCTACCCACACGTGGCTGGAGCCAGCAAACTGTTGGCAATGGGGAAAAACACACTGCAGTTCATTGCATCACTATACAGTATACAAGATGATGCTGAAGCAACCCCACACTATCAGCCCCAGTGGCTTAGCCAGCAATGACCCTGCTGCTGCTAGGCAGTCTCCCATCTCTATAGACAAGGGTTCAAATCCACTTATGTTCCTCTCATTTACTCTTTTTATGAGCACAACACACACAGCCTTCAGAGGCTCGCTCTATAGGTCCCAGGGTTGGGAAGCAGGAGAGTTCAAGCCCCAGCAAGGGAAAAGGGAAAATATGGCTCAATTCTTCTCTTGCATGCCTGGCTTTAAAAAAAATGTTATGGTGCCTCAAACTTACACTGCAGGCTCCACAGAACAGCTCCCTAACAACTCAGCCACAGCAGCAGGCATCAGACACCTCCTAGAGTATCCTATCTTTCTGCTGCCCTCAGCCTCAACCTTGGGAGTGCAGAAGCTGCAAGATGAGTCCTGGTTGGATAGAATAGGCTATGGTTTCAATGCAGGGAATACATGGTTCAAAGCCAAGGTATAACACCAAACCCCAGACACACCTGAGCCCATTGGAACACCACACAGACCCATGCCCACCTCTTTTGGTCCGTTCCTGGTAGCCCATGTGACCAATGGAACCCTGCCCTGATATCTTGCCTAATAGGCTGACACTACTAGGTATGATCCCAGCAGGTAACATTACCCGTCTCCATTTTCTCCCACATCCTCAACTCATAGCACCCTCGCAGCAGCCTTCATTCCACTTGTGCTCCCTGATATGCCTGCTCCCTCGCTGTCCATGTGTGTGTCTGAGCAAAGACGGAAGAGAGTCATTGCCCCTAGCCCATCAAGCCTTACAGTCCCATCCCAGTCTGGCATAGGGGTGCCTAGTAACAGGAGGCGGGAGAGAGAGTAGCAACTTCATTGCGCTCAGATGGAGGATCCAGAAAGGGGAAAGTATATATGTGGAGTTAGCACTCGCACAGGTCCCCTGTGTCTTGGACAGTGCCTCAGCAAACAGCAAGGGTAGCAAGTTTCATGTCCCCTATGGCATCTACAAGAATACAGGAACCTGACTAAAACAAGTAGAATAACAACCCCATGGAGGAACATTCAGGAGCATCCCAGTCACTGCTGCTAGTTATGGGGTAGGTCTCATCTGCACAGAATGGGGGTGGGAGTAAGGGCACTTCCAGATAAGCTATTTATCAAGCATTCATTCTGATTTGCTTGCAGGTAGATTAGATGGCTTTTGGTGTTCACGAATGCTCATAAATCTTTGCAGGGTGGATTAGATGACATTGCGTGAAAGTAAGTGTTATGCCACACTGCCCAGTATATTATATCACTTTCCTTATTGCAAAAAGCCATCATTTGGGTACGCGGGTTCATTGCACAAGACCTCCCAATCAGCTCAAGTTGTGCAGCCTGAATTCACCGGCATGTGTTTGCATGCCACCTGAAAATGGTGACTGTCTGGAAGTGCCAGGAGAGCAAGGAGAAGCAGGAAGCAATTGGACCCTATGGTCCCTGAACCTGAGTACACAGTAGGTGCTTGTGAGGGAAGCAGAGATCTAGTGGATCCAGGGCTACCTCTACCTCATCCCCCTGTCTCACCTCAGAGTGCTCTGTTTCAGGAGCGCTGAATGCCAACTGCTGTCAGTGGTAGATATTTGCCTGTGGAGCTTTCCATGGGTACAACAGAGGCTTCCTTAGCAAGCATGGGTGTTACACCTGCAGACCTTTCTGCCAGCAGAGGCACCCACCTAGCCTGTGAATTAAGATTGCTCTGTCCATCCTAATGTTTGCAGAGCCACAAATAGACCAGCCTGGTCACAGACATAAGCAGACATCTTGATTTGTTGACAAGGTGTAACTGTGAGAAACCTAAACTTAAAGCTCAGCTGAGGTGCAGCTGGTTTAAATAATAGCAAGCAATTAGGCTGAAGACAAAATCAGCGGTGGCATTTTATAATTACAATTAATTTAAAGGTTAATTTCCTTTGGTGCTAAAATCTTATTTAAAACATTTACCAGGAAAGGAAATTAGGATGTTACTATTAAGATGCATGGAGTGCTTCTGGGAATCCATGCCTATTATCAGTAGAAAATTAGGTTAGGCTCAAAGTGGGAATTTCAATTCATTTTAGTGTATAATAGGTGGCGATCAGGGCCTTGAGTTGGTGGGTTTTGGTTAGGGAGACTGTAAGATTTGCATTTCTTTTGTTTGAGGGATTAATTGCAAATGTTTTTAACAAAGGGGCTGGTTTAATACGTGAACAAGCACAACATGAAAAGAAAATTGGTTATGGATTGCTGCCTTCCTAACTAATGAAGTTGATGTTAAGGAAATCCCTGAGAGACATAGATGTGCTATGAAAAAATATTAATAAATAGATTCACACACTGAAAGTGGTGCTGTCACTACCTTCCTATATGTTAATTTTCCTTTTCCCTTATTACCTGGTCCATCCCTCCCCGAACATCCATCACCATCTCCTAAGGGAGCTGCCAAGCCTGTGTTTCAAATATGTCTAAATAATAGTGGTGCTTTGATGGAAGAAACGTTTGCATTGGTTTCTCATCATCATAACAGAATACTGTTTAATAAAATCAATTCCTGATCACTATAAGCGAAGAGGGATTGTGATCACCATGAATTTTATTATGTTTTATGTTTTTCTTCTTCATCTGTCATATAGTCTTATTACATGAAATAATTTTTAAAATGACTATCTTTTAATGGCAGGGGAATCTTCAGTAGAAATAAACCGCAGCCTTGAATGGTTGGCAAATGTCACGAGCAGTTATAAAAAAACCACCTTTTAGAAAGAAATAAATGTTACAAGCTAACTCTTTAAAATTAAAACAAAAAAATTTTTTTTCTTTCCAGTAGCACCTTAAAGACCAACTAAGTTAGTTCTTGGTATGAGCTTTCGTGTGCATGCACACTTCGTCAGATACACTTCGTCTGACGAAGTGTGCATGCACACGAAAGCTCATACCAAGAACTAACTTAGTTGGTCTTTAAGGTGCTACTGGAAAGAAAAAAAATTTTTTTGTTTTGACTATGGCAGACCAACACGGCTACCTATCTGTATCTTTAAAATTAAAAATTGTAGATTCAGCTAATAACATAATAATTGTTTTAGGATTGTAGTAACTGGGAGATTTCTTTAACCTGATTAATTTGTCTCAGTCATTTCTGCTGTTATTCCTCATATTGTTCCTAGCTGGTACTGTCATAACAATAACCAAATGCAAACCAGGATTTAAAGGCTGGGAGTGTATTGGGGATTCCAAACCAGGGTTTCAAAGAATCCTTAGCCATGGCCAGCAAAGGTCAGATGTAATGCCAAACCAGGGTTTAGGCAGGCAAAAGGAATTCATACAGTCTAAAAGAAGAGAGGTGGGGGGGGGGTGCAGTACCATAACCTGCTCCTGATTGTTAAACCGTGGCTAACCTTTGGGTAGCATTACATTGCAGCAGCCCTAGGCAGCAAATCTAGGATTCCAGTCTTCTGGGTGATATAAGCCCACATCCCCATGGCCACAAAAAGTTATGCATCTCCCACTACATAATGCTTTATTTCTCATACCCTTCATCCACCCCCAAAAATAACTTTTGAAAACTTAATGGGCTAATGCAGCTAAAGTAGCATCCAGGTCTTTAATAAATATTTCTTTAAAAATGCACTGCCTAGCAAAATTATATTTCTCTCAAACTCTCATCTGAGTTTTGGCCTGCTAAAATTTACAGCTGAATACCCGATGATGGGAGGAAGAATGGCCTACTGGCTCCCTGGAGCAAACCAGAGTATGTATTCCTTTAAAAATTTGAATGTTTTCTTAGAGTCTCCTTTGTTCAGGAGGTTTGGTTGGGGGGGGAACCCTTGCAGGGCCTTTTCTCTAGCGCTTCTTACCCTGTGGAATCAACTCACCTCTGATATTTGCCTTAGTTTGACCCTTCTAGTACTTCACAGGCACTAGGAGACATGCTTGTTCAGCGTGTTTTTGAAGGGATTTTATGTCTTCTGTTTGCGGGGAATTTTTAAATGTTTGACCTGTATGTGTATTTTTATTGTCTTTGATGTTGTTCTGTTGACTTTATATAAGCTGATTCTTTGGTAGACAGAACAGGATAAAATGCTTGCATAGACTACATGTTTGCATGTATATATTGTTGTCTGCCACCCCAATCTCCAAGTGGTGTGCAATTCCAGGGGTTCCAGGTGCTTACACCAGGGTTGAGTGTCCTTGTAATGAGGGGCAGTGAAGACTGTGATGTCTTTATAATACATGGCTTATTTACACATATATATAACCTGAGGCTACAATGGAGGGTCTCACAGCATTAACACCGCAGAAGGTCTTGCTTCTCCCATCATCATAGCAGAAATCCAGCATTACTCTCCCTTCTCAGGCTTCTGCCTGCAGCCTGCTTCTTACCAACACTGGCTATTGTCCTTCTCACTACCAGCCAGGTGAGGGAAGGAGCCCATCCATTTGCCCTCCAGCACAAAGATTCGTACTTGGGGTCATTACCAAAATATTGCACAGAGGTATTACGTAACTGGTCTATGCCTCAAAGTGACCAGCTTCTCTTTTACACTCACACACTCTCTCTCTCTATGCTCTCCTTTGAAATGTGCACTTATCTGAATTGTGTAATGCAGTTCTCCAATCAATTACAAAACTCTATTGCAGTATTTCTACAGCAATTTGATTTGTGCTAAAACATTGATCGATTGCTTAATTTTATTGCAGGAATTGTAATTATGAAAATAAGTATCCCTTTGACCATAATATCTCCAACTTTTTCATACATTTGATTTTAATTTTGCTTTTATTTGATGGGCTGCTTTATTTTTGTTTGCTTTTTTTCATGAGACTCTGGGGCTTCTTGAAAGTGTATCTAGGGCTCCTCAGTGAAATCAGTAATAGTGTAGACAAGCCTCCCTGAAGGACAGCTGGCTCTGTTCACAACTTATCTTGCCCTGTAATCTGAGAAGTTAGGGGGATGTTTGGTGTCTTCTAGAGCACTTGCAGTTTATATGGGCAACACTGAAGTTCAACAGACCTTACCAGTGCCCTGCAGGAATTGAGTGTGTACCCTAGGGCAACAGCTTCATGGGAGATTGTCAAGGGCTCCTCTACAGCCAAGTCAATAGAGAAATTGCTTTAGATTCTGTCTCACTTTTGGTCCTCAGAATTCTCCTTCTCCTGCTGGAGTTTTCCTCCATTTATAACAGTTGTAGCTCTCTCTTTCCTCCAACCCCCTTCTTTATGTCTTTACTTGTCCAGTAATAAGCTAGCCTACAGCAATCCCCTGCTAACAATTTGTTCCATTAGGGACACAATGATCCTACCATGCTTGCATTTCCTCTAGATGACACTGATTGGGAACAACCTGCAGATTTTTCTGGGCTATTTGAAGCATCTTGGCAGTTTGAAAGTCCTTCAGGGGCAGTTTTAGAATGCCCCATGTGTAAAATGGTGCATTATAGTGGAAATTGTCCTAGAAATATCCTAGCTCAACTGAAACTTGATTCAGGAAGGGAAAAGAATATATGTATTTGCATGTATCATATTTCCTCACGGAGGTCTTTATTATAGGCTGTTAACAATACTTCGCATTTATAAAAAGTTCCATGTTCATAGACCAGTAGATTCTGCATGCATTTGTGTGTTGGGGAAAATTTGTGTAGACTTTTGCAGCACTGAACGTACCTGTAGCAAGGAAAAATAGAGACCCAAAAGGCATTGTTTGCTGTGGGTTTTTGGGCATGCTGATGGTAATATGTCAATGAGCTCTAAGGCAAAAAGCAACCAACAGACTTTCCAAACCAAAATGTGCAGTTGCTTATTAATTGCTGTAAGTATTTTTTCCCACATGTAACATTTCTTTGGTGAGGAAATTACTGTAACTTTTGAGTTACAGGCCAATGTATGCTACTGGAAAGATTTGTTTCCCTCATCTTTTGAGACCCAGTAGAGCCCAGCTTATTTTAAATATTTGTGGGAATTTTTTTCTCTTGATGTCAAGTGAAACTTCAACAACAACATCAACATATTTATTAAGTCAAAAGTAAGAATAAGTGTGCAAGAAAGGAAAGTTTACATGATGTGCAGCCCATTCCTGTGCATGTTTATTTGGAAATAGGCCCCAGGGTTCAATGGGATTTACTCCAAGTAAGTGTGCTGGGGGGGGGACTATTCCAAAGATGTGTATGTGAATAAAGGTTTAGTTTGGTTTTAGATTGTAAAATGGTTGCTTTTTGCTTTAGACATTCTTCTACATAGGAGAGTCAAAAGTTCACAGGAGAAAGGAAAAACTGTTCTGAAATCAGGTTCAGTGAAGATGGTTAAATTACTACAATATTTCATCTATTGTCAAAAGGTTACTATATACTGATAGATTCTTGTTTTTTGGTTGTTTTAACTCCTTTTCAGTTAAAATTTGTACACTAATTTTGCAGACATTTCATGACTCTGATTTGGCAAATGTTCAATTTTAACATCTAAGACTTCCCTTTCTTTTCTTTTTTTACAAAATTCTAATTATAAGTATCGTTGTGTAGTTTTAATAGAAACAAAAAACGAAAGTTCACAAGAGACTAATGTGTACAGGAGAGTCAGAGTTTCAGCCTATGAACCTGGCAATTAAGGAGAAATAGAAACATAATCAAGATTTGACTCTCCGCCTGTTGGCTAAAAGGTTGAGAGCAAAAATACTGTAAAGCTAGTAAGTTAAAGAATGGAAGAGTTGCAGGAGAGAGAAAGGACCAAAACATTAAGACGAAGGATCAGAGAACCCAATTGGGACATTATAGCAGAAAGGAGCCAGGAAAAGACCACAAAGGGACCCAAAAGCTGAACCCATAAGAAACAGTGTAGAAAAGTTTTGTATGTGTTTCTCTGTTTATTTATCTATATATTCTAAAACGGCCTCTAAGTGTTGCCTCACTAAGACACTAAGTAAAAGCATAGCTTATTTTAGGGAGGGGTCCCTGAAGCCTTCACACCTGTGTGCCTGTGCCATATTACTCCACTGGGTATTGATAGACAGAGTCTGCTTAGTGGATGTAAAGAGGAGGGAGAATACATCAAATTTGTGGCAGTGATGAGGACGATGGGTTGGTTTGGCTATTTTTGCTTGCTTCCCTTCCCTCTCATAGTGTAGACCACAACAGCCCATGGTGCCACTATGTCTGAAGTGTGACTTCTGGGCCACTATATGACTAGGGAAGGAATTGAATCTACATCTGTGAAACAAGTCTTCCATTGTCCCTCTTCTCTGATCAGAGCTTTTTAATAGCTGTGTGTGTTCACATTTGATATCTGGAAAGGGAGAAATGGCCAGGACAATCCTCACTGTACTTTGCAGAGCTGTAAGTGTTGAATATATCACCAGTTTGGAAACAGTCCAAAGCTCAGGGAAATCTCAGAGAAGGGGAGGGCCTTTATGATACGGATGTTATTTTATTTACATTTTATTGATCCAGAGTTTCTGAAGGAAAATTAAATGAAACTGCCCTCAGTCACAGTCTGTTAAACATATCAAAGTTATACTAGAAAATCATTTATATGACTATTCCCATGATAATCTTGATCATACAACCTTGCCCTCATCACTGCAACATTTTAATCATTTTAGAATACACGCCTATGCATGTCTAGTCAGAAGTAAGTCCCATTGCATTCAAGTAGGCTTCCTCCCAGGTTACTGGATATGGGGTTGCCACCACAACCAAATTATTTTGTAGAGATGGATATTTAAGGCCAAGTCATACGTTACTTTCCCCCATGCATAGGTTCATAAATATGGTTCCCGCCTGGTGGCCTCTGCACAATTGGGACTTATTTGAACTTGGACTTACAGCAGTGATAAGCCAAGCACAGAAATGCTACATGTCTGTGTTGGTGGGACTCCCACACTAAACTCAACACATAAATGTCGTATTCCACTAGACATAGTGCCGTCATGAGGAAGCAGTGATTAGCAGCCTCCACACTGAATGGGTGATGTATGATTCAAGTCATCTGATTTCTTTCAGGTCTGTTAACATTTGCTACTATGCTGACTACTTGGTTGAAAATGAGATGGATGATTGTGTTGTTTTACACCATATTGCTTTCCTTCTGTCTGCCCATCTGCTTTTTTCCAGCTGACTCACTGCTGCCCTTTGTGAGGCCTGTAAAAACCCCACATCTATAACCTGTGCTAATGAAAGCCTTCTTTTCCAGGGAGTTGCTATTCCTTGTGAAAAATGCTTTTGCAAACATTCCTACAGATAGCAAAACCCAATTTAGGGTACGTCTTAGTGAAGTTGCATAGGTCTGATCCATGTCTTTAGTGGAGGATTTGCTGAGCAGTTGCTACCACTGCACGCTATTTCTAAAAATTTGCAAAGGTTAGAAGGTGGTTTTGTTTGCTCCAAGAAAGCTACTACCAGGGGGGAGGGAACAGCTTAGCAAACCTCTGTGTGTGTTCATGTGTTCCCATTTGCATGAATGCAAACCATTTGTTGGGGGTTTGCTCAGTATGTGCAGTGGTTTTGAAAGTGAGCAGTGGCAATTGCATTAGGTGACTTCAAGACATTTATATTGGACTTGCCAACCTTTTGAGACATGTGGGAGCAATTGGGAGTGTGCCATGCAGTGCCATGCAGTAAAGTTTTTTGTAGGGGAACAGTTAGGGCCAAAGGTATCAGCTTATGAGGGCGATTGGGAAGAGTGATGTTGTATGTGTGAGCATTGGGCCTCCCTTTCTAAGTCAGGCAGAAGCTTCCCGGGCTTTGGGAAGAAGGCGCCAGCTTTAATAATTTAATACTCTAATTTACCAGGAACATTTAGGGGACTAGCCTAGTCCCCCTAGTCCACTGACCACATGCCACTGGTTCCATGTACACCATCTCCTCTGGTTATGTCTCTCTCTTCCATTCCTGGGTCACTCTCCCCCAGGCAGACATAAAGAGGGAAAGCACACACACACACACACACACACACACACACACACACACATACCCTACATCATTTGCTTTTCAAAAGGGTTTGAGTAAAAAGACCGATCCAGTGGAATTAAAATAGATCCTCTTCCTTTTGCATGATTTTACATTGAGTCAACCTCCCCACCCTAACACCATCACATAAATGCTTAAATTAGTAGACTGCACAGTAAAAATCGCAGTGCTTTCCAGGGTTGCTATGGCACAAATGCATCTATCCAAGGCACAGATCTTCCTGAATTATCCAGGGCTCTTAAACAGGTTGACAACAAAACCACCACTAAATGACAGGACAGATGAATGGACACAGATTTAAAGATGGTTCTGAGGGGATCAGTCTTAAAAATTATGGTGATCTGCATGGATTTTTTTTGCTTTGGATCCAGGTTTTTTTACCATGGCAAGCACCAGATGTGTTATTTTTATGGTTCAGCCAACGAGATAAGTGGTTTGCATGGTGGAGACCCCAAGAGGAGGGAATCTGTTTTGATGAATCTCTGTGTGTGTGTGTGTGTGAGAGAGAGAGAGAGAGAGAGAGAGAGAGAGAGACCATGACTGATCACTTTTCTCTGCCATTCTCTCTTCCCTGACTCCTGCAGCATGTCACTTTACCCCCCTGCCACTTCCTTCCTCCCCAGATCAGTTACCTTTTCCTCCTACAACCTTGGTCATTCCAATCAGAGCTGAAAGAGGAAGTGGGAAGTAGCTTTTCACTTCCAGTGTCCCCCCCTTAGCACTACGTACTTTGGGGGGCGGGACATAAGGGCACAGTGAGTGGAGGCAGCACTAACTTTCACAGGTGATGTATTGTGCTTACAGGCACCGCATTGGTGATCCCAGCTTTAAAAGCACCAGCTGAAGGATTATGATCTAGAGCCCTATTTTAGCATTGAATTTAGGGCCAACAAAATAGTATGGTAGATTTTTGCAACAATGTTTTTAATGCAACAATCCCAACCATGAGATAATGGTTGATTATCTGAGACTTACATCAAGGCTCAGCTAACAAGGCCTTTTCATCAGACCCAGGCAGTATTTGTCACAAGGTAAGTCGCAAGTGCTACATGAAGGTTGTGCAAATCTACCCTTGTCTCCATCAGGATACAAAAGAAATCCTGATTCCCAACATAACAACGTGTTGCCCATTGCAAAGTACAGATAAAGACCACAAAGATTCATTTTGTCTTTCTTTAGTGGTAAAGTACATTAACTAAGGCCCATTTGGCAAATATCCAAAGTAAGACCTGTGACACAGTCATTTATAGCATGTGTGGGTACATCTCAAAAACCAGCCTCCTCAACAATAAACTCAATTTCACTCGTTTTCACCATTGTCACCATCTGTCTCAGGACTGGGTGGCAAATACGCAGCCGTGTAAAGAAATGAATCTGTTTTCCCAGGATTTTGAGGAAGCAGGATTATGATTTCTCTAAAGACACTGTGGATGCATTAATATTTATTACAACAAATAAATTACCATTGCAATCTAATAATATTTTATCCCTTTCTACTGGACTTGAAGGAACAGATGTGAATTATTTATCCCCCAACTAGAAGGTTGCAGTGGACACTTGCCAGACCATTCTGCTTTATCTGCCGTCTGCGAAAGATACTAATGTGATGTCAGAACAGGCACTTTGACCACTGCTGCCATCTCCAGAGGAGGAATAAATACAGATATACACAGAGGCAACTTATTTAGGCATTAGCATGCCTGAATAATCTACATGTTTTCTGATAAACTAATTGTGCAATCTTGTAAATAGAGGAGTAAATCACATTGGAAACTACCAGTGTGACTTCCAGATAATCATGCATATGACAGGTCTGTAAGAAATTTTAAAATCATGCCTCCATGAAAGAAGTGACTGTAAGCTTTTGATGTTTCACATCAATGGGATTATGCCTCTGCACTTTCAGATTTGCTCCTGAAGAAACATAGTTAAGAACCCTAACTGGTGGTGATGTTCTTAAAAGATCAAAAGCAACTTTTCAGTGTGTTTGATGAATCAGTTTAGGATTAGAACATCTGTGGTCATTCAGTCAATAAGGTTTATTTATTCAATCCCATGCCAATACTATCAGACATTAGAAGCTGCACAACACTTTTAGTGACCTTTTAGGTTCTGCCAAAATAAAATGCCCAGTAGAAAGGACATCAATTGGCATGGGGTTTGGAGACTATAATAAACCCACGAGCAACTTTTAGATCAATCTGGTCACCACCACAGATTCAGCAAAGCTAAGTAGGAGTGTGTCATGAATAAGGGGGACAAGATTGCATTGTACTGCTAGTTTGCATACATTGCGAACCGTCCTTCTGGAACCTCTCTTCTGTGCTCAAGTCTTTACGGACTTACAACATCCTAAAACAGATGCCCACCTCCAGGCTTCTTTTATGATGGTACTCACCTATACAGAGTACCAACACCACTTTTCTTGCTGCCCATAGCATCTATTTTATGCTGGCACCCATGGAATGTTTGTCAATATACAAGAACCATCATGCCATTTTTATGTGTCCTCCCCCCCCCCCCCGCAAAGCACTGCACACCCCTTTCCCCATATGAACCTGCCTGAACCCAGAGATTGACTTTGGATGCCCTTCTCTGCATGCTGCCTTCAAGGGGGGTCTGGAGGGTGGCACTGAGAGAATGTATATTTTCAGTGGTAACTCCCTAATTATGAAATGCTTTCCCAAGGGAGGCCCACCAGGTCCCAACTTGGTCATTGTTTCATTTTTTTTTTTTATAATATATTTATTAAAGTTTTCAAATAAAACATATATTAGATAAGCACTTATCATTGTCCATTTAACATCTCTCAATTGTTACATGGGACTCCCCCACACCTCCCGCATACACTTACATCATTATTAAATTAGTTTCAAACAAATTATCATTTAATTCATCTTAATTAGTAATCTTAATTTGGTTTGACATATAATTCAACCTTAAATCTAATTTAATGGTAGACAATTGTCTGCACTGGCATCCAATTCAGCACTCAGCCAAATTACAATATTTTTGTAAATAAATCTTAAATTTCCTCCAGTCTTCTTCCATCCTTTCTTCTCCCTGGTCTCGAATTCTGCCGGTCATCTCGGCTAATTGCATATAGTCCATCAGTTGCATCTGCCATTCTTCCACAGTGGGTAGCTCCTGAGTTTTCCAATTCTTGGCAATTAATATTCTTGCTGCTGTTGTTGCGTACAAAAAGAATGTTCTGTCCTCTTTTAACACACTCTGGCCGACAATACCCAGGAGAAAGGCCTCTGATTTCTTAGTAAAGGTGTATTTAAACACCTTTTTTAATTCATTATATATCTTCTCCCAAAAGGCCTTCACTCTAGGGCAGGTCCACCAGAGGTGAAAAAATGTTCCTTCATTTTCCTTACATTTCCAACATTTGCTATCAGACGAATGGTATATTTTAGCCAGTTTAACAGGGGTCATGTACCATCTATACATCATTTTCATCACATTTTCCTTCAACGCATTACATGCAGTGAAGTTCAGCCCAGAGGTCCACAACCTTTCCCAATCTTCAAACATAATATTATACCCAATATCCTGCGCCCATTTTATCATTGTTGATTTTACCATTTCGTCATGTGTGTTCCATTTCAGCAGCAAGTTATACATTCTTGAAAGTACCTTAGTCTTAGGTTCTAACAGTTCAGTTTCTAACTTTGACTTTTCCACTTGGAATCCTAGCTTTTTGTCATTTTTAAACACTTCTTTAATCTGAGCATAGTGTAACCAGTCTCGCACTTTGTCTCTCATCTTTTCTAAACTCTGCAATTTCCAGTTGTCACCATCCTTTTCTATTATCTCCCAATATTTTGGCCAGTTGGCCTCCATATTGGCTCTTTTCCGAGCCTTAGCCTCCAGGGGTGACAGCCACCTCGGAGTTTTATTCTCCAGTAAGTCTTTATATTTTGTCCAGACATTAAAGACTGATTTTCTGACAATATGGTTCTTGAAGGCCTTATTTATCTTAGCTTTATCATACCATAAATATGCATGCCATCCAAACGCATTATTAAAACCTTCCAAATCCAAAACATCCGTATCTTCAAGAAGTAACCAATCTTTTAACCAGCAGAAAGCTGCAGCTTCATAATACAACTTTAAATCTGGCAGGGCAAAGCCCCCTCTTTCTTTCGCATCTGTTAATATTTTAAATTTGATTCTGGGCTTTTTGCCCTGCCAGACAAATTTAGAAATATCTTTCTGCCACTTCCGGAAGCACTCTGTCTTGTCTACAATCTGCAGTGTCTGAAACAAAAATAACATTTTTGGCAATACATTCATCTTGATGGCAGCTATTCGGCCTAACAAAGAAAGTTTTAGTCTTGACCAACTATCCAAGTCTCTCTTAATCTCTGACCAACATTTTTCATAATTATCTTTAAATAAACTCAGATTTTTTGCTGTTATATTTACCCCTAGGTATTTAACTTTTTTAACCACATTTAGTTCTGTCTCTTTCTGAAGCTGTTCCAACTCAATATCTGTCACGTTTTTCCCCAAAACTTTAGTTTTTTGCTTATTTAACTTAAATCCTGCCACTCGACCAAAGTTTTGAATCAGTTGTAGTACTCTTTTCAAACTAGACTCCGGCTCCTGTAATGTCAGAACTAGGTCATCTGCAAAAGCTTTAAGTTTATATTGTTTCGCTCCGACCTGAATCCCTTCCACCAACCGGTCCCCCCTAATCATATTCAGGAGCACTTCCAGAACCGAAATAAACAGTAATGGGGAAATCGGGCAGCCTTGTCGTGTACCTTTTTCAATTTTAAACTCTTCTGTAACCACATTGTTAACTATCAGTTTAGCCTTTTGTTCTGAATATATTGCCTCAATCCCGTTCTCAAACCCCCGTCCCACTCCCATTTCTTTTAAATTCCCCTTCATAAATTTCCAAGAAATGTTGTCAAAGGCTTTCTCCGCGTCTATAAAAATTAAAACTGCTTTAGTGTTTATGTTTGTTTGTAAAAGTTCCAATATGTCTATGATGTTCCTTGTGTTAGTAAACATATGTCTGCCCGGGAGAAAGCCTGCCTGGTCTTTATGGATTATCTCACTTAAAACTTTCTTAAATCTTCGTGCCAAAACATCTGCAAATATTTTGTAATCCACATTTAAAAGGGAGATGGGACGGTAATTCTTGAGTTGTGTCTTTTCAGTTTCTGACTTTGGAATCAATGTGATAAATGCTTCTTTCCACGATTCAGGCGCCTTCTTCCCCTCCATTATTTCATTACTGACCTCCAACAAAGGTTGTATCAAATAATCCTTCAATGTCTTGTAGTAGTTAGAGGTCAGTCCATCTGGCCCTGGTGATTTGCCCTGTTTCAGACTCAGGATGGCCTGTTCAATCTCTTGTCGTGTTATTTTGCCATTTAAAATTGTTCTATTTTCTTCTGACAGCTTTGCTAATCCATTTCTCTCCAAAAATTGTGTAATCTCTATTTCATCTTGTGGCCCTTGAGTATATAACTTTTTAAAATACCTCTGGAAGCACTTTCTAATCTCTCCCGGGTTCTGAATGTTCCTTCCTTCAACCTCTAAGTTTGTTACTGTGTTTAATCTTTGTCTCCTTTTCAACTGCCAAGCTAGCAGTTTCCCACATTTATTTGCCGATTCAAAAGTTTTTTGTTTCATTATTTTAATCTTCCATTCTATTTCCTGATTTATCAGCTTGGAATATTGCGCCTGATAAAGTTTAATTTCTCTCAGAATCGGTTGGGACTTCGGGTTAGATCTTAACTTCTTCTCCAACTCTTTGATACTTTCCAGAATTTTATCTTTCTTTTCATTTTGCAGTCTTTTCTTTAAGGAATTCTGTTGAATCAAGAACCCTCTCATCACAGCTTTACTTGCATCCCAGATAGTTCTTTTTTCCACCGTAGTGTTCAAATTAATCTCAAAATAGTCCTTTAAGGTTTTTTGGGCCTTCTTTACAATTCTTTGATCTCTAAACAGGCCATCATTCATCTTCCATCTAAAGGAGCCGATTGGGATCAATGTCATATCCATTCTCAAGGCGTTATGGTCGGAGCATGTTTTGGGGCAGATTTCCACCTTCCTCACCTTAGGTGCCAGACTTCTAGTTATCCATATTTGGTCGATTCGTGTCCAAGTCAGTTGAGCTTCAGAAAAGAATGTTCCTTCTCTTCCCAGGGGGTTTCTAACTCTCCAGATGTCAACCCAGTCCATATTGTCAGTCATTTCAAAAAAGGTCTTAGGTAGTCTTCCCTCTTTAGTAATGTTCTGGTTCTGTGACTTATCCATATTTGTTGATACGACCCCGTTCATGTCCCCCATCATGATGACGTTGTTGTAATCCAGATAATCCAGCATGATCTCGTGCAACTTCTTATAAAAATCCGATTTTCCTTCATTTGGAGCATAAATTCCTAATATCAAAATTTTTTCTCCTTGATACTGTACTTCTATTGCGAGGATTCTTCCACTTTCATCTTTAAAGAGAAATTTTGGTGAAAGGCTCTCTTTTGCATAGATCACTACACCTCTCTTTTTAACTGTATCCGATGATATAAATTCTTGACCAAGCCTTTTATTTATTAACACCTTTCTATGGAGCCTAATCACATGTGTTTCTTGTAAGCATATAATGTCCAATTGTTCCTTTTTTAGAATATGAAAAATTTTAGACCTTTTTTCGGGACTGTTACAGCCATTTATGTTCCAACTCAAAAGCTGCAGAGACATCCTGGATAGATCTGGTTATTCTTTCTGGGGTGGTACCTTGTTCTCCGGTCCTTGAGGATCCGAGGGGGCGGGCTCCCCTGGAAGTTCTGGCGTTGGCAATCCAAGTCCTTTGTGGAGGTCTTCTCCGTGTGCTCCCAAAAACTTGTCTCTATCTTCCACTGTTTTGATTTTGATCTTTCTCCCTCTGTAGGTAAAGGATAATCCTTGTGGAAACTCCCACCTGAAGATAATTGCGTTGCTTCTCAACAGTCTTGCCAATTCCGTGTAGTTAGATCTAAGGTCCAGCAACTGCTTAGGAATGTCCTTGTAGATTTCAATTCTCTTGCCCAAAATGTCTAGTGACTTTTCGTAGTGCAGGCCCAAAATCTTGTCCCTTTCCTCCTTTGATCTCAGTGTTATCAAACAATCTCTGGGCTTCTCTGTCCTTCTGACTCTGCCAAGCCTGAAAGCAGATACAATTTTAAAGTCTTTTTCCTCTAACTTCCAAAACTTGGCAAATTCCTTAGTTAGAAATTCAATAAAATTATCTTCTTCCACCTCTGGTATTGACCGTATCCTCAAGTTGGTCTCCCTGTTTCGCAGTTCTGTCATCAAAAAGTAAATCTGATGTTCTCCAACTTGTTTGCTGAGTGGTCTTACTTCTTTCTCAAGTTCTTCCAATCTTTGACTAGTATCTTCAGCCAGTTTACGATTTTCACCTACAGCCTCCTTTAATTCTCCAATAGACTGGGCATTCTGTGCAACTTGTCCAGTCAGCTTATTCAAGCTTTCTGTGTTCTGTTCAATTTTAGCTGTATGCAAATCAGCCTTCTTGTCCAGAGCCTCCAGTTTCTCCAAAATTTTCTCCAAGACAGAGCTACTTGTCCCTGAAGCCATATCTCCCAGGTGCAGCTCCTCTGTCTCACCCTCCCCTGCCTGTATTAGGGAGGCCGCCTCTATATCTGGAGGCAAAGTGGAAGGCAAGGCCGGCACAGAAGATCTACGCTGTGAGGCTGCAGATAAAGTTAGAGTTGTTTGTTTAGTCCTTCCTCTTCTCCTTGCGCCACTCATTCCAAAGTTATCTGTAATCCAAGGTCAATCCAAGTTGTTCCCATGAGAAAGCAGAGTCCCAGATACAATAGTCAATCAGAGGCCGGGAAAGGGAAAGTAAAACAAAGTCACTGCTGTAAGTCCAAAATCCTCTAGAGGGAGCTTAATACGTCTTCAGGGAAAAGATCAAATCCAAGTTAAACTTATAAATTTAAATCCATGTCTATCGCCTCCACATGTATTATTTTTAGCAGAGTAAAACTTAAAGCAAAACAGTGTTTCTTACAGTGCCTTGACTGCAACAGTTTCAAAGTATCCAGTTCCAACTCAGAATGTTTCAAAATCTGAATTCAATGTATCCAAAGTTGCAAACTGGTGCTCATCCAGGCAGCTCCAGCATCAGAGATTCTTATTTATTTTATAATCCACTGGTGCCACAGAAGAAGAATATCAGTGCACCCCGAATATAACCAGCAAAAGTCAATAGCTCAAAGTCTTTCACTCAGAAAACTGCTTTAACAGGGTGCCAGCATTTAGTTAACGCATAACTTTTTGTCTCCACTCCTCCTGCTCTTTGCTTAAAGTTCAGTATAGCGGGAGATGGGCTTCCTGCTTATCCTCACTCCGTTTTCAGCCAGATTTCAACTTTTTTTAAAAAAGTTTTAAAAGTTTCATAAAGTTCTCAAAAAGTTTCAGAAAGTTGACAAAAGTTTCAGAAAGTTTTCAATGTCCAAATTTACTCACGGGTTGTAGTTTCCAAAGTTCAGAAAAGTTGCAGGAAGAAAGGACAGCGCTGACCGGCAACAGCAATGCGGCTTCACTTCGCTGTTTGCGCAACGACCCACAGCGCCGCTACCCCCTCCGCGATCCGGAGCCCCTTACGGGGTCCCTTCAACGTTTTGGGGGCTGCTTCTGGCGCCCGCCGGGTCCCGAGACCACAGGCTTCTGCCACCTGTGGTTTTCCTGAGTGGGTCTCCGCTTCGCCGTAGCGGACGACCCGTTTACAGCGGAGCTCCCTTCTCCTTACTCGGAGAAGGCAGCCATTACCGGTCGCGCCGCCTCCGGAAGATGAACTTGGTCATTGTTTCAGTGCCAGACATTTTTTTGTTTGCTTGTTTTCCTGGGCCCTTGATGGGATGCTTTTATTCTCACTACGTTTTTCATATGTTTATGCTTTTATATTATTGCTATGTTGCTGTATTTTATTCATCTTGTAAATCTTTTGGGGATCTTGTTGTGGCGAGTAATTCACAAATTCAGTAACCTAACCATTCTGCTGAAGAATCTCCCAGAATTCTAGTACTCAGGCCATCCAAAGCAACTGATTAGAAGCAAAAAAAGAATCACTTTATGCTATGAAATTCATTGGCACAGAACATTAAAACTAACAAGTAGTTAGTAGTGATGGCTTCCTTGAGTACCTGACAGAAGAAATCAGGAAGATGGCATATAAATTCACTGGTTCCAAAGCAGTCTACTGGAACAAAGAAACAATGCAGTTGCTCCCTTGGAAAATATAAGGTCTGACCATGTCCATCTAGGCTATCTTTAGCACTTACTGGAATTCACAGGTTCCTTGTAAAGCCTGGGATAATTTTTCAAAGAGCATAGATCCATTTCCTTTCCTCTGTTGCTCACAGAACCAGTGTGGCAGCCTGATGTGACACAATAATCACAACCAGTTAAAACATGGAGGCTGCAAATTATTGGTTTACAGCCTCCAACAAATATGTAATTTATACATTCCAGTCAGGTGGGCTGCTCATAAACAAGAAGAGCAATGGTATATAGATAAATTGTTATAATCTGTGACTGGCACGCTGATGAAAACTTGCTCTCTATATAGTCATTACCCTGTAGATTCTGTACTTTGTTTGCATTCTCCAGAATCAATCACTTCCATTTTAATAAACTATTAAGGGCGGGGGAGGTTAGCCAGTGTAATATGCATGAAAGCTTGTTTTAAAAGGAAAATGCCTATCACTTCTGAGAATGTCAGCAATGAATGCAATTTCCTCCTTTTCAGTTGACTTCATAGGTGGATTTGACTCTTACGGCTATCAAGGCCCACAGAAGACATCTCATTTACAGCTACAGCCCATGTATATGTGAGTACCTAACTTTCAAGTTACTCTATCAACTGCTAGATGTGTATCAATGATTAAAAAGTAGCACTTTTTAGGAATGTCCAAGAACTCCTTTAAAAGTACATCTGCTTGATATGCATTACTTACATTACAATGCTGTTGGATGAGTAGGGAATCTCAGGTTTGCATTTTTACCACATGGATTGGTCTGAATGCACTGGATGCCATTTCCAGCAACGGCCAAGCATATTCACCGCTTGCATGGAGAGTCCATGAAATTTTACCATCTACATCATCTTTCAAACAACTATTCCTGTGGATCTTTCTCTCCCAGCAGCTTCTCTGTTGATGAAAGTACATTAGCCCTAATTTACCTCTGGGTGAACGCCACAAATAGTGATCCTATTATTATGCTCAGCTGTCAGACTATTTGTGAAACATGGCAGCTTTCTCAAAATGCAGTTTCTCATCTGTGTGTGCCCAAAGAAATGCTTTTTCACTTTTGTCACAGTGTTCTACACTTACAAAATGTTATTTCTTCCTGTCACTGTTTGTGGCTCCCAGGTACTCAGAACAATTCAAATCCCATTTCTTCCTTCATATAGTATACCTTGCCATCAACATATGGAGCCTTCTAGCTGAGATATTATCCCATTTTCTTTATGTCCTCTGCTTTGGGAGTAGCTGATTACATTTACAGAGTTTACAAACACTGGCTGGGAAGAAAGCTGAAGCTGTAGGGCAAAGAAGTCAATATAAATTTTGAAGCTTGTAGTTGAGAACAAGGAAACACACGAGGAACATCTGAAACTCAGTGCAGGTTTGTTGCCATTTTGCTCCAGTACTGCTCACTGACATGTAGGAGATATTGGCTATATGCAGAAGACAACAGAGCTGTTGATATTTCTAGTAAAGCGACAAAGGACACAATGGCTGCATTTGGATGTCATGATAAATTTGTCCAAATTTATCATATTAGGCATGAGAATTATCCATGTTGGGAAAGAGAATAGGAGAGACTTGCATTTGCTTGCTCTCCTTTCCCCTAACCCATATCAGTAAGACTGCAAGGAGTTCAGAAGCTGTTGTGCTTCTGTCCTGCTTGCAGGCTTCCCATAGGGATCTGGCTGGCAAATGTGAGAACGGGATGCTGGACTAGAGACCAGCAGAACCTTTCTTCCACTCATAAGCTTTTGCTGCTTCTTTTTTATTATTAAGTTCAGCTTGTCACATCATCCAAACCCAATAAACTGTGGTTAACTGTAACTGGTATGTCTTTTGAAACAAGCCAACATCAAACCATGGTTTATGAAGCTGACTTATTTTCAACAGGACACAGCTAAGATTAACCACAGTTTGGGCTGTGTCGTGCTAAAGCTTCCAATCTCCTTCTCATGGCCATGTCAGCGAGCATGTAAGCCCAAGGTTCACCTAGACTCACAATAATCAGCCATTGTCATAATCCAATAAAACCCTTAAGACCAAATTTATACAGATATTTTTATTTAAATATATAAAATACTAATTAAATGTTTTGTGTTGAAATATTTATTTAAATACATTTTATTCTAGCTCAAGGTATGCAGTTCTACACATATTTTACCCTAAAGAACATTTTATGCATTTTGGCACTTTTTTTTTTTTACTTTTTTTTGAGCCAAAGGCCATATAGCAAAACTGAAAAAAGTACTAAATTGAAAGTATAATTATAGGCTTGTTCATGTGCTACCCTGAGAGGTGTGAATTAGGTCACTTTGCTTTAAAATGCAGAGCAAACAAAGTTCTCCTTGTAGGGGATATAGCAGGAAAGCAGTAAGCATTTGAAAGATCATTTCTGAAGGGCTTGGGAGTTGTTTTCTACCCTTCTTGGGGATTTTCAGGATTCTGAACCAGCTGTCATAATAAGCCAAATTTCAAGCAAAATTATGTGTTGATGCATGATCAACTAGCATTCTTGCTTATGCCCAATACATTGCTCCGTGGTATTCTACCGTGATAGAGCCTGCTTCCATCTAATTGCACTGAAATACTCTTGACTTGTCAACGAGAGCGACAATATGGAACCACTAGTGCAAAAGATAACTGAGCCCCCCGTAGAAACTCTGCAACGTTGGATTATTAAAAATGCATGCCACCAAATATTTGAATTGTACAATAAGCAAGTACATGACGTCAATATTTTTGGTAGTCTAGGAAATAATTTGAAGGAGAGAGACGCTCAAATAGACAACAGAAAGCCAGACTCCTTCAGTTCTTCACTATAGAAACACTGGTTTAAAGAGAGAGAGAGAGAGAGGGCCGATGACAGTATGTAATATCAAATGCATAATGTGTTGGAAAAAATTGCTCAAGAACAGCTCGCCATTACAGAAGAATTTTCCTGTCATTCTCTGAGGACGTTCAGCCATGAAATGATCTGCCTTCTATACAGAGTCAGTGTCATGAAGGCATGCAGTTTGCTTTATGAAGCAGAATTCCTGTGACTAGTGAGATTCTCAGATCTTATGGCCTGATTAAAACTCATTAGGATTTTTTTTCCCCTTCATGTCATTGCTATAATCCGGACATTTACATTAAATCCAATGTTTCTCTTGATGTATTTGTTTCCCAAACAAAAGAACTCCTCCACATCTGAGGCCTGCTGCAGGGCATGGCATCTTTCCTTAATTATGTCATTTGCATTTTCCTCTTCTTCCAGAGGAGAAATGCCAGGGTGCCATGCTGTTGTTTCATTTATAGTACACCAAATCCTTTGGCAACCCCAATGCTGTCATATTTACCTTCGCATAGCTCCATTTAAATGGATAGCCATTCTGATCCAGGCAATGAACAGGGCTAATCTGACAGGGTGACGGGGAGAAGGTAGACCTGAAGCAACACTCACACTGATCACCTGTGAGGGAGAAAAATGCTATAGTGAAGGGGGCTGCTACAGCCCAGCTGTTCTCTCCTCACACTTGACAGATGTGTGAGGCTGTCAACCTCCCTGTGATCTTCGGATGAAGTCCAGGATATATTATTATTATTATTATTATTATTATTATTATTATTATTATCACGGCTAGTCACCTATTAAGACAGGAGTATGGAGGGGAAAGGTGGGGCCCAGACTCATACTTGGCATTCTCTCTCTGCTCTCTAACCTGTGATAGTTGGTGCCATTGTCTGAAGGAGATTAGGTGTTTCTTAGAGTATACACATGATTTCCATGAACATCACCTTAAAAGTGTTTGATGAGTTGTGAACTATATATGCCAATGGGCAATGACATCTAAACCTCTCCTGTATGTATATTATTTTGAAAATTCAACAAAAAATAATCCCCTCAAAAAAGTGTTTGATGGGTATACAAACCTTTGTGCTGATTATATGTATATTTCTTTCTCTTTCTTTTAGGTCAAAGTAGACAAAACAAAGTCTGTGGTTGGGGTCGAAGGACTAGTCAAAGAACTTATTCCAGCACGGCCTCCTGTGGGTGCAAAAGAAGGAAGAAGTCTTAACTTTTCTGTTTCAAAATAAAAATACTAGAAGAATGCTGGGACACGGAGACCTCACTTTCTCACAAGTACAGACTGCAATGCACAAGATCCTTTCTCTCCCATCTTGGATTTTCCAAATTCTTATACAGAAAGTTCAGAAGGAGAAGCGGTGGCACCATCTTCTGGTCACTGCCTGCCTTCTCTTCCCTTTGCTCCTGCCTCTGAATTATGAAACATATCTCATCCATTTTGGTTCTGTCTGGAGCCGTGTCCTCTTAGTCAATAAACACTAACGATACCATGATGACCTTGAAACAGAAGTCAATAGACAGCAAGTTGTTTGCCCTAAAGGCTGTATAATACATACTTGCCTTAACCTATCCTAAGTTACACATCAGAGAAATTCGGTGTGGACTTTCTGAAGTAACTTCCTTTAGGCTCAACCATGCTGTTCATTAATTGTTAAAGATTTCTAAGGCTGTGTCAGGTAATAGACTCTGCTCCCCAGTAGTTCCAGAGTTGGCTGTGTAAGAAAACCACCCGCTGGCAGACAGAAGAGGTGCTTTAAGTCTCCAGAAAGGCTGGGATGCAAATACACTTTAAAATACTTCTAAGAGAACTGGGCTCTTTGGGGAGCTGGAAAATGCTGAGGGGAAAAGGAACATTTACTAAAGTAATAACTGTAAAGAAACAACAAAAACAGTGCTCCTTAACCCCACTGTTTTTATTTACTGCACTCTAGGTGCTTTTATAAATGACTCTAAATATGTCTTTTACTAATGACAGAGACGTCTGCATTATTTCTATCAGCAGAGGCCAACTGAATATGTATTAACTATGTTTACTCTTTTATAACTTAATTCCAGTTGAAAATCCTATGTAGGTGAGCTTTTTTAAAAAAAGAAAAACCTGCAGCATATAAGATATTTCTTTCTGGGTTTTGTTTTGCTTTTTTAGTTGGGGTGGGAGTAGTTGAGTTGGTAACATTTTTGAAGACCTTTTTGTGATATTTGGGGGATCTGTTGTGTGTTAGAATGTGTATCTTAACTTTCTGTATTATCGTGGCTGAAAAAAAAAGCTGTGCTGTTATGTAGTTGGCAACAAGATGCCTTTGGAAACTTTGCTAGTAGATCAATGTCTTTATGAAATACTCTTGGAGTCCTAGAAACGTCTGTTTGTTCTGAATTTGAGCTGTATATTCAGCCACTTCATTGGCTTTTCAATGGGAAGAGATATTTTGCTCAGGATTTTTTGGAACCGGAATTGCCCTCATTTCTTTATTTAAAACTTACATGGGTATTCCAGCTGTAGGCACTTGATGGGGGAGAGGTTCTTCTACAAATTAGCAAATTGCCCATCAAGTCATCTTCAGGCAACGTTTTTCTACACTTGCCAAATGTTTGCATTCTGTGTGGCCTATAAAAACCATCATTCCCCATGACAACTTTCAAAGTCTGTTCCTATAGAAACACCAGTCCAACTCACTCCACCTCACATTTTTGTATCTTTCAATGGATGTAACATGTCACAGACAAAAATAAATCTGGATGCGTACAGGACAGACATGCACTATAAACATAATCAGATTCCAGCAACTAACGTGGAATGGGTGTAACCAAACTGTACTATGAGGAAATCTGCATAGTATAGTGGATAATACATGTAAATTTCAAAACTGTATTCCTGCAAGATCAAGCATCCTACTCTTAAGCAGTTGCATAATTGTATCTACACTGCACTGGTGCAGATTTTCAAGGTGCTCTATAATTCTTGTTGGCTTGTTCGCCATTTTAGGCTCAGACCAGAAGTCACTGTAAACCTAACATTCACTCACTATCAGTGGAATTAGTCTGGGATATGATGCATGAAGTATTGCATCCTTAACCTTACTTTTCACATAGGTGTGTTAAGGAGCGTGGACCATGTTACATAGTGAAGCAGCAGCACTGACCAAGCAGCAACTCACTGACATTCTATCTCCACTTATGGGGATAAACACAGCATATCAGCAAACTTATATATGTATTCTGGCTCTGGAGTAGAGTTTTGATCTCCTGAATGCATATCCATAGCTCAGACTCCTGGTCTATTAAAAAATGATTACTATACTTAACTACACAATTTTTGGAGAATCCATTGCTTTATATAGGTTCGATCTTGCTAAACACCATAACGGCCTAATTACTTTAAAAATAATTGTGTTTATTTTTACTGTTTATATAATCATATATATATGGGAGTGTACCAACACCAAGCTTCCTCAAATTCCCTATCAGGAAATGTTTGTGAAGTTTGTGGTTCAGTTCAGTGTTAGCAAATATAAGCAAGCTAGGCAGCCAGCCAGTGCTATTTCATCGGCCTATAGGATGAAGGCACTTCTCTACCTTTGCTTCCCATGCCTGCACCGGTATCTACTAGGAAACAGCCATCTTGCTGCAAATAAATGGCATACTTTCCTAGAATGTATCCTGCTATCCCCGCTGCCAAATATTGCTGTATGTTTTTAAAAACAACTGCATCCACTGTAGAAAAAAGCTGAATGAGAAGAGGGAAGTATGTCCCCTTATTTCCTGTGGGCTGTATCACCCCTAGTGCAAAAGCCTCCATGAAAGAAATAGAGTTTCTCGAGTTCGTGTGCAGGTTTACAAGGATCCAGACTTGCTCTTATAGCAGCACTGACACCGAGTGCCAGCTGCTTTTCAGAGTGCAGCGCAATAGTATGACTAGTGAGTGTCTAGAAAGGAGAAGTGCTTGTAGGAGAGGGCATGTCGGGTAAGGGAACCACTTTCTCTGCTTTAGTGTGGGCACTGTCCCAACGAGAGATGGGCTTTCACTATAAAAGGGACTCCCAACTGAGTTCTCCTCCTATAGGAATATATTTGGCTAGAACTTCTTTCCCTGAATTTGTCTAGGTGTATTGCAGGCTTCTTCCCTCGAGCAATGCCCCTGGGGAAATGGAGTTGAAAAACAGCGAGGCGTTTTATTTTGGTTTGGTTTTTTTGCAAGAGATCAGAGAAAAGAGAAAGCTACTCACATTTAAAATGGATTGGCATGCAGAGGAGCAGAGGCGCCTGGGGTTGCTGCTGCCTGGAGGTAAGACGAGAAAGTCGCTGAAGACCATGGTCTTCGAGAAGTGAGATGGTTCTGCTATGACTGTAAGAGGAGAAAGAAAGTTAGAGTGCCTCTTCTCCTAGTGCAAGAGTAAGCAAAAACAGAGAATTTTGAGGCATTGCAATGAAAATTCTACACTTTCGATGCTGCCATACAAACACAAACACACACACTAACAGGCCTTCATACTTGCTTACATTGCAGCTAAATCACTACCACCAAAACAATTTCAAGACTGTTGACTACTACAGTGGATAAACTAATGGACACATCTGCTATGGAAAGAGTTTTAGAGCACAGTAGTGTGAGAATATCTGAAATGCTGTTGTTGAATTGTACAGCTGTATCCTCCTCAAAAATCCAGTGAAGAATGTTATTTTTCTAGACTGGGCTTTTTGTTGTTGTTATAAATCCAAATATTTAGAAGGCAAGTGTTAACAATCCAAATGTCCTTTTTTTCTTATAGTCATTTGTTAATTCTGAATGTATTTTTAACAGAAGGTGGATTTTTTTTTTGACTAACTAGTGTAATTTGCATTTTAAAAAAATAAATGGAAAAATATAGGTTTCCAAGTGTTTCATGGACTCCTGCTGCTTTTCACAAGTTTCATAGATTGCAGTAGATTCTCAGAAGAGCAAAAATACAAAAAGGAACAATCCTATTATATTTACATGAAGGCAATTTTGAGCTGTGCTCCACACAGATGTGTCAGCACTGAACAGAAATTGCCAGGTCATGACATCATTTTAACTCAGTCATAGGTAACTGGTATTTTCATTATCTACTGACACTAAAAGGCTACTTTTACAAGGCTGACTGTAATAGACTCTCTGTCATTTAGAATATGCCTTTTTTATTTTGTTCTCTCATCAGTGAATGTAAGCATGTGATAGGTTTACAGCAGCCAACAATGTTAACTACTGCATTAAGTAATCCCTGTTAAGAGGGAGTAATATTCTATTTTAGTACTGAATCCTCATTCAGGTTTTAAAATACTCATCCATTGCACAGTCTAAGGGGGGAATAGTAGAAAATAGTTAAGAGATAGGCCAAAACCTAACCTAGGAAGTTTGCTGATGGGACCACAAACTACCCTTGGACTAATATCCCAATTTATGCCAGTAAGGCTGAGGTCCATAAGGAGGCGTGGTCAGATGGACATCTTTGATCTCTTGACAAAGTAGCAGTGCATCCTGATAAACTCAGCACACACACCCTGCTTGCTGCTGCCAAAGCTACCCAAGTACTTATGGCCTAAATATGTCAATACATGGGCAGGCAGTAGGAAAAGCTGTCAAATATACTGTATGTTCCAACTGCCCCTGTTTACCATATGTTCTGGTTCCTTTCTCTGGAAAAATCACTCTATTTTGTCCCTATGTTTTATCTTTTTGTGCATTGCTGTCATTGCCATTCTTCTCAAGGTCTCTAGAAGGTAAATTGTGAAGGAATGGATGCTTCTTGTCCCTAGCAAATATGCATGTCTGTGAGCAATAAGGCAGCATGAAGTGCACAGCCTCCCATTTCACACACTGCACCTGTTGGGATCAATTTTAAACCACTGATGATATATTGTGGGACTTTTCTGTTTTCCTCGTATATATTTAATCCCAAGGATGACCACCCTCCTGCTTTTAAATCAGACACTGCAAAATAAATAAATAAATATTGTGTGCAACAGATGGATTAAAAAGCATTATATGATGGAGGGATCTCAGGCTTCAATGTGATAACGGGGATGCTAAAAAACAATTTCCTGCCTCCATCCACAATATGTTCCATACACACTTTGTCTACACAGGAGGTTCTCTTATCTTGGCTGCCTGTTGACAGCCTCAGAGCAAGCAAGCAAGCAGGCAATGGAGCCCAGCCAGCCAGTCCTTGCTGTTGGGAATGGACATACAAGTGGGCGGCCAGGCACTATGAGCCTTACTGCCATGCAGGCCCAGCAGCACCTGCTGTTGCCACTGCTGCCTCCCAAGGTAAGGTGCTGGCCTCACATTCACCTTGGGCCACTAAGGCTGGGGGCATCCTCATTCCAGGCCCCTGTGGGGCAGTGTGAGGAGGCACTTCTCTTTGGGGCAGGAGGAGAGGTAGCTCATAGACCAGGGGTAGCAGCAGCTGCCCAGAGGACTCCCAAGGAGAGAAGAGAGGGAAGAGGAGGCTGAGGGTGTTCAAAAAAGGGTGAGGGGCTGCCTGAGCCACAGTGGCGCCACAGGAATAATATAGTTGGTCAAGGGAGCCGTGGACTCAAAAATGTTGAAAAGCTCTATCCTAAGACTTCCAAACTGGATCTCATCACTTAATCTGAAACTCCTGTTTTTAAATCTTACTACAAACCAAAGCCCCTTCCTTCTTATTCATATGGGTATCAACAATACTGCCAGACACTGCCTTGAATGTACAACAAGGGACCATGAGACTCCAGGTAGAAAGTTGGGGCACAGGTGGTTTTTTTCATCACTCTTTCCTGTTGAAGGTCATGGCCCCGGAAGTATTGTCGGGAAGGTGTTGTCAGGAATGATTTGGCTATAGTGGTTGGCAGGAACGTGTTAAGAGTCTTGCAAACCTGGGAGAGGTAGTCAATGCAGAAGACAGAATCAGGATTCAAGATGACCTTAACTGACTGTGGGCCAAAACTAACAAAATTATTTTCAATAAGGACAAGTATAAGATTCTACACTTAGGTGGGAAGAACCAACTGCACAAATATAAGATGGAGGATACCTGGTTTGCTAGTAGTACAGCATGCAGAAGTTTTGGCAGCAGCAAAAAAGCTAATGTTATTCTAGGCTGCATCAACAAAAGTATAGTGTCATGGGAAGTCATAGTACTGCTCTATTCTGCTTCTGACAGACCGCACTCAAGAGTACTATGTCCAAGCTGGAATATGTGCAGAGGGGGGCAACCAAGATATTCAAGGGTCTGGAAACCAAGGGAGAGAATTATGTTGTTTAATCTGGTAAAGAGGAGACTGAGAAGAGATATGATAGGCTAGCCATCTTCAAATATCTAAAGGGCTGTCTTATGGAAGATGCAGACAGCTTGTTTTCTCCTGCTCCAGAGGGTAGGACCCAAACCAATGGCTTTAAGCTACAAGAAAGGAGGTGCCAACTTTCTGATGGCAAGAGCTGTTTGACAGTGAAGGACTCCCTTCAATGGAGGTTTATAAGCAAAGGTTGGATGGCTGGCATGGATGCTTTTACTGAGCTTCCTGCATGGCAGGAGGTTGGCCTAAATGACTCTCAGCACCCCTTCCAACTCTATGATTCCATGATTTTAATAGCTGAATTCAAATTATAAAAACCATTCTAAATCCTAATCTGTACAATCAAGCAAACCTCCACCCAATTTTTCCAATAAAACTAGACAATGCTGACCTTCAGTACAACATCAAAACAGAGAAAGCAAATGTAGATTTAATACACTGCAGAATTTATCATAGCTGCAATAAAAGCCTTCAGCGCCAGTTGACTAAACTGATTTGATGTTTTGGAATTTCAAGCAAAACTCAGTCCTGCACAGCTTGTGACTTTTCCAATTGAATGGTACTCACCTGCCATGTTTGGTGGCTTTCAAGGTGCTTGAGAAAGCAGATTTTCTTGCCAAAATATGGCAGTTGTAAAGCACTTGGTCTTGGACTGAAGCCCACATGAAGCTTAAAGACAGGAGGAGCTGTGGGTCAGCAGACCTGAAATACTGAGTTGAAAAAGGATCCAGGTAACAGGGAAATTAACAGGAAGCCTGGAGGCAGGGTGTCTCAGGAAGTGAGCCAAGGCAGTGATGAACTTCAGGTTCCAGTTGCTAAGAAACAGGAATCTGAGGGCTAAACTTCACGCCTCCCTGGCTGCTATCTGCCTTTTGGAGGCAAATAACGAAGCAGGGTGGAATAAAAATAGGCGACTTAAGCACACTATTCTAGAAACATGAGCAACATCACACGCAGCTGGGCCATTTGAGAGAGCAAGGTGGAAGAGGTTGAGACCTAAGAAAACACTACCATGATATTTGTTTCTTTATGAGTTGACAGATTTCAAATACTCTTATAAATAAAATAAAGACAGGAATGGAAAAGATGATGAACTGAGGAAAGAAGGGCCAATCAGGGGGAAGTGTAGAAAAAACTCACAAGAGATCTAAGGTCAGGGAAAGTGGTACATTTTAGGCAGGCAGAGAAATGTGGCAGATAACTAGAGTCCTGGGTAATAAAGGATGCTAGCCTAGACATTTCTCTGATAACTAGTCTTCCATGTTCATAATTTCGTTGTTGCATGACAGAGCATTTAGCCATGTGGACCCTTCTCAGCCCAAAGTGGTGTTCGTAAAAACCAGGTTTATGGCCTTAGTGAAAACTAGGCATCAAGGTCTGTATTGAGAAAGTATAATCTTTATAATAACGTAGGGGTTTGACAACCTTTCTGGGGCTGTGTGCACATTTGCTAACTGGAGAAACCGTCATGGGTATAACCAATGTCAATGGCAACAATAGAAGGCTTCTTTTGAGCCTTATTACAGCAGGCAGAAAGGGCGAATCCTGCCATAAAGAAACATTTATATCAAAAAGGAAAGAAGCAGGGAGATCAATTTCCCAAACTGAACAACACAATTCATAATCATGGGAAGCAAAATAAACCTCAGACTTGGCTACTAGGCTCTTTCTGTAGGTTAGGAAAACAACAAGCTTTCTACATCATTCTGTCTGCACGCTCTTGCTAAATTCCAACTTATTAGGGGCCAGGAAAAAATGTTGGCAGCCTGATTTCTGACTCTTAACCCAGGAGTGCACTTCCTTCTGTCAGCTCACTTCAGAATCCTAAACACTAAAAACTGGGGAAAACGGCAATATAGCCAACAGTGCTTTTCAGTTACATAATTGAATCCCATACTATCTGACATAAAAGAAATTATACACATGTGTACTTTCAGATTAATGCATTCCATACTTCATTTTACCCTGATGTGCTTTTATACTGGTAACTCTGACGGTGCCGCACACACCAAAAAGTCTGCAAATTGATGCTGTCACCAAAAGATGATAGACTGATTCAATTAACCAATAAGTCATTTTAAGAGTGCTGCTGGGAGTTACTTACTAAGGCCATACACAGCTTAGTCTCTCTTCAAGAGTTTGCATTCTGTCATTCTGCTTCATTATTCTTACAGTTTCATTAATAAACCTTTGGAAAACATCCTCTTCTCAGAGGATAGCAGAGTCTGCGCAAATCTGCTTCTCATTTGCTACAGTGTTGTTTTGCACCTTGCACGAAGCAGAGGTTCAAGAAGAATACGCCCACTTCTGAGAACTTCCTCGGAATCTGACGCAACTTGAATCCAAGGCAAAACAAGCTAGTTCCCAAACTCCAGAACCATCTCAGAAGGGTATTTTATTTTTTTATGGCCCAATTTCATACATTTTTGTACCTCCCTCAAGCTATCTATGTGATTACATTTACTCCTTCATACTAATATATAAGATCTCTTTGTATAACGCAGTAGGAAAGAGTGCAAAATATAAACACCATGGAGGTATGGGTAGGAAGTCAATCTCTAAGGATATATTAAACTGGAAATTAATTTGAAATTTTTAAATTGCTAATCTGAGATTTCTTAAATTTGTTCATTTGTTTTTTTAATTGAAAACTTAATAAAAATTAATTGGCAAAATAAATAAATATTACTCCTTCATACATATGCTAAAGATTGTGCATTTCAGGCCAAAAGGAGGAGAAAGAGGCCACAGAAAGTGGATGCTGCTTTGTGATTGACAATTCTAGGGAATGCTCTTACCAGGTTCTCTATTTTACTCTCAATAGCATTGCTTTTAGCAGGGATGTAGAAGGAACATATCAGAAACTCCTCTCTGCAGGCTGTCTGGCAGTGGGACAGCACTCTGTGACTTCCAAGTACAGTTTGAGAACTGCAACTAACTTGGGAGACCAGAAAGCAGTTTGGCTGAAACCAAACTGCACAATCCAGACTACCTTGCGAATGGTTCCCTATTTTTCAGCCAGCCCCTCTGCTGCCAGACAAAGGTTATTATTTATTTTATATATCTATTAACGTTATATCCTACCCTTCCTCCCAAGGAAGTCTAAATAAACATTTTCAAGTTATCTGCAATATATCCCCTGGCGGCTACAGGCTTGATGGTGGTTGTAACATGCCCATGTTTATAAGAATATAAAAAGCAGCACTTACAAAGGCCTTATTGCTTCCTCTGGGCGTGACTCCAACAGCTTCTAGTTGTATGTTCAGAAAACTGCTTCCAGTGGATTCAGTGCACTTCTGACCCATGTAATGCCTCTGGGTACACAAGACAAAACAAGAGGAAGGGCTTGAAACAGCTGTGCTCTCCAGAGCCTCCAAGACAAACTTGTGCTTCAGTTTCTAGGTCTTGATCTTGTGACATTAGGGCAAGTCCTCAAATTACCAGCTTCTTAATACTAAGGCCACATTCACACCACACATTTAAAACACGAGAGTACCACTTTAAACAGTCACGGCTTCCTCCAAAGTACAGTCATACCTCATGTTACGTTTGCTTCATGTTACGTTCTTTCAGGTTATGTCCCGCGGTGACCCGGAAGTACCGGAAAGGGTTACTTCCGGGTTTCGCCACTCATGCATGCACAGAAGCGCAAAATGATGTCACGCGCATGCACAGAAGCACCAAAGTGCAACCCGTGCGTGCGCAGACGTGCCGCTGCGGGTTGCGCTCTTTTCATGTTGCAAACGGGCCTCCGGAACGGATCCCATTTGCAACCAGAGGTACCACTGTATAGGGATCATAAACACCAGGATTTTTCTGCATCAAAGTTAGCAAAACAATAGATGGTGGCATTCCTCTTGTACTAGGGTCAGGATCTTGCATTAAACAGATAAATGTCAGGACTTTAAAACTGGATCACCGGCTCCCTTTCTGGTCCAGGCCCAGCAAATTATTTATTTATTATTTGGTTTTAAAGGGTTTGCATTCACTTTCAATAAAATTTGCAGTTTACAAAAATTTCAAACAAGTTGACAACAAATTAGAAACATACAAAAATATATTAAAACCATAAAATTCAATTGGAGTGTCATACAAACAAGCCCAGCTTGGGGGGGCGGGGGGAGGATCAAATTGAATTTAAATATTATGGCTATTTTTAAAGCCTCATTTCTCAGGATCTGTAACCGATATATGAACTTGTTCCTTACTTCATAATTATAAAAAAAAATGATACAGATGACAAGTAGAAGGACTCTTTTTAGTTGTGTGTTCCTCATTTGAGTAGCAAAATGTTAGACTGCTAACGTGTAGGCTGATACATGAACAGATTGTTATTACAAGGCAGAAATGGTTCTATGAGGAGTAAACTGGAACAATGTGATTCAGAGTATCTGAAGTCAGGCTTTTTGGGCCAGACAAAATACATCTGGAATACAATCAATACAATTTATATCATATTTTCCTAGTACAGCAGCTAATAGCAGCATTGTAGAATAATCTTGATTAGGGAAATGACTTAGTGGGAAACAGTTGAGCCTAAAGAGATTAGCAGCCCTGCAACTGTTTTGAACTATAAATGGATCTTCCATATATAGATTAGCCTACCCCTGTGTTAGAACAGAGTTGTCACTGAATTCTAATAAAGTGAGGGAATGAGGCAGTTTAAAGCATAACATGGGCATAGCAGGAGAGAGTACTAAAACACGCATATATTCCTCCCTCCTGTTATCTCCAACCATTTTTTTCCTGGTGGGCCTCCCTCCAAGACTGGAGGTAACTCTGAACTTCTTTGGGAGGTCCCCCCCCCCCGAATTAATAGCCATTAATTTGTGAAGCTTAAAGAACACAGGGCAAATACATTAATAAGGCAGTTGCCATCAGCAAGAAATTAAAAATTCCCTTTCAAGCACACCACCATCAACTGCAAGCTTAGTGTTGTATCAAAACACATGAGTGTATTGCTGAAATGCCAGAAAGTGGGGGGGGGGGAGCCTCCGCATGGGAAATATGTCACAGACCAGCGGCTGTCTAGTTGCAGGCACATTCGCATCAGGATAATAATGCTACTGCTGACAGATTTTTTGACATATTTGGAGCAAGTGAAAGGTTTTAGACAATGGGAGAAGAAACTGCTCTCTATTCATTTGGGTTCTTTCGCTTGGGGAATGAGTATAAAACAATTCCCTCATCGTATGCAATGGGAAAGTGTTTTAATGTCAATTAGATCCCAAGAAAGTCCCAAACAAATCCAAGTTCTTTCTGATTCCCGCCCCCCTTCATTTCCTTTTTTTCTCTTTCCTTTTTACCTCCAGACTGGTCTACCTAAGGGAGAGACTGATGTGCTACTCTGTTATTTGCAAGAGAACTTACTGAGCTCGTTAGCCTTCATCCAAGGTATTATGCATTCACATACTGGCTCAAAACTTCCACTACTTCCTTGGCATCAGTTAAATGGGAAAGTTAGAACTGCATACCATCCATATTTTGAAGACAGCTAACACCCAAATCCCAGTATAAATTCTCCTAGCAGTGTGTTTATATGTTAAACAGCATGAGGAACAAGGTAGTATACTGAGTGTCACTCTGGATCACCAGAAGTCCCCTGGCAGCATCTTTTGGAATCAACTAGAGCAGGGGGTCAGCAAACTTTTTCAGCAGGGGCTGGTCCACTATCCCTCAGACCTTGTGGGGGCCGGACTATACTTTGGAGAAAAAATGAATGAATTCCTATGCCCCACAAATAACCCAGAGATGCATTTTAAATAAAAGGACACATTCTACTCATGTAAAAACACGCTGATTCTGGGACTGTCTGCGGGCTGGATTTAGAAGGTGACTGGGCCAGATTCGGCCCCCGGGCCTTAGTTTGCCTACCCATGAACTAGAGATATAGGATGAGTGCCCCCCCCACCCCCAACTGGCCCTGTATTGCATCTTGCTCACTGCAGCACCAGTGCTATGGAACTCCCTCCCTAGAAAGGTTTGGTTGACCCTCATCATTTTAATGTTTGAGCGGCTAATACTATTGTTCCCACCCAGCTTTAGTGTTGTTTAACCTTTTGTCTCCTTGTTTTTATGCTTACTTGTTTTACCTTGTTCTTGGTTTTAATTTAAGAAATCGATTTTAGCAAATTATTTTAAACTTCTTTATATACTATGTCGAGTATACCACATTTATAAAGAAAACCGGGTATACAATACTTTTATAAGATAAATAAAATATATCCAGTTCCTCTTGTCTCTGCACTGTTTTAGCTCCTTAATAATTGGGAGAAACAAAGCAAAGGAGAAGCATAAAGCAATAATGAAATTTACAAACTAGCTGAATCGATGTTCATTTTACTTAAACAATAGATTGAAAATGTGGGTTAGCAAGGAGTGGGTAGCGGCCGTAGGTGTGAAATCAGCTTGTGTATTTATTTCATAATGAATTAAAACTTGAAACCAATGGGCCCCATTCAGTTCATTTTCTATTCATTACTCAATTAATTGTATCAATAACAAATGGGCACCAGTGCTGTTTGTTTTCGTTACACCATGCAGTGCTTATTTCAAGCTGGGGTCTCTGCTTTGTTTTAGTTGTAGTGGAGCTCCCTGACAGCAGCCATGTTATTTTTCCAGATGCCCTAGACATTGCACTTGCTCTGGTACATTAAAACTAGAAAAATAAAACTAGGAAAGAAAAAAAGAAACAAATGGAACAAAAGTGAATGTATGTAGTGAAATGAATGTACGGTAACTTTAATGTATAAGGAACCAAAATGAAGCCCCCTTACAAATGAGCAATGAAATGAATGAAGTTTTTAATAATAAAAGGAATGAAATAATCTTGTATATCACTACTTCTCCCTAAGCCTTAACAGGTGCCAGCAAAGTTAATTGAACAAGCTGCAAAATGTTGATCAGCTTCAGTTGAAATTATTTCTTTACAGACGTTCATGGCATCTTCAACAGTAATGACTATATATCAGAGGAATTGCAACCTGCCTTAGCTGGCAAGTTCTTCTATTTAACCTGTAAATTGATGCATAAACAGGTTTATAGAAAAGCCCAAGTGTCCAATTCTTGTCCCACAAAAGAGAGCTGAGTCTTCAGAAGGCTCCTAAATCTTTCTACCACTTGGGGGAAAGGCAACCTTACCACAGAAGCAAAGGTAACTAAGATTAATGGGAAGAGAAGAAAAGGGGGGGAGCAAGCCCATTTTACAAAAGAAAAGAAACTGAGAAGAAGCTAACAGTTGTATTTTAATGTTTGTGCAGTGCCATAACTAGCCAGTTCTTCACACCTATATTGGCTCATAATTCAACTGCCCTCCCGTTCTGTTTTCATCTGGGAATCAGCATTGTGTGGCCATTTGAGGATGGCTGTGGAAATATTCCTGCTGAAATTCTAAGTTCTCAGGTCATTCAGCTCATAGCTCTTGCAAACACACATAGACACACACCAGCTGGCATGTTTGTCTCCTTCCCTGCCAACAGTGTTCAACAGCTGAGTGTACTTTACTGTCAGTTGATGCTTATGCACTGAGGCTACAGGGACACAGTGCTCCCATGGAAAGTGCCAGGAGTTTTGTTTAAAAATATATTTTAAAATCCCCCAAAATCTCAAAGCTGCCTACTCTTTCCTGTCCCCACCCCCATTTAATACCTCTTTTTGAACTGAGAGAAAAACTCCTGGAGACATTTATCCCAATCGTCTGTTCTCTGGATAATCAGCTTCCTGTACCAGTCAGCTGATCCTAATCCAAAAGTATTACTATGGTAACAAGGTCCTTCCCATGTGTCTCTCTGGGCAGAAAAGCCGTGTGAAATTTGAATATTAGGATGGCTGCCTATTCTGCCCATATTCTGCAGTTTCCCACTTCTCCCTGTTGTTATAACGGCCAACCAGCCAGCAAGCCCATGCACGAGGTGGGGCAGCCAAGGACACTTGCCCTGGGTCACAGAGGGCTAAACTGGCTGGGGGACCTGCCAGGGACCAGCTGCTTTTTTGTTTGAGTGCATAACTTTATTTTTTTAAAAAATTCCCAATCTGGTCCTCAGACAAGCTCTGCATAGACCTGCCATCCACAACATCAGACTAGGTAGGACTGCTTGAAGTATAGCCCTACTGGTCTCTAATAGGGTCTATCTGAATCATACATCTGTTCTGAGCATGCTCAGAGTTCTTTCCTTGAAGTCCACATCTCATGTTCTGGTAATCAGAGAAGCAACAGGGCATGTTTCTTACTTTGAGGAGCTTTTGTTGTTTTGTTGTATTTGTTCTGTGACCAAGAGAGAGAGATTGCACGCAAGCAGCAATGGACACTGTGTGAATCTCTTTCTGTGATAAGTATCTACTTTTATTTAATCGTTTTGCCTTTATTTTCTTCTGAATTGGAGAATTAGGAAGAGAAATGGTGGACCTTATGTATGTGTTGCAACAAATTCTGTACTGTACTATGTTAACCACTTCCCTGCATTCACTCATTAAAAGCTACAGCAGCAGCTGGTTTGGGCAGGGCAGGTATATTTTCCATGCAAACCATGTGCTCTACAACTGAGCTACAGCTCCTCTCCAAGTGTAAAAAGGAGATTATGGGAAAAAATGACAATATACTAGGCCTGCATATCATGGTAATGTTCAAAAGATGCCAAGCAGGAGACTCGTATGTGGTGCCAATTTCATCAATATAACACTTAAGGTTCGTGTTCCTCAATTAAGGCTGTATCTTTATCAAACCTTCCCTACTGACTCGCAGCCACTTTGACCATAAAAAAGTGAAGAGAAAGTGAAGCCAATGTACCACAACTAATAGCAGCACATGGAAGTACAGGCAATTGCATTTTTCATTATTACTTTTGGGTCACCTCCAACTTAAAAGATTCCCAGTGAATATCCTTTGCCAAGTCTGGAATGAATGGATCATTCCACAAACATAACGAGAGAGAGAGAACCAGTGAATGACAATCAGAGCCCTCAAACTGCTTAGAAAACAAATATGTGGGTCGCTGTTGGGAAGATTTAATGGCAAAGAACTAACACCGATTCTTCTTCCCCTCTCACCATCGTAACTGCTCTCATGCAGCATGTATGGCTGATTACCACGTTGTCATTTTAAATGAAGTTGAAAACATGCTGACAACTCAGTAATGTTTTCCTTTCAGCTCTACAAATGCTGCAGCAACTGATTACAACTGGATTGTAAGTACCTAACAAGAGCATTACAAAAAGAAAAAGACTAATGAGGAGAGAGGAAGTGGGGGAAATGGGGTGGGGGGAGAATTGCAACACAAAAATAAATTAAATTAATGAAAAGAGAAGAGGAAAAAGAAGCCATTTAAGTAGTGTTCATTATGCTATAATTTAGAGCTACAATGGCAGTAAAAAAAACAATTCTGTAATGTATTCTCTTTATGGTTTCATGTCCCAATTTGTAAACTGTTTTTCTGCCTCCATTCTTCTCTCTCTGGGGGCAAAATGGATGCCTGAACTACTCCAAGCCATGATTACAATGTGAAACAGAAGCAGCCACAAACACTCTCCCTCCTGCCCCATCAAAAGAAGAGGTCTTGCTCACATGTGGGAATATTTGACATTATTTTGAATGTGCACATTAGAAGGTGGTGAAAAGGAGATGTGCAAATGACTTCTGCTTCTACTGCCATTCTTCTAGTATAAAGTGGAGATGAGGAATTTGTGCATGTTTCGCCACTCCTTGTAATGCATAAAGTGGGCTTCAGCAAACATTTTGCAGACCTTCAAATGTAAAAATTAGATGATACCAGTGTGAGCTATGACTTGCGGTTAAAAATGAAAAACAAAATCTAAATTAAACCCATCTGTGATGCCATGAAGGTATTTCCGGCACAAATGGCTGATTAGAGGAGTTAAGTGCAGGAATGCCAATTAACTGGCATAATTACATCTCTTGTTTTTAAAGGGAAACGGTGGTGCTTTTGTGAGAGCAAATTGTGCTTTAATTATGGTAGAATCCTATTTGCGAAAAGTGAGAGTTATTCTCCACACCTCAGGGGTTCTCAAACTAATATATCAGTTCTGTTTGGGCCTCCCTAATTGTAATTAAGGGCTTGTCCGGACAATCCCGATTGTTGAGCTCAGGCGCATCAGCTTCCTGTAGTTTAGGTATGTGGTGTGTGTCTCACCGCCCCCAGTGGTTTCCTGCTGGTCTGCCTCCTGCTGTTTTATTCAGTTTGCAAGCCTAGATGTGATCCTTGCCCATGAGCTGGCTTCCCATGCTCCTAATTCATGCTACAGTTGCCTGCATGTGCCCAAGCAAAACAATGACAGATACTTTATTTGATGGTGCTTGTCTCATCTCAGTCCCAGGAGGAACAGATCAAAGGAGCAAGGAAGCAAGGAAGCAAGGTCACATATGCTGCTTGCATGTTTAAGAATCCCAGAGGAGAAATGCTACAGAAAGAGACAAATGCCCATTGGTCTAGTGCAGGAACAGCCAACTGGCTGCCTTCAGGCATCATTCAATCTGCAAGATGAAGGCTGCCATTTTTGGCCTTTCAAATGATGATTTAACTCCCCACCCCCTATGTTTTAAAAATGTGTTTGGTAGCTCCTGAAAAGAGAAATAAATGGCGACACTAATATATTTCTATATCCACAACACACTTTTCACAAACCCTACCAAAATGTTGGGGTACAAACAAGTAACGAAAACGGCAGCCTCGTGGTGTTGCTGTTGCACCAGAACCAACAGCCAGGGCTTTCTCAGTTACTACAGTTTGCAAGCACGGATTCAGAGCTTCTATAACTGATACGCATTCCTATTCCACACTGAACTTGCTGCACTAGAGTCGGTAGCTAATTTCTTAGAGAACTGCAGGAAAGGATGAAAATACGAGAATGACCTGATTAATGTCATTTGCTCAAACGTGGGGAGGGGAGGAAAGCCCACATTGTTGAGTTTTAAATATTCAGACTGATCCTTGGGAAGTGTAGTTACATCAGAAAGCTAAATGTTTTCCTACAGCTGAAGCAATCTAATTGGGGAATTAGAATTCAGAGTATGTGCAAAGTCCTATTACGTTGCTATTTGCAATATAAATCTTAACACAATTTTTACTACCCTACTCAAAGCCCTGTAAATAACCACTTTAAAACCTGCATCTCAGGTAAATGCCATTAATTCCCCAGAGACACAATACAGTCACATTATTTCAGTTTTTATTGTGTCTTTATTATTCAGCTGTGTGGAGCTTGATCCTTGTGTAAACATTAGATTTCATTGTCTATAGTTGTCCTCAGCAAAAGCAGTTTTAGCTACAAATAACCCAAAGTATCTATTCTGCGCAAACACTTTCCTGCAGTCTCAATGGTTATTTCTTAGGTTCTATAAAGGGGGAAACAGAAGCACTAAGAATTCTGTATAGGAAGGAATCCTCATAGGGTGTAGAGGGTTCTTTTTCCACATCCTCTTCAGCCATTGTATGCAGACACTGGACCAGGACTATGCCCTTAAACACTGTGGGTGCCAAGCACACACTGCTAATATCTGCACCTAGCTTGCTCCATCTATTCAATGAGCTGCCACTCAGAGTTCATGTTCCTTGGCTGATCAGAATGCAGAAGCTTCGACAGGTTAAGGAAAGTATGTACAGACCTCTCATTGTCCATGAGGAACGGGTGCACTGACATTGGTCCATCAAGCCAAGTACATGTTAGGATTTTACGTAATCCGATGCTGGCTAGTGTGATTAGTATAAATCACATGAGATGGCTGAGAAGAGTGTGGGAACGGAAGACTGTCTTATCTCTTCTGTCTGAGAATGTTCTTGGACTCTACTTTCGCTTTTGCTGTATTTTTTTTTCTGCCAGAGTTTGGAGAACACAGACGTGATTATGGACTCTCTGTATATATTGTGAATAAAACGTAGTTTAGATCTACAAATGTTTCTATCTTCTTGCTGCGTGATGCCAGAAGACTTGTGTGCACTTTTCATATGAGAAGTGTCACAGAGGAGCGGTCTGGAGTGAAGGGACATGCCATTCCAGAGGCGTGCCTACTGGGAGACGCTCGGAGGTACTGGGGGTCTGCCGTCCCCCCAGGAGCGTTAACCCTCAACAGTACAGTCTAGTGCAATTCTCCAAGTTTCAGGATGGAATGTTTCCTAGTCTTGCCACAAGAGATTCCAAGGATTGTATCTGGGACCTTCTGCATGTGGAGCATTAAGGTTACTCCCCATCAAGAAAATCATTTGCACCTGCAGCAGCTGCACCTTTTACTTGCCTAATGGGGTGGAGCTTCTTCACGAGTTTCCTGACAGGTGGGCTGCTGTGGCTTATCAGGAAGGAGAGAGACAAGATGGTGAGGGAGATGGCACCAGGAGAGCCAATCTGGCACTGCTGCCAGTGTGTTTCTAGTGTGCCAGCCTCCCTCCTGCCACCTTCCCCTCCTCCTCTTGGTATGCAACAGCGACCCACCATCCAGTGAGCTAGCATAGCAGCTCTGCTCCACTGGCCAGCCTCTCCTGCTGTTATTCCAGTATCATTCTTTGGCAAATGCTTCCGCATGTGGTATACTGTGTGGTGTCTATGTGGCGTAGTGGTCCGTGTGTTGGACTAGGACAGGGGAGTGCAAACCCCCGTTTAGCCTGACCGTAGGTCAGGAATCAGCTTTCAGCCTAACCTATCTCACAGGGTTATTTTGAGGATAAAATATGGAATAGGACCATTTCTGTTGCCTTGAGTTCCTCAAAATAAGGGGGAGGATATGATATAAATATATATAAATCAATTCCCTCCTGGCTTGCAGTGGAAATTCTATGCATGTGACAGTGTATTTGGCCTATGTAGCCTTTGGTGGGGATTAGAATCCCCTTGAAATACCACAAGCGCTTTGCAGAAGCATTCTTTGAATCAGCCACCCCACTTCTCCTTTAAACATCAGAGCAAGCAGACAGATGGCGCCGGGGAGAGAGGGGACACCCCCATCCTCTTGCCCTCTGCTTTCTGTTTCTCTGCAAGGTTTAAAAAATAAAGGGGGTGGCTGCTTCAAATAGAAGTTTTGCAAAGGACCTTAAAACAGCCTGCCAGAGGCCCAAAGAGGAGCAAGTGGACTGCCTTAAAGCCTTTGCAAATCTCCACAGTCTCCCCTTTTAATCCACAAAGATGGTAAATTTAAAGGGGGAGGGGGAGACTTGCAAAGCCATGCAAGGGGTTTTGATAAATGTGCGACCCTACCCACCTGCCAATCATGTGACACCATAGTGACACCATGTAATTGACAGCCCCACCTGCTTGTCAAATTTGGCCTCCAAGGCCACAATCCCATGGAGCCAAAAAGGCAGTGGCGTAGCATGGGGGGTGCAGGGGGGGCCGGCCGCACCGGGCGCAACATCTGGGGGTTAGGGTTAGGGGGCGCAAATCCACGGGTTAGGGGGTGCAAATTACTTGCCTTGCCCCGGGTGCTGACAACCCACGCTACGCCACTGCAAAAAGGTTATCTATGCCTGTCTTAAAGCAAGAAGCAAGTGTTCTAGCCTGAGCAAGAAGGAAACATCTTTGCCACTAGCGTTCAAGAAAAACCCTGAAAAGACTGGAAGATGCTAGAATAAGTAATTTAAAAGTTGTCTTGTCCATAACTATAGGCTGCATATGTCACCCGTGGGCTCTTTCAAGCACTGGGAAATGATCATATTGTGCTTTATTGTGTCAACATCAACAATTGTGTCCACACTTAGAGATATACGGTACTTCACTTTATATCACAGAAGACTGAAAATCTGTTTCTATCAGTACCTGTGTACACTGTCTGAATTTTTTGATGAATTCCTATCTTGATCCCATCAAAAGACCTTAATCCTGGTCTACAGAGGGTTTGCATAAAAGCTAGAAGTACCTTATCTGTCTTCCTTCTGCCTTTCTTCTGCACACACAGGTAGCAGAAGAGTGAAAAACACACACTGTGGAAGAGCAATAAAGGATTGCTTTGCTACAGTACCGGATATCAGAAGATGAAACATTTTAACTCATAAATGAAGCATCCCCACCACCAAGGAACACCTCTGGATTCTTCAAATCTTGTGACACAGAACTCAAGCCCTGCTTGAACTATTTCATAATCTATTCAGCAGATCTTTTTTTTCAAACAAATGCCATTCAAATGGGAGCCTAAGAGCACACCCATTTATGGGATTAAAGCAAGGGTGCTGGCCCATCACCCTACATTGCCCAAAATTTCTTCTCAGGAAAACTAGTTGCTGACCAAGACTTTATACATTCATGATTATCCATATAAAACAGGAGTAGCCAACCAGATGTGATTGGACCACACCTCTCAACAGCCCCAGCCAAAATGGTCAATGGTCATTAGCCTTTTCCCAAAATTTTGAATTAGAGCACAGTTTGAACTGAGACTGGTGCCCTCATGGTGATGCTTTCCTGGGAAGAGAGTGTCTAGGCATCCATGTTTGGGTAGCCTCCAGCTTAGGTTACTGCTGTGTGTTATGTGTAGGACTGTCTTTGAAGACTACTCCAAAGCTTCAGTTAATCCAAAATACAGCAGCAAGCTAACTATCTGGGAGCAGTTCAACTTCCTAGTCTTGGAGCAACTTCACAGGCTACCATTAACTGCCTCACATTGGAAGCCTTTCTGGAGATGCTCTCAGCTTTAGAGGTTAGACTGGTGGCAACAGAGCAAAGGTGTTCTTGACTGTGATGCCACATTTGCAAAACACTGTCTCTTCAAAGAGGATCACAGAATCATAGAGTTGGAAGGAGCTCCGAGGGTCATCTAGACCAAACTCCTGACATGCAGGAATTTCAACCAAATCGTACATGACAGTTTGGGTAGCTCAGTTGGTTAGAGTGTGGTGCTGATAATACCAAGGTTGCAGGTTTGGTTTCCAGACCCTTGATCATCTTGGTCTCCCTCCTTGGCATGTGTTCCAGCTTATCAATATCCTTCTTAAATTGTAGTGCCCAGAATTGGACTCTATACTCCAGATGTGGTTTGATCAAGGCAGGTTAGAGGACAACTATGATTTCCATTGATCTAGACACTATACTTCTGTTGATGCAACCTAGAATAGCATTAGCTTTTTTACTGCTGCATCACACTGTTGACTCATGTTAAGCTTGTGATTTACTAAGACCCCAAGATCCTTTTCACATATACTACTGGCAAACCACATGTCCCCTGTCTTATATTTGTGCAGCTGGTTTTTCCTGCCTAAGTGAATAACCGTACATTTGTCCCTATTGAAATTAATTTTGTTAGTTTGAGCCCAGTTCTATAATATGTTAAGGTCATATTGAATTCTGATTATGCCTTCAGTGGCATTGACTACCCCTCCCCCTCTGGTGTCATTTGCAAATCTGATGAGCATCCCCTCAATTCCTTCATACAAGTTGTTTATAAAGACGATGAACAACAATGGGCTCAGGACAGAACCCTGGAGCACCCCGCTTGTCACTTTTTTCCAGGATGACAAAGAACCGTTAGTAAGCACTCTTTGGGTTCGGTCAGCCAACCAGCTACAAATCCACCTAGCCATTATCACCCCTCCCACTTTTTAACCAGCTTCTCCACAAAAATATCATGGGGGACTTTGTCAAAAGCCTTACTGAAATCAATATACACTACATCCACAGCATTCCCCTGATCCACCAAGCTTGTAACTATCAAAAAAAAAAGACATGAGATTCATCTGGCATGACTTGTTTTTAAGAAATCCATGCTGGATCACAGCATCCTTTTCTAAACGCTCACAGACCAACTGTTCATCAGGTGCCAAATCTAATCTGAGAGTATGTAAGGGCAATTGAAGAGTGGGACCTACATTTTAGAAATAAATGTCGTTTCAGTACCGGCTGAATGCATTTTTATGTTCCCAGGCCTTTTTTAATGTCATATAATTGCTTTTATTCTTCTGCTGTGGTGTTTTTATGCTCTTGCTTCTGCTGCTTTTATATATTTTGCTATTTTTTGGAGGTATTGTTCTAATTGTTGTTGTTTTTATTGGCTCTTCTCAACCCACCCTGAGAGCATTATTGCTGAAAAATTGTATATACATTTTAATAAATTACAAAATACACAGTCAGGACTGGGTAAAAGAGTGTGCATATTAATAACTCCAATTTTGATGGATTAATAATTTCATATACACAAATCCCCTAAGAGAAGGCACACAAGCCTTTTTATTAGTGATAGTCTGCTACAAAGTATACCTGCAAACAAGGAAACATGCTAGAAGGCATCAACACTATTAATTTTAGCAGAATTCAAAGCACCTGGATGTTACTGAGGTAGCTCAGTACCTTTTGAAATAAATAAAATGGAGCACATAACTCTTTGTGATTTACCAGCACCACCTATTGGCAAAATATAACATTAAAAAAGGAGTTCCTCTTAAGAGTTTCCTTACCAAAGTACATCTGTACAGGTTACAGATTTTATCCAGATTCACACTGTTGGTCCTTGTTCTACACCAGATCTGTTCAGCCAGTCCTTTTAGAATGGCCCCAAAAACCTCCCACTCTCCAAGAGGCCTTTGAAATGTATTTAAAAGCCATTGCTTTGAATCAACCACACTTTGCTTGCCTCTTTAGGCAGCCCCCTCCCCTTCCTTCTCCCTTTCTATCACTTGGCTGTGTCAAACTATAGATTATGGGTGCCTCAGAGCAGGGGGCCCATCCCCTTGTACTCTGTAAAGAGCCAGTCTGATGGCACTCTGTAATATAATTTCTATACATATGTTAATAATAAAACAATAATATTTAAAGTAAGTATTTTTAAAATTAAAAAAATCATTGGGATGAGGATGACCACAGCCAGAATGATGAGTAGCGGGGGTGGGGGTGGGGACATGATAGAGGTATAAATTTCTCATGGTGGAGAGAAAGTGAACAGAAAGTCATTTTCCTCATTCTCTCCTTAGGCCACCCATGAAGATGAGTGTTAGAACACCCAGGACGGACAAAATAACATGTTTTTTTCGCACAGTACAGAGTTAAACTATAGAATTCGCTCCCAACTTGGATAGCCTTAGAAAAGGGTTAGGAAAATTCCTGAAGGGTAAGGCTCCTAGCCACAATGACTATGTTCTGCCTTCACTGTTGGAGACAGTGTGCCAATTACTGGGAATCACAAGTGGGGAGAGTGTGTGGTTGTGTTTGGGTCCTGCTCATGGGCTTCCCATAGGCAACTGGTTTGCCACTGTGGGAACAGGATGAGCTTTTGGTCTGATCCAACAGGGCTTTTCTTATGTACTAAATATGCTCATGTCTCATTGGGAGTGAGAGCAGTGGATTGGCACATCCGGATTGTTGTTATCATTGTTGTTTGGTTGGCCACTGTGAGAACAGGATGCTGGCCACTGGCTTCATCCAGCACGCTCTGCTTATGTTCATACTTCTGCAGAACTCAGGCTCCCTGCAACATGCCGCTACTTCCCTCTTTGTTTTCAGTGGTCCCATTCCAGTCCCATTTCTGTTGGTGCTCAGCACTTTAGTTCACTCTTAGAGAGACAGCTCACGTGATTAAAAAAAAAGATCAAGCAGGTGCATTTATGAAATAAGCTAATGTTACGGAGGAGACTTCATTATTGTAGCATTTCTTATACTAACAAGCATACACAAGAGGGAGCTCCAGGACTGGTGAGAACTTCACTGAATCAAACTGGATTTTAAATCTGAACAAAATAACCCGCACTTCATTTTTCCCCACCGTGAAAACAATAAGGGCAATACAAAATACATGGAATGAGAATGAGTAGGGAAAGGCAGATTGAGGATTCTATCACTGATTGCTTTGATGAAAGGACAACCTTTGCAGCTGTCTTTGAAACATATTTGTAACTTTCTTATGACTGTGTCTTTGTTTCATGGGCCTACACGGTTGAAGTAAGCTGGAGTAAAACTGATAATAAAAATGCTTATTAACTAGCCTTTGTTTCAAGAAATTGTAAGAGAAAGCAACTGTGTTTATTCCAAGTCAACTATTTAGGCAAATTGTTTAGTTGATGGCTTGATTCAGGAAATAAAAAGCACATTTGGGCACATCTCTTAGGTGCAGGAAATAATACATTTCAGAAGGGCAAGGGCACATATTTTCAACTTAGTTGTAATTCTAAGTGGTACAGGGTTGCATTAACAGGATTTCCAGGTGCTGATATATCCTTGTTATTTCATTTTTTATTTTGTTATTTATCTATCACCATGCGAACACTACAGAAAGGTAAGTCAGGAAAGCAATGCAGAGTTAGTCGTTAAAATGACACACAAGATTATTTTTGACCAGGATGCTCTTGTCTAGTAGTTCTCATTGGCTAGAAGCAAGTTCATGTTCTGTTATGGAAACTTAGAAAACATATGCTCTGCTTACATTCCAGCTTTCTGCAGCCATATACCTACATAACCAAAAGCCAGATCCCAACATTCCATCACACTCCAGCATGACCAAGTCCACACATGTCTATGCAGATATGAGCAGATTTATGTCTTAACAGATGAGGTCACATGGGATGGGGGGGAATTAAGCACCCACCCCAATGGTATGTCTGAGTATGCCCTTTATGTAAAAACCTATATGTTGTTTGTCATAGAGAATAAAGAAAGGGGTTCTTTATAAATGCTTCATGAGCTTCTGAACCATACAAGAATCTTCACCAAGCATGGGCATTCAGATCAAAGCGATCTTTATTTTCACCTATTCATGCTCCCAGGCTGGCCACCTGGTTTGGTTGCTCTGAGAACAAAGAAGGTCTGTGGTGGGCCATTAGGTTAACTAGATTAAAGTTAATTTTGCCTAGCCCAGCAATGTCATGATGATTCTGGCTACTAACAAATTTAAGATTGTTTGTACGTGTGGCTTAGTGGTTAGAGTGTCAGGCTAGGACCTTGGAGATCAAAGTTCAAATCTCTGCTCAGCCATGAATCTCACTGAGTGACTTTGGGCCGGTTGCCACCTCCTAGTCTAAGCTACCTCTCAGGGTTGTTTTTTTGTAAGGGTAAAACAGATGGGAAGGGCCATGTATGCCACAAACTTACAAATAAACCAAACTTGCAAATAAAACAGCATAATAAAAACCATGTGGACATTATTGTGGTGTTGCGGTGTGCAAATAAATTTGTATGTGTAAGAATGTCAAAGATTAAACTAACACATTCTTGCAGGAACAAAACCAACTATTTGAAGGTTATTTAATAGTTTAGGTGTCGGAACTCATTATTGTACCCTTGAGCTAAATTTCTGATGATGAAGAGACAATGAGAAAGTTCTCAGAAACAGAGTGCAGCTCTTGAAGCAGCTTCATATGGGCTATTTTCTCCTGTGTACCCTGCAGTTTTCTCATTGCATGCTGTGACTAGCTAGAATCATAAATTGACATGACCTTTGCTTGCTATTAAAATATATCTTGCTGCACACACACACTCCCCAGGAGATTCCATAACATTAATGGAACTTTTAAAGGTTTACAGTAGTGTGTTGCAATGCTTCCCCCCTCCTCCACTAGCGGACATTTCTTTATGAGAGAAGCAGAGGAGATGAAGGAGAAGTAAGTGGCACATTGCGTGCCATGAAAGTTCCAGTGCTAACCTGAATTTGGAAATCAAAACCAGGAAGCACCATCAGCACCCTTTCATTTTAAGGGTTCACTGAACATATTCTTAGATTCTGCGTTTCTCTTCCCTTTGCTACTTCCCACACTGTTCTTACACTATAGCGAACACCACTCAATATATGGTTAAAGAGAGCCACTCACAGCCTGGTGTAGTTGCCACTAGGGTAGCCTGCTTCAGGCTAGTGCCTTCCAGATGTCGTGGGCTGCGAGTCCCATCAATGCCAGGCAGCATGGGCTGTAGGTCAGGGCTCATGAAAGTAGTAGTCCATCTGCAGGGCACCATGCTTGGGAAAGTGTCTCCAGGGAGAACAATAACACCACAGGAACTGATGGGATTCTCCCCCCCCCCACTGGCCCCATCCCCAACCTCTGTAAATTGAGCTGAACTCTGTACAGAACTTATGGAAGCTCTACACATGCACAAGCTGTCCATGGAGCCCTTATCCATGTGGTGTGTATCCCACAAATAGAAGCCTATGCGAATAAAGTTTGTGTGACAATAGAAATTCCTCTGAACTTCTGTTTGTTCAGAGGAACTTCTTTGCTGCAATCACTGCTGCCCAGTCACTTGTCCTCAGTGCACCCCTCTGCTCAGAGGGAGAGAGCAAGGTGGACAGAAGATGCTCTTCCTTCTTGCTCCTATCAATACTCACTCGTTGCTTAGGTAGAGGGGACAAGTGAAGATGCAGTGACTGCAAGGAGAAGGAAACGCAGGGGCAGGACCCCTGTTAGGTCCTTAGCAGGTTCCCAACAATTCAGGCTCCGTGCTAGTACTGTCTACATTCGCTCCTCCCCCTTCAGTTGCTTTTTCACTCTACGTGGTTGCTGGCTCAGGGCGTCCAATTTAGATGGTCTTGGAAAAGCCAGTAAAAGGCTTCCCCTAAGCCAGTGGTTCCCAACTGAGAGTCCACAGACCCAACCCGGGGGTCCATGGCACCATTCACATTACAAAAACTACCATAGAGAAATCCAAAATTTTAAAAAGAAGGGGTTCCATGGCTTGGCTTTTGAAAGGCACGGGGTCCAGATTACTTAGCTAATTGGGAACCACTGCCCTAGGCAACTCTCTCAGAACACCATAGATTAGTGACCCCCCCAAACTGAAAAAGACTTATCTGAGAGCTTTAAAAAGCCACATAGGTTTATAAGCTGTTGTGCAGGATTGTGTGTTTGTGACAATCTGTGTGATGAGCAGTTTGTAAATGTCTAGTCTGAGAAGGAAGAAATGGGGTCAGTTATTCCAACAGGCAGTACCAACCCCAAAGTGGCATCAGGATGAGCCCCTAGCCCAGAACACAAGCTCAGAGTGAAGCAAGATGCTATGTCAAGCATGCACTGCCACAACCTGAGGCCACCGGTTGAATCAAAACTAGCAACTTCCTTCAGGGAAGGGCTGCAGAGCACATACTTGGCATTCAGAAGGTCTCAGGTCAGTTACTGACCTCTTCAGGTAGGGCTGGGGGAAATCCCTGCCTGAAGTTCTGGAGAGCTGCTACCAGTCAGTGGAGGCAGATGAAACAGTGTTCTGACTCACTTTAAAGGCAGCTTCTAGTGTCCCACCCCACCCCAACCTGCACCTGCAGTGTCTGCGACTGATGTCACCAGTAACCACATTCCATGCAGCTGGCCAACCAAAGCAAGTTTGGAGGAAAGTGACTATTTAATTCCTCAGAACTGTTTCCTTTAATCAGTGAAAGAATCTGAACAGCCTGAAGCATCATGACAGAGGTGATGGAACTAGACTTGCCGCAAGAGTAAACATTGTGGTTTCTGCATATTTCATACTTTGTGTAATATTATTTTGAATAAGTAGTATAGCAGCAGAGAGGGTGTTTAAGGGGTGCTTAGAGTATGATCCCCACGTCAAGCAATTTCACCTATGTGCAGGGAGCGGAGCATAACTCCCCACATAAGTGGGGAGATGCCTGTATTGGCTAAAGTTATTGCATAATTGTAGGGACAGCCCAATGGCTGCAGCTTTCAAACTTTTCATACTGACTTATCTGCTGAGAAACCACCACTCTGCATATTCAGAGGACTCTAGCATCATGTTCTAGGGTTGCCAAGTCTGTCTTCAACCTGAAGTTTAGCTGCCTTCTCAGGTTCTTCTGAGGAAGGACTAAAAATCTCAGGCTGAGTGCACAGAATCAAGGGAATGAACTTGAGAGCATATTGCTTTTAATTTTGTTCTTTCTACATCAAGATCTGCCTTAGCAGTCAGGCTATGTTCCCTTTCTCATCTGACTCCACTATCTAACCTATGAACATATCCTGCCCTCTCATGAGGCAAGGAGATGAGGCATCAGATCTGGCCTCCTCCACGGCTACCCACCAGTGCAGCCACTGTCTCCACACCCATCTGCCGCTGCTGCCTCCCTTAAGCCCAGCTTCCATGTATATCTTAACTCCCGGATGAGTCTCAGGATGTGGGTCCTGTCTGACAACTCACTGAAGCCACATGTAAACAAGTGCAACCTAGAACATACCCAAAAACTACCATGGGTTTGTACACTGATTAGTGTAGGTGGTTAGGTTGTTTATCAGGGAAGCTTATCTGCTATTCTTGATCATCTCCTTGAGAAATCTCTGCTGGTTTTCTAATGCTCTCAGAACTCCCCAGATGATTTTTTAAACCGCCGATTAAGTATTCCGAACCAGAAGTGGTTAATCCAGAGCCAAACTGAAATCAACTCAACTTTTATTGCCTGAATAAGGCCCTTCGCCAAACAGGGCGGTCCTGAGAGTCAGCATACTGCTTACCTCAAAACTGGCTCTTTAGATAATGTAGCAACAAAATCTAAACACTGTCAACAGTCCTGTGCATTCCAAGCATGTAAACCCTATACTCTCCTAGATTTGGTTTCCCTAAGGCAGCAGCTGAAACTGCTCAAATTTCTCTAGACTCCACAATAACAATGCCCTCCTGTCTACAGCAAAGCTTTCTTTTCTGAACGGGGATCAAAGAGACTATGTCAATTCTTTCTGTTGATACACAGATTAAATAAGATCAGCAGCAGGGTAAGCTTAATGTGTGGGCCACCACAAGTAAATTCAGGAAACGAGGAATGTGCAGCAGACCACAACTTAGTGAACTAATGTATTGCATGGGTTCAGGAGTGAGAATAATAGAGAGTCTCTGGTTTCAAGAGGAAATCCCACAGCCAAATACATCTGTAGTATTGACACCTAACTCAAGAGAAAGAGCATTTCAGGAAATGGGCTTGTTAGGGGTGGGCATCTAGAAAAATGAGTAAATAGCCACATTCTTGTTTTCCTTCTTCATGCTTCTCAACAGGATTTCCTTCTTCCATCACGAGGAACTCTTTGGTTCAGTAGCAGGAATAATTTCCTCTTTCTTACTTGAAAGAGAAGCCAAAACAGAGATCAGGAGCTTGGGACAGAAACAGCACTTTAGTCAGGAAGAGGAGGAAGATTACTAATGACAAGCTGCTGTTATTTATTTGCACTCCTCCTTTATCTACGAATAGTAGTAGAAAACATAGCTTCCAGAATTACATACACATGTTAGCACATTAGCATCTGCAATTCCTTATGTCTGAACCTATACTAGTCAAGACGATTGTGGTCATTTCCAAAGGAGCCACAGGCTCCCTATGTCACATTCAGAATTCACTTCTCTCATTTTGCCAGATGGAATATACCCATTTACTTATATTTAAAAAGATTGATAAACCACTTAATATTCACCAAACCACTTATGCTAGAGCCAGTGTGGCGCACTGTGGAGATTACAGTGCTGGACTGAGACCTGAGAGACCAGGGTTCAAATTCCCTACTCAGCCATGAAGCTCACTGGATGACCTTGGGCCAGCCACCACCTCTCAGCTTCACCTAACACACAGGGTTGTTTGTGAGCATAAAATGGCGGGCGGGGGGGGGGGGGGAGAGAGAGACAGGGAGAACTGTGCGTGCCACCTTGAGCTCTTTGGAGGAAAGGTGGGCTATAAATGTAATATTGTTGCACACCACCCCAACGTCCAAGTAGTATGAGATTCCTGGAGTTCCAGGCACTTACCTGTCATGAACTGGCACGATGACGGGGACAAGAAAGAGGATCCTGGTGAGGGGTGTAGCCGGAGGCAAGCACGGGATGGGGAAGGAAGTATTCACAGGGTGATGGAGGATGGCAAGGGATGGGGTCGGTGCACAGGAACCAGGGCAGCAGGACCCAGAGCCAGAGGGGCCCCTGTCTCCACAAACACAGCGGGCGCTGAGGCATAGGGAGCAGCAGGAGTGGTGCTTTAGGAGGCTGAGGCAGCTCCCTGGCTGGCCAGGTGGGGCTTGTTATCCTGGGAGGAAGTGTGTGATTCCTCAGCTGGAGTGGGCTTGGAGCAGGTGAGGGTCACATGCCTCATCAAGCCCAGATGCTGCAATCAGCATGCAAAGTACAGCAGGGAAGCAGAGCTGAGGGTGCTGTGTCTGCTCAACTGCCCATGTTGATGGACCTTGACTTGGATGCTCCTGCACCTCCACAGAACTGTGCTTTGGGTTTGACTCTGGATTGTATCCTGACTGCTGGACTTCAGACCTGGCTACTTGGATTGACCCTGGACTGTGTCTTTGGACTTTGCTTGTGTGGACTGAACCTCAGACTTTGGACTTGGCATACTGACTTGCTGCCAGGTAGGCCAGGGGTCGTATTTCCTTTTGGACTGTGGTTGTGTCTTTATGATATATGATTTATTCACACGTATATACAACCTAAGCCTATGCTGGAGAGGTTCACAGCATTAACACCCCAAAAGAGTCTTTTTTTCTCCCATAGCCATAGCTTTGGGATTCAAACAGAAATAAAATGTTGCTCTCAAATGTTGCTCTGAGTCTCTCTCTTCCCCTCCTTCCCTCTCCATCTTGCTGATTTACCTTTAGGTCACTACCACTTTTCAACTCTAAACTTGGGCTTTGTCTTTCTAACTTTCTCCCCTTTCCTTTGTTCTCTTAACAGTCCATCACACAGGTGATCACCGCAACACAGGAAGCTAGCTTGGATTACATTTTAACATTGCAGGATACAGGGGTTAGGAAGATTTCACATACAGCCTACTTCCTCCCCTGCAAACTCAGAACTGTATGTATGTATGTATGTATGTATGTATGTATGTATGCATAAAGTGGTGTTGTATGATCTAAAAAACAAAGAATATATTTGAAAAATGCAACAATGCAACCTGTATACCAATTTTTAAAAAAACAACTAGTTTTTTTCATGTTTAGATTTATTTTCCTGGTTGCTACTGCAGAGCCCCCTCCTCCAAAGCGGAGGGGATGGAGATTATTCCAGTGTATGAAGGGGGAATTAATACAGCCCAAAGACACTTTGTCTCCTCTGTGCCTTCAGTTGCTCCTTGATGAAAGCTGTAACAAGGGTCACAATGATGTTTCTGAAGCCTGAGGCAGAGCTCAGAATATTGGGTTTTAAAGTTGTAAGGTATTTTTTTTCCAGTGCTTGAAAAATTTCAACATAACACTTCTATCTTGAGTTGTTGTTGTCAGAAACAGTAGAAATTGCAATATCTGGCAAACTTTCTGGAGAATATGTCATTTGTCAGCCGGATTTGGGTCAGAGATGGGCGAGGATAAAGGGAAACACATACAGAAGCTAACCAACACTGTGGATATAAATAAAGTCTAGATAACAAGAGAGACTTTTGGATAAGGGAAGTTTCACCAAGCTGGTTGACTAGAAATCAGATTATGCAAGTGAATGCAGGGCCATGATTTCTCATAAAGAGAGAAATGTTTTGTCCCTATAATGGTCTATTATTGATACCTGACATTTATCTTATCTATCTAATATAAAAACAAAACACTCAGAAAAACATTTTTCACTCTGAAACAACATCTGGCTCTTTTGGCAGGCTGTGTAAGGCTAAGCAGCTTAAATCTGGGAGGGAAAATGTTTCTCTAATAATCCGCTTATTTGCAAGTGGCCTAAAGAACCAGACAGATGCTGGCCTTATTGATTAACCTGTCTGATTTATATTGCTTTTCACAGACCCAATTGCATTTTTAGTGATGTGATAAAACTGCATCTCTCATCAACTACCGATACATTTCAATTTTAAACAAATACTGTAGTTGTAAACATGTTTGAGACAGACTGCAAAAATCCCATTAAAATCTCTGGGGATTTAAGTAGCCTAACTGTATGCAGGGCTGTGGTGAATATATTTCACAGGTGCTCTTAATCAAAACCAGTGCTTGGCAACCCCAAATGTTTTCTGAGGATCGGGATCACGCTTACCCTCCTGGGTGGGTGGTTTAGACTAGCCAGTAAACCAGGGGTCGGCAAACTAAGGCCCAGGGGCCGGATCAGGCCCAACTGCCTTCAGGATCCGGCCCGCGGACTGTCAGTGAATCGGCGTGGGGATTCTGTTCATTCGGGCTGCACCATTTCCCCTCCACACACACACACACACACACACACACACACACCGTGGCGACACCTCCTCCCTCCCTCCCTCCCTCCTGGCTTCTCGCCGCCCTGCCTAGAGGAGGAAAGGGGCTGGGCTGAGCTGGCTGAGCACCATTTTAAACATCCCCTCTCTGGAGCCAGCCCTTTCATGCTGCTTATCTTCTTCCCCCCCCTGCCTCTGCCTACCCACGAGAAGCAGCGGCAGCAGTGGTGGCGGCAGCTCCTGGGAAGGTAAGTGCAGCGGCAACGGCTGGGGGTGGGGAGGAGGACTACTTGCCCCCCTTAACTCTTCTTTTAGCTCCACCCCCCCCGGTGCCGCTCCTCCGGCCCACCACAAGGTCTGAGGGACAGTGGCTAAAATATTTTGCCAACCCCTGCAGTAAACCATTAAGGTTCAAGCATAGCTCAGTTGGTTAGGGCATGGTGCTGATGATGCTAAGGTTGCAGGTTCAATCCCTGTATGGGACAGTTGCATATTCCTGCATTGTAGGGTGTTGGACTAGATTATCCTAAGGCTTCCTTCCAACTCCACAGTTCTATGATTCTAAATCCTATGGTGGGAGGGGGAACAGGAGGTCCATTTGGCTCATAGTCCCAACATTTAGCCACTTGATTTTGTGTGTGTGTGTTTGGAAAGTTTTGCAACTTCTTTTCATGCACATCAGGCTGAACTGTGACACACACCTAATTGGCACTTTTAAGCAAATAAAAGATGTTCTTTGGTTAAAAAGAAAAAAAGTTTGTTGATAGCCATATTAAAGAGTTAAAATGTTAATAGCTTGGTATAATAGCCACTCTGAGTGGCTGTGAAGTAAACCCCTTCCATTCTCTTTGGCAGGAACTCCATGCTGAAGTAGTCTGTGGATGAAGAGGGTGCCTTGGCGTCAAAAGCAGGCCTTTCCACCACTTGCTCTTAATAATAATAATTATAAAAATAAATATTGAATTTATATACCAAACTATACCTGGAGGTCTCAGGGTGGTTCACAAAAAAGATCACAATATATAAAATCAAAAACTGGAAGAGTGTGCAGCTTTCCTTCTCCCCTCTGCTTAATGTGACCTGCTACTTCATCTAGGGGGGCTTTGGAGAAGGGGATGGGGAAGAAAGAGGGGCAGCTTTGCCATCACCTCCTGTCCCAAGCCTATCCTTGGGTACTTGAGTACATATTGCCCTGGTGGATCATAAGAGCAGACCTGCTGGCTCACACCAAAGGCTCATCTTCATCCAACATCCTGTGGCCAACTAGATGACTAGGGGAAGCCTACAAGCAGGACCTAAATACAACAACACTTTCCACACTTGTGAAACAGCTGGCATTCAAGAAAGTAGAGGCAGAACACAGCCATCATGGCTAGCAGCCATAGATCATAAAGTGTTATATTTTATAGCAGGATCATAAATGGAGGGCATCTTAACATACCAAAGTAGTAGGGCCTTCCATACTCAGTCTACATCCGTAACAGAATGCAGAAGTGCAGTTCATACATAATTAACTTGCATCTGTTATACATTTGAATTTCACAAGTAATTCACAAGCATTCTGTATTGCCAAGTCTGTACCATTGGGGCTCTATCCATAATTTGCTCTGTTAATTGACAATAAATTCCCCATCTATATGGCCATATGCACAGAATACTTGATAATGAAAGAGTGGTTTCTTCATTGATGGGCGATATATAATAACAAATTTCCTGAAGAGTGATGCCTGCATAAAACTGCCAACCTTTTTAGGTAGTTTATCAGTAGTCTGACAACTGCAGAATTTAAGAGAGCAAAGCTTCTGCCTGCAACCCTTGCTACATCCTAATGCCAGGGACAGCTGTGCATGCCAAAATTCCTGCATGTTGGGGACGCAGAAGAGAGACCAGATAAAAAGCTGACAACCCCTACAGTTAGAGTTTGTCCATATTTGAGCATTATTTAGCTGTTAATCCACCCACCACTTTCAGATTAGATAGGATACTCCATTCCACACACAACATAGTTTCCCATTTCTCATTTTCAACTGGCTGGCAACACTCTTGAGGCTACTGAACATAATCAGTTCTCATTTGGCCATGCAGTTTTTGTTTGTTTGTCCCCTTACAGCACAGGTGGGAATCTTATAGCCCTAGGGCCACATGTAGTTCTTTGCTTAATTCTGGTGGCTCTTGATAGCAAGAAGGGGGAAATGAGGGAAGGCGGGGGGGGGGGCAGACAGACACAGGGAAAGGAAAACATGCACCCTACCCTGACTTAGGGGTGTTGTTTAATTGTTATTTTGTGTCCCAAACCTCTCACTTCTTCATGTCCTCTGTGCTCACCTGTGCTTCCACCTTTCCCCCTTGCCAATTCACACTCCATTTTCTACTTTCTTCCTTCTCCTTCCTTTTTTTCTCTTCTTCCACCAAGCAACACATGCATTTCCTCTCATTTGGTTCAAATCTGGCTCATGCTCTGGAAAGGTGGCTTCATTCATCAAAACTTCCAAATCTGTTCTTCACACCCCCTACTCCTACCCCTTTTCTTCTGTGTAGTCACACACATCCACAGTCTTGTTGTTTTCTTGTCTCGAAGAGTTTTTGCTCCCCAAGAGTTGACCTTGTCAATTTTGTTTGTTTTGTTTTTTTGCTTCTGCAGACATCATGTTTCTCTCGGGCATGGCACAATACTTTCCTCCTCTTCTTCATGGCAGCTTAGGCTACCTAATGAATGGCAAACATCCCCACATTTTGCTGCTGCTTGGAACAATCGGTATAGCCATTACCACCAGCTACTGGAAAAATGAAGGGGAGGAGAATGCAAAGGTGCTGCACAGATGGCATCATTTCGCTCAATGAATTTCAAATTAAAATGTGCCTTGGGGCAAGATATATGTACAACTGAATAAAATTCATCTCTTGAAAAATTATGGTAAACATAGAAATGAATACATATATAGAATACCACATCATATGCTAGCTATTCTCTGTATTACTTGGGAAGGAATCGCAGATCAGTGCTGGAGCATATGCTTTATATGCATAAAGTCCTAGGCTCTGTCCAGGTGAAAGGTGGTTGAGCAGCAAGGTTGGGGCAGACCTCCACTTGAGACTTTGGAACATTGCTGCCTGTCAAAGGAGATATAAATGTTACCTGAAAACATAACTTGCAGTTATGAGTTAGTGCTGTCTGACAACAAGCAAGGAGGATGGGTTCATCTATTATAAAGGCTCCTACACTCTGGTCTGTGGACCACCTGTGGGCCACACGCTTCCTTCAGGTGATCCGTGGTGTGTATGTAGGTTTGTGCTTTAAGACGACAGATAGCATATCCCTTGCATTAATGCTCATATGGATTTTAACTGTATTTTAATTGCTTCTTCTGTTTCTTCTATTGCATTTTATTACTCTGAGTTACAAAGATGTCTGCAAATGATACGTGAAGGTTGGCAGCATCAACCCTGCCATGAGGGAATTCCTTGCAGACGACCACAGTGTCTGGAGACAGACAGTCATGTATCCAGAGGAGGAAGGACTGCTGGGACGAACGCAGAGAGAATAAACATCATAGTGCATCTGCAGCAGCACAACTGGATGCCTTCATCCGCCCCAGCTGCAACAAAACATGTCTCTCCCACATTAGTCTCTACAGCCACCGCAGGCACTGTAATTCAACAGTTTGACTTCACTCCCAATGCCACACTCCTCCATTGTCTCCCAAGACAGAAGGGTACCAACAATTTTGTTACAGTTTGAATTCTATTGAATACAAGTTGTAAGAGAATAAATGCAATTTATAAGAAATAAAATAAGCAAAAAATAATAATGATGATCATACTGCATCTAGCACACTGCATTACACTTTTTCATGGAGGAGAGGGCTATTAGCAGCTACTAACCATTATGGCTATGCTCTACCTCCACAATTGGAGACAGCAATATTTCTGAATGCCAGTTGCTGGAAACCAAGGGAGGAGAAAGCGCTTTTGTGCTCGTGTTTTATTCGCTGGTTTCTCATAGGCATCTGGTTAACTACTGTGAGAACAGGATGCTAGACTAGATGGGCCATTGGCCTGATCCAACATTATGTTCTCAGTTACAATAGGCAGAAAAATCAATAAGTGGTCCACCAGGCCCCTCGTAATATTCAAGTGGCCAGTATGGGAAACGTTTGGGAACCACTGATCTATTATTTAATCAATGTCCAAATTCTCCACCCATCCATATATTACCATTGTCCAGCAATGTGGCCTGAGAATGCTTTACATTTGAAGGGTGGGATACAAAGATATAAATATTAAAAATCAATTAACCAATAACATGAATTGGTTGCAACTTAAATTGAGCTCTTTTCCAAGTTTTTCTGATAAGCAAACACAACAGTGTGGTACTTGTCTGTGGACACACAAAGGAAATCAATTTTATTTCTGCAGAGAATGTCGGGGGGGGAGCATTAGTGTTGTCACCTGTGGGGAACCTGTCATCAGTCCCAGATACCATGGCCAATGGTCAGGGATGATAGGAGTTGTAGTCCAGCAACATCTGGAGGTTCCCGAGCCATGATCTTTGTGATGGGGGTTGTAAGTAAAGGAGAAAAGGAAGAAGAGAAGTGAATGAACTAATTTGTCCCCCATGCACACACCTATTGTTTTTAAACGTATATCAGCTCTAGAATTAATGGGATTATATAACTTACAAATATGACAGTTTCGGATTTCAGATTCATGCTCTAGTTAGGAATCTGTGAAAGGAAGACGCTAACAGTTATTTCAGATTTACGAAATGAGTAACTGGGCGTGACCTTGGGTGTGCGAGAAGGGACATTAAGGCTTTAATCCTAAACAAAGTAAGTTCAGATCGAACCCCTCTGAACTCCATAACCATGCACAGATCAGATTACGCTTAACGCGTCAAGGAGAAGGAGAGACACCCTATGTTAATTTTTAAAAAATAAAAATCGTAACGCTTTAGAAGAAAGTGGGGGGTGGGGAATCTATACGAGAGATATAATTATCATAAAATGTAATAATAATATAAAGGGCGGGCGGGGGGAAGCGACGAGCAGGGAGCTCGTCGGTGGGAGAGGGCGGCGCGCGTGCCGGAGGCGCTAGGTAGCGCCGAGAGGTGTGCGCGGCTCCGGGAGGGGCTGGTCCTCCTCTTTGAACTCGGCTCGCCTGGCAGGATGAGGCGGTCCCTGTCGGGGGCGTACGTGCGCGGGGCTGGCGAGGCGGCGAGCGGGCGCTCCCTTAGCTGGCTCCGGCGGGCGCAGGAGGGATCCCCGCGGGGGGACGGAGCCAGGTGGCGGCGGCGGCGCTGCTGCACGCCGTGCGGATCCGGCTGGGGCGCCACACGTCCGGGGAGGCGGCAGGGCGGCTGCAGCGGCGGCGGCGGGCATGGGGGAGCAGCTGAGCACGGCCAGCGCCCCGCGGGAGTCAGCCGCCGCCACAGCCAGCGCCCCCGGGCCGCCTCTCTCGGCCGCGGGGAGCGGGAGGGCAGCGGCGCCCCGTCCAGAGGGCGACC